>NW_025855126.1:2256414-2599660 GCF_002878395.1 Capsicum annuum
AGTAGTATATATACATTGAATAGTGCGTATACACATGTATATATCTTCTATAGAAGTGTATATTTAATGTATACATGTTTATAGGTTTTATAAATTAGTATATAACTATATCTATATATATTGTAATGTATATATATTGTAGTATATTTTATAAGTAGTTGTATATATATATTGGATGGTGCATATACACGTGTATATATCTTGTATATTTAATGTATACATGTGTATATGTTTTATGAATTAGTATATAAGTATATCTATATAAATTATAATGTATATATATTGTAGTATATTTTATATGTAGTAGTATATATACATTGAATGGTGCGTATATATGAGTAATTGACTAATTGTGTATATGTGTATATATTTTTTAAATTCTAATGTAGTATATACTATATATATAGTGTATATATATTATTTAACGTATTTATAATGTATATAGGTGGGTATATGTAATGTATATTGAAAGAAAGTTTTTTTTTTTGACCGGGTTTGACCGATATTTTAATCGCGTTTGACCAGGTTTTGGTGGGTTTGATCGGGTTGGGTTAAGTGGGCCGGGTTAGGGTGGATTTTAATTTTTTTACTGTTGGGCCCGGACCAGCTCGGCCCACTTAGACCCCAACCCAGACCCAGCGCGGTCCTCTACCCGGTTAAATAACATGGGCCAATTTCAAGTTAGCCCGGCCCGACCTACTTGACAGCCATAACCGCAAGTGGGATTAGGTTTATACTGACTCCCAAATCGTATAGTGTTTTTGTGAAATTCAGGGACCCAATAGTGCACGGGACGATAAACGCTCCCGGGTCTGCCTTTTTCTGCACTAAAGACCTTATAGAGATAGCGCCACAATGAAGAAGATTGTCCTTCGGCTCATGACTAACCTTCCGTTTCTTCGTGAAAAGTTCTTTCATAAACTTCACTTATTCTGGCATTTGCTTAAGTGCCTCAACTAAAGGTACATTTATTGTCAATTGCTTGAGAATTACCATGAACTTGCTGAATTTTGCATCATCAGTTTTTTACTTCAACCACTGAGGAAAGGGAGGTAGTGGTCTTGGGATAGTTTTCAACACTACCTTGATTGTCTTATCATAATAATTCGACCTTGATTCCCTTGACCATTGCCTAGAAAACCTCCCTGATTATTAACATAGTTTGCTTCTTCTTCTGCATCAACATTAACTGTATCCTAAGATCCCACAACTTTCACCTTCTTAGTCTTACCTAATAGAAAGTGATTGGTTAGCAAGTCCATCTGCGTTTTAAGGTGAGCCATGTCTTGGACACGCTCCTCATCTCTTCTGTGTTGTTTCACAGTAATACCCCCAGACACAGTGGGGCTAGCTACCACAGAATCTCTGGTATGCTATGCCCGACTCTGTTTGGTCATTTTTTCTAGCATCTCTGAAGCCTCTGGGAATGGAAGATCAATAAATGAACCACCACCAGCATTATCCACAATTAGATTTATCACAGAGTTAAGAGCACTGTACAAAGTCTCAATTAAGTGTATATCTGTCATATTGTGGTTCCGACATTGTGTCAGCTTCTTCTTGAATCTTTCCCAGGTTTCATGCAAGGCTACAGTTGGGAAATACCTAAAGTTGCTGATCTCATCCCTTAACTGTACCCTTCTGGAAGGAAGAGATAACCTTTATAGGAAAGCTTCTTTCCACTGCCTCCAGCTGGTTATAGAATCGGGTGTCAGCTCATTTAGCCATAAAGTTGCCTCCCTAGACAGAGACAACGGAAATAATCTCAACCGGATAGCATTCTGTCCCACTCTTGGGTTATCAAAAGATTTACAGATGGTGACAAAATTCACCAGATGCAAGTTCGGGTCATCCCCAGGAAGGCCAACAAACAACCCCTTCAGATTGAGGAGTAGAATCATAGTACTCGTAATATTAAATTTAGCCCCAGGTGCCAATAGTGGAGGAATGATTGCACTCGTTGCACCTGCTCCGTCCATTCCATTATCATCATCATTGAGGTCATACTGGACCGGCTGGTACTCTTGCCTTTCTCGGAACAGATGGTTCCTGTTTACATTACGTCGTACTGGTGCACCTACTTGCTCTGCACGCCTTGGGTTACCAGGATTTAGCAATTCCTCGTCTCTCAAATCTTCATCCTCAGGATTTTGATATTGTGATTCTTGACCGACATTTTGCATATTCACCTGAGCTCTAGCTAAGGCTGTCAATCTGTCAGCGTCTTGCTGTTCTGCCGTTCTTCCAATTCGTTGCGGTTCTGGATTAAGTGGTAATAATGGTTCTCCAGAACTTCTAGTGCTTGGCATACACTACTAAGATCCTGCAATAAACAAAAACAACAAATAAACGTAAAACTAGGAAACTTGACTAACAGTCAATTAGCGCACCCAACTTTAATTTACAACCGTATTCCCCGGCAACGGCGCCATTTTTGATAACACTCAAACTACACCTCTCTAATGAGAATGTATGCGATCGTTGTCAATATAAAACCCAACCAGGTTGGTGTCGAATCCCACAAGGAATATGGTGTGAACTTAAGTCATTTGTAATTTAATCAACTGATAGCTGGATGTTTCCTAAAATGGATTTTTTAGCTTAGCAAGTAATTGTTGATCACTTTAGTTACAGTGTTCGTAATCAAGAATTTATGGAAAAACCAGAATTATGTTCACTAGGGGTTTTGGTACTTGACAGATGCTAATGGTGGTTGAAGATTCTCACAGTAGGTAGGACAACAAGTTATCTTTATCGAAGTTATACCTAAATGTCTCCCAACCTACTTACGCATTTAATTACCTAATCCTATCGGACTTAGGAAATTTATATTCATGACCAGATTTTACCCAGGTTAATCAACCTTGTTACAATATCAATTATTAAATGGAAGTTTTTAGTGCTTCCAAGTCCCCGTTAATAATTCACTTCCCACTATATTTGATTGCTTTCTCAACCAAATTAAAGCAGGTGTTATCTATCTATTGCAACCAATAGACGATAATTAGAACCTCAGAATTATCAGGGAGTCCTATCACCTTTTAAATCTTGAACACTCAGCACCTTATAAAGACTTAATCCAAGATCCCATAATTTAGGTTAAAGGAATTTAGCCGCTCATGATGTAATAGTCGAAACAACTAGTTATATTCATGATTTGTAAGATAAACTTACCACAAGATGAATAGAAACTAGAGATTCTCAGATTATATCACAATAGTAATCCCAAAATAATGATGATAATCGGTTCAAAATAATTGCTTGTTCAAGTCAAGAAACTAGAGAGAGAAAATATCAAAATACGTATCTCAATACTCAAGTTTTTTTTCTTTTTTTTCTTTTTTCAAGAAAACCCTCAACAATGCTTTAAATAGTTCTCCCTAATTATGGAAACAAAATAATAAAGTTCAGAAATTCCTCGGATTAGGTGACGCCGTTCGTGATAACCTATCAGGAGGCTGACGACTTATCACAAATGTCGCCAGCTTCTCTTTGCTTTTGATACTCGCTGCCTAAAGCTGACGACAACCGGTGATGTCCTATAAACTCTCTTATCACAAATGTCATCAAGTTTCTACCTTAGCCCTTATGTTCTGCCTTAGGCTGATGACAACTTTGACAACTTATCAGCTCCTTGACAACTTATCACAAAATATCATCACAACTCTCAACTCAGGTGCATTCTCTGTCTGAGGCTGACGATGAAGCTGATAACTTATCACAGGGCTGAAAACTTATTAGAAATGTCGTTAGCAACACTTCTCTTCGAATTACTTCATATTTCAAATCCTTTGCTTCCATCCTTGTTGGTTCTCTTGCATCATATCTTTTACTTCAAAATCAAACATAAAACAATCAAAAACAATAATAGTTTCTTAAGCCTTTGCAATTATTCTTAGTTAAAAGCCTCAAATGTGTTAGCATTAGCTTACACATCAGCCCAAGATTTTAATCCTTGAGAAATAAATAGTTGAAATGTTTGAGATATTAAAGTATATGAGTATGTTGAGATTTTAAGACAAATTGCTGAAATTTCCAGATTTCTACACGAGTTATGAATCTAGATACTATCTATTATGCTTTTGATGAGTTTTAACTTGAGATTGAATTAAGGATTATTGAGCCCTACTCGAGATTTGCAATTTTATGAACTCTTGTGCTATAAAAACCCATGATTGGAGTATTCTGAGATTATTGAGAAATGTTCTGACCTAATGGTCATGGAGTTTTGAAATCTACTTCACTACATAATATTACAGATTTGTTTATTGGGTTCTTGATGAACCATGAGACTATTTTAAAGTGGATTTTCATGAAATGGGCGAGATAAACTAAAGGGAGTAGTATTTAACACCAAGTTAGGTAAGTTACTATGGTTTCTTACCTCAGAATTACATGCCACCATAGGTTTGAGATTTTGGGCCTAAGGCTGAGATATTGGGCTCGAGGCCGAGATAAGTGATCACTGAATTGAGGTTATACTCCCTAGCAAGAGTATGATCCTCCTCCCCAATGTGGGGTCTCTTTCTTAGGAGGAAAAAATATTGGGCTCCATGTAGCTCAGATGGTTTATGTCGATTAAGAGAACCTCCCTTGATACAAGTTATTTTCCTAATAGTAAAGTTGCAGATTTTCTCCCTAAACTAAAGTATTTTCCATTGAGATAGAATATTTTCCCTAAAGCTTTGAGATGAGATATTTTCTAAAATGAACGAATTGCTTTTTAGTTTTTTCCAAAGAAGGAAGTAGTTTTCTCTACTAATATGAGTTGATCACCGATTTTCAAACCAAAGTTATATGATTTCGAGTTCAAAGTGTTTGAGTTCAAAAGAGTTATAAGTTCTTGAGCAATAAAGAAGTTTTACTCTCCATGAGATATATGCATAAGTTGAAAGTATTGTTTAAAGCTTCCTTCATCCTATGATTAATGAGAATAAGAGAAGAGTACAGATTTTAAAGCCAAAGTATAATGACTCACGAGATTTGTGTTACATTCTCCATTCTACATGATTCATGATCTTTACATTTTATACCTATTCAAGCCATGTGAGTCATTATTTATTGCATGCATGATTTGATTAAAGAGTATTGATGTTTTTTTATATAAATGCATGCGCCCCCACATACTCAATATATTTCTAAGTGCTAATCCACATATACGTCTATGTGCTACATTGTCTTATAATGTAGGTTCAGGTGCTCAGTCCCAGCCTTGTCAGTGACTTTCGAGTACCTCTGTCTACATTTCTACAGTGGTGAGTCATCATGGTTCGAGGACCTATTTTCAGATATTTCAGCATTTGAGAGACTATGTTATTACTTTCAGTTCATTTAAAGTCAGTTGGGGACCTGTCCCAACAGCTCTCTAGTTCATGGATTAGTAAAGGCTTTGTCAAACTAGTTGTCAGATTGTGATTGTGTTGAGAATTCCAGTATTGTGGTCGTTTGGACCGAGTATTTTCTCCGTATCTCCCTTCATATGATATGACTATGCTAGTGTTTGAATTATTTCATCTTAAAATGAGTATTATTACTAGAAGCAGGTTCAAAGTGTTAGCTTGGGCTACTTATAGCCTTAAGCACCGTGTGACATCCCGGGAAGCAATTTTGGGTCGTTACATGACTTTACCACTACTTTAGAGGTAGAGAGGCTGTTTTTGACCCTCAGCTCAAGACACAAAATACAAAGCAGTGTACAAAAAGAAATAAAAGAAGTGAAGACGTTTATGGAAAAATACTTAAAATAACATGACAAATCATCCTAAAATGTACTAATAACAAAATAAATGATAATCGAAGTGTTCACAAATAATAACCAAACCTAAATGGATGAGAAACCACAAGATTAGTACTATGATTAATAGAATATAACAATAAGTGAGACGGCGTTCAACTATCTAACTAACCTCCTACTGTACCCTAGCACATGTAGCACCTATTTACTACTTGCATCTTTTTTCTGCTAAGATTATCTTGGGTAAGGCATGCAAAAATAAAAGTAATCTAGTTAAAGCAAATCACTTTGGTACGCAATTTTGTTTTTTTTTTTTCAATTAATTTCCATGGTTAGTGTTTATCAATTCATTCTTTGAGAAGAGATGAGCATATGCTTTTTTCAGTGTAAAATTTTCCTCTTTACAGTCCCCATTTCCAGCTTATCATTTACCTGAGAGTTGACAGTGATCCTTGATAGATTAACTAGCAATGCCATGAGGTCATTTATCTTCCAATCCTTAAAATTTCTCCTGAATTGAGGATTTCAAGAGTTTTTGTGCCAACATTGCACTAGAAATGGTTTTACTCTTGTTTTGTCTTGATGTCCTATTTTGACTTTATACAATGGTTAACGTGAATGCTAGCAAGACTATATATCAGTTTCATAAGAAGGTGTATGGTAGTAACTTCTATTAATAAAGAAATAAAATCTATTATGAAGGGTATAGTGCCACCTTCCTACCATTTGTTTGATGGTATATCCTTTCTGAATGTGGACTTTTTACGGGACAAACTATTTAGGAAAGTATGTTTATGTAGTCATCAAAGATATGTTCATTCATTTGCACGAGGCCTCAAGTTTTCACTGGTAGGAAAACCTCTTATATCAACTTGAAAATTGTTATATCCTCATTTCTAGAAGGAGATTAGTTAGCCTCTGTTCTTCTTTGATTCTATTGCATTTATGAAGTCTAGTTAAAAGTAGTGCAAGTTATTAATGACTGGAAGAAATCAAGAAATTCTCTCACAAGTAAAATTATAGAATATTTCGTTCTACATCAAACAATTCAAATATTTATCAGTGCTTTTGTCATTACATGTGACACAATGATGTGCACATTAGAGAAAATGTCAGCAACCAAAAGTTAACTAATTTTGTATCAAACATCAATCCTCATTATTTTAAGCGCATAATTGGATGAGCTTTTCTGTTCTTCATCTATCACATTTTAAATATTTGATGCAATTAAGTGAGGTTTTCTTAATTAACTGCAATTTTGATTATATTTTTGTGTTCATGCCTCCTTTTTTTGGTCATAGAAGTAGTATTGGATTTTCAGTTTGGAGTATTAAGAAAATTTGCACCATGGCATTGTCTTTGTGAGAATCGGGAGAATGATATTCTACTGTTATAAGAATCGGGAGAATGATATTTTACTGTTATACTCGAGTCGAGGGTCTCTAAAAATATCCTCTTGATCTCCATGAATTAGCCATAAGGTTTACTTACACTCTATCCTCCCCAAACACCACTTACAGTATTTCAATAGGTATATTGATGATGTTATTGTTGAGGAAAAAAGATAACTTTGAGCCAACACATCATCTAGAATATATGGTATGGGTGTCATTTGCCCAACATTATTTTCCATGAATTAAGACAGGCCTCAAAAAACGGAGTTACTAAAGGACCATTCAACAGAAAAAGATAATTTATGCATAGGGGAAAAGTAGAAAGATAGAAACTAGAAAGGCAAAAAAAAAAAAAGAACAACTACTAGTATGTTCATTGAGAAAATCTGATTTGACATATCAAGAAGCTACGGAGAAGATGATGAATCGGAGATCGAAAGCTATAATATTAATCTAACCTTTTGCTGTAATATAGTCATACAAATGATGAAGATCTTAAATGGTATCTCCCAAAAATCAAAGCAGTAATATTCCACTTGAAAAAATTAGTGCACCGTGTCTACAATTTAACGTTGATATTTTGACATTGATAGAAGGTTTGAAGCCATAGATGAGGAAAGAGAGATGGAGGAAAAGGATAAATCCTGGATCCGTAAAATATTAAGGAAAGAGTATTTTATAAAATGTATTACAATAAAAAAGAGACCAAAATTATTAGATTATTTAATGTGATATTACTTAGTGTGTTAAACAGGCACTGATAGTGTAATTTACGTAAGTAGTAATTTAAGTATCCACTGACTGTGGATACTAGTTAATCCCCTTTAAGTATAAGTATATAACACTTTTAGTTTAACATATTATAAATTGTAAGAAAACTAATTAGGTTCTTAAAATTAGTAATTATATTTCTTTGTAATATCTTTATTATATTAATTTTTTTATATAGTAATATTTTTATATAAAATACAAGATTATTTTATTATTATTTATAATTGTATAAAAAAAATATAACCATCACAAAAATAAAAAGTGCAAACATAATATGTTGTTAATAAACAACATAACGTACTTTAAATAACATGAAAATAATTATAAACATTCAATAAAGTAGTGACTGGCATACATTGAAATTGAACAATATAATAATTTAAAAACTAGAACAACAATTTAGTAATCTGGCAGGTCCTTTCCAGATCCACCAAACTCAGAAAAGCAACCCATGTATTGTAACACCTCGCATTTTTGAGTTAGAAATTGAACCATCGGTCTTATGTATGTAGACTCTAATCCCATAATTTATATTTGAGTACATATTTCATGATCTTTATCCTAGTGTATGAAGTGCTTATGAGGTGAAAAATGTTCATAGAGATCACTTAGAGCAAAGTTGAGCTAAGAGCCTTAGATTTGGCCAAATTTTTGTTATTGATTCTACAAGGGTCAAATTTAAAAATATATAACCTTTTATATATGTGAAGTTTTTCATCTCAAGACTCACCAAATGATATATAATTGAGTAATCTTTCCAACAATATCAATTTCGCTTTAATCCGATACCCGAGCGAAAAGTTATGACTATTTTCATGAGAAATAGTAAGCCTCTGTGTAAGCCCGCGAGGCGTTGGTCTCTCCCACGAATAAGGAACGCGATGCAGAGGTCATTCCCATATTTTTTCAGCTTCCTAAGGGCCAAGGGGTAATTTGGTCCTTTTCCCTCAACCCCAATTGTCCAAAATAGGATTTATAACACCAAAAAGGGCATTATTTGCCCATCATCCTCAAAACAACTCACGTAAAAACCTTTCCCTTTCCCAAGAACAATAATTCAAGATTCTTCTCTAAAGAACACAAGGATTCAAGCTTCAATTTCAAGATTTCTTGAAGAATCCATACAATTAAGGTATGTGGGGTATTCATCAACGAGTCCCTTTCACCCATTGAGCCCAAAAACTCTATATTAACATAAGAGTATAAATTTTATCCTAATTTATAAAATCCTTCATGAATCTCATGAAATTAATCCATGAATTTCTTGCTAAATCAATTACAACCCATGTCTACAAGTGCTTCCAAGAGAATTAAACTATTTCACATTTTGAGCTGCAAATTTTCAAGTCATATTCCGTTGATTTCTTATTAAATCCCCAAATTATTAATTTAGTCATGTAATCATGTTGTTTTCTCATGATTAACAAATTTTCATGTTCAAGTTCATGATTCTCACTCGTTTGGTGAAATATTCATGTTTTAGGTCTTTGAACCAATATTTCATACTATAATTTTAAGTTTTGATATCATATTTTTATGATCATTCAGTGCTGGAGGGTTATGCAATCCCGATACCTAAATGTTTTACATCATTTCAAATTTTCAAGAATAAGTCAGTTAATCTATGAAAATTTTCAATATACTCATATATTTATGATCATGATGAGCACTATCAGAAATAAAGTTCAGTTAAACTTAGTTCAATTTAGTACCAGTGTCAGTTCAGTTGGGAGTAGGATTTAGCACTAAGCGAACCCAGGGATAGTGGCTCACCTGCCAGTAAAGGGTGTGACCTTTGGTAGCAGTCCCTGAGTTCCAGAACTACGTATTCAGTGTAGGTTTGAGATGTCTTCCTACCACTTGAGGATTAATACATATCTCATGAGAGCACCTGCCAGTAGAGGGTGACTTCCCAGTCCTTCAGGACACCAGTTTAGTGGATCCACAAAACCAATATGAGTACCCATGGCACGGTACGTATACCCTTCCAATTGGGGTTGTAGGTTAGACCCCAATAAGCTTAGATTATGGCTTGCCTATTTATGATAGCTCCCGCAGTCTTAGTACAGTATTCAGAGTGTTTCAGTTTAGGTTTGCATGACCAAGTATTCAGACATCAGTTATTCCGTTATTTAGACATCAACTATTCAGTTATTCAAATCCTATCAGTACATGTTATACTTTGTCTTGCATTCTGAGTTTTACATGTTCAGTATCCATACATGATCCTCAGTTCAGTTTTATAGAATGTTCAGTTTTACATGAAATTTACTTACAGTATTCATGTTTTATCGCTTCCAAACTTCAATTCTACTTGTTCTACAAAAGTAATGATTTTAAGAAACTAAATGTAGTGATTCACCAGCTTATCAGATTATGTTTGTTACTCATGTTTTAAGATATTTCAACTTTCAGTTGATTTCAATCTCTTCATGAGTCTACTTTCACTAAGCATAGATGATTTAAGATTATGTATCTACTAAGTTTTACTTATTCCGTTCACCCCCTCTTAGTCAGTACTTTCTAAAGTACTTATCCATATATATGTCTATGTACTACATTGTCTCTTAATGTAGGTACCAGTTGTAGCCTACACATCATAATCAGACAGTTTGCAACTTCCAGCCAATAGGTGATAAGTTCTCCTATTTTGAGGACTCCAATCAGTTGTAGTTCTTGTACTTTATTTGATTATTCACATGTATCGATTAGTGATAGTTTGAGGCATGTACCTACTATCTATAGTCAGTATAGTAGAGGCTTCATAGATAGTCAGTTAGAGTCATTTATGTAATTCAAGTTCTTTCTTTTGTTTTATCATGATGTAAACTTTATCGGTATTATACTTATTCAAATTTCCTTATCATCATGTTTCCACTCAAAAAATTTAGTTTTTATACAATTCAAATTAGTTTGCTCTAGTATTATGCTAGTTCATGGGTTAGCTTGGGATCACTTGTGGTTTATATACTGTGTTATGACTAGAGGGTAATTTCAGGTCATGAAAAACTTGGTATCAGAGCACAAAGTTTAAGTTTCCTATGGTTTCTATAAAACAATGTCTAGTAGAGTCTTGTAGAACGGTACAGAGATGCTTGTACTTTTCTTTGAGAGGCTATAGGGAATTTATGAATTTTTTCCTTTCTTTCATATCTTAGATTATGCAATAGGTGTGTTCTCTAAGGAACTCATGTAGATATTTATATTACTCCATTCATGTCAACTCTGCCTTAATTTCAAGGTACCAAAAATCGATCAGCTTAAGTCCCTATATATAGAGTTCTCTCAGATAGTCCCCACAGATAGTCATGGGATTGCACGTAGGCTCAAAACTACCCCGCCAGTGCCCTTATGTTCTAATCTTTGAAAGTGTTTACTCTAATTCAATAAAAATTATGCATTGAGACGAAGTCAAATGTACTCTCAGATTCCTTCTCAAAATCTTATGACAACATATGATCTATGATTAGAGGAATAAACCCAAAAATTTAGCAGTAGTAAAGTAGGGATAGTGTTATCTGAATCTAGTAGATTATGTATCTATGAGGCTAGTTGTATGAAAGATCAATTAGTAGGATTAAAGCAGTGCGCTTAAGAATTTAAGTTTGTTAATTTGAAATTAAGTATGATAATGTGGGTGTGATCTAGAGTGTACTAGGGTGATATGGGATTGTATTATCTCTAAGTTTTAACAGTATGTGTGTAGTACCCTTGAGTTGTTGAGTGTAAATGAGGATATGTAGTATATGATGTTCTTACTAGCTAAGTTATGGTTCATTAGAGGTTTGGGGATATCCATGTTTAGTGTTAGAATCTAAATTTGAATATTTAAAGATTGAGCTAATAGGAAGGAGAGTTGAAGATCTAGATGGTGTAAAATCATTGTATGGTGATACTCTTGAAAATTCTAAGTTAGTTAGTGTTTAAGTTATTGCATGATGACGATTGGGTGTATAGAAAGCTAAGAGTTGTATCTCAGAAGGAAGTACTAGCTGCGGGTTTTACACTTTCGGGTGTAATATTTTAGGGTGAGTTTATTATTTATGTGTATTATTATATCTCAAACTCTAGAATAAAGTGATTGAAGTTTAGTTTAGTGTTTACTAAGGGGGTTCACATATTTAGAATGATGGCTTAAATCTAAGGGGGAGATGATATAACAAGGAACCAAGTCAGGCTCTCAGATTCTAGTAGTGATGCCAGTATGTTGTTGAACATAAATAAGGGAGGATGATGCCCAACCCATTCTTATCTCAGTGCAAAGTTTTGTACTTCAGTCATCACGATATCTACTCATGCCTTATATGTCAGCTCCATGATCATATCTCATATTCATGCACCTTTATATAAAATCATGTACACTTTCAGTTCCTAGTATGAGGAGTTCTAGTTCACTCAGCAGTGCGAATCATATTCCCTAAAATAATGGACTCCAAACTCAGTCATGAGGTTTATGACTCATGTACTAATGCTTTACAGTATGCTCAGTCCCATAACTCATGGTACACTCTTACTGACCTGCGAAATTCAGAGTATGTCATGTATGCCCTCAATTTCGGTCTCTGTGATGAATTTATGCCATTGATAATCTACTCTTTAGACCTCATTTAAGTGTTAAAGTTATGCTTCATGCTTCAGGACCTCATGTTCTAACCTTTTAAGTGACCTCTCCTTATGAAAAGACAGTGGTAATGAAAGATTGTTTAGATGGGAGAGAGTAAATGTTTCATATGGAGGAAAGATTATTATACACTTGTTTTATCGTAGAATATAAGTGGGAAGTAATATTGAGGCCAAGTTTTTGATATATGTCATGGTTAGTTAAAATTCTATGTGCGCCTTCTTGGGGATAGTGCATGGAATTTATTTACTAATAGAAGTAGTAGAAAATATGGGAAAGATGCTTTGGTGGGTTGTTTTCCTAAAAATTCATTTGTGGTTATAATGATAGGCTTGAATGTCATGTTGGTATAAGTGTATGGGTGCATTATGCGCTAGTGAATTCCTACTAAGATGTTGAATTTAGTTGTTGAAGTGGTAAGGAAAATTATTTTTGAGATGCAGTTGTGATGATGCATAGGGTATTGATCTCATGGTTCAAATTAGAGTTATGGTGTTTTATGTAATACCTTGTGATTTCGAGTTTGGCTTGAACATAGTGAGACTAGGTAGTTCAACTCAGACATTAGTTGGAATGGTTATATGTATCCATGTGAGAATTATAAGTTTAATCAAATGAGCATGGTATTTAATGGGAAAGTATAATTTAGGGAGTATTTGAGAAGTGTTGCTAAGCTTGAAAGTTAGCAGTTGCATTGCCTAAGGCTTAGTAATTCTATCCTAGCGTATATTTCATAGGCCTATGTTCCATGTTACAGAGATATAGCCATGTTTCAATTCCTTATTCAGATGTCTTACTCAGACCATGCCCAAGAATTATTTGCTCCCTAATGTTATTAGAACTTCTTATAAAGAGTGTTGAATAAATACTCT
Source organism: Capsicum annuum (assembly GCF_002878395.1). Classification (NCBI taxonomy): domain Eukaryota; kingdom Viridiplantae; phylum Streptophyta; class Magnoliopsida; order Solanales; family Solanaceae; genus Capsicum; species Capsicum annuum. Next base: position 2,269,807 of record NW_025855126.1, read on the forward strand.
AATTGAGTATGAGCTTTTGGTATGATTCAGTTCGTATGGCCAGCAATTCGATTTAACAGATAGATCGACAAACTCCTATGGGTTTTCATATTTCCATCTAGTCTTACTATTAAAAGTTTTATAAGTATGGCTGTTCCATGAGGTAAATTGTTCACGTCCTTGGAAATTGCAAATTTAGTTCAATCTATGCATCATGTTTTAGATTTAGCTATTTAGTCATGACTCAGTTCATAAGTGTTTAGTGCAAGATCACAGGTTTGCAAATATTCTAGTTCAGTGTAATACCCCTTGTACAACCTCACTCTCGTTATCTCATGATTCGTTCTTATACGTGTTTTGTTAAAGGGCAATCCCTAATGAGAGGATACATACTTCGTTCCATTCTTAGTAACTCTTCAAATTTTATTGCATCAGTTATCACTTTGAAGTTCTATATGTATGATTGTATCATGAACATTTCAAGCAAGTTTTAAACTCTCAGCATGAATCAGCTCCTTACAGTCAATAGAGTCAAGTCAACTCAGAAATCAGTTTCATGATAAAGTTATAATGTTTAATCTCAGCTATATCCTTCATTAGCAGACATTTCATGTGTACATTAATCCATACTTCTAAGGCTTCAACAAGTTCTTATCCATCATTCGAGGATGAATGATTTAAAGGGGGAGATAATGTAACATCCCGCATTTTGATCTAGAAATCAAACTATTGTTCCTATGTGAGTAGACTCTAATCGATGATTTATATTTGAATAAATGTTTCATGATCTTTATCCTAGTGTGTGAAGTGATTATGAGGTGGAAAATGTTCATAGAAATCACTTGGAGCAAAGTTGAGCTAAGCGCCTTTGATTCAGCCAAATTTTTGTATTCAATTCTACAAGGGTCAACTTTGATCTTATATAACTTTTTATATATGTGGATTTTTTCAGATCAAGACCCACCAAATGATATATAATTGAATTATCTTTTCAACGATATCAATTTCTCCTTAATTTGATACCCAAACGAAAAGTTATGACCATTTTCGTGAGAAATAGTAAGCTTTCACGATAAGCCCGTGGTGCGTTGGTCTCTCTCCCGGAATAAGGTGTGCGGCATGTTGGTCTCTACCGCAGAATAAGGGACATGATGCGGAGTTTATTCCTGCATTGTGTCAGCTTCCTAAGGTCAAGGGGTATTTTTGGTCCTTTCCCCTCAACCTCAATAGTCCAAAACATAATTTATAACACCAAAAAGGGCATTATTTGCCCATTATCCTCAAAACAACTCTCATAAAAAACCTCCCCTTTCCCAAGAACATTAGTCCATGCTTCTTCTCTCAAGAACACAACGATTTAATCTTCAATTTCAAGATTTCTTCAAGAATCCGTTCAATTAAGGTATGTGTGGTATTCATCAATGGACCCATTGAGCCCAAAGACTATATTTTAACTTAAGAGTATAAATATTATCCTACTTTATGAAATCATTCATGAATCTCATGAAATTAATCCATGAATTTCTTGCTAAATCAATTACAAGCCATGTGTACAAGTGTTTCCAAGCGAATTAAACTATTTCATATTTTAAGTTGTAAATTTCCACGTCATATTCCATGATTTCAAGTTAAATTCCCAAGTTATGAATTTAGTCATGTAATCATGGTATTTTCTCATGATTAACACATTCCCATGTTTAAGTTTATGATTCTCACTCGTTTGGTGAAATGTTCATGTTTTGGGTCTTTGAACCATGATTCCATAAGTTTTGATATCGTATTTTTATGATCATTCCATGCTGAAGGGTTATGAATATACGATACCTAAATATTACATGATTTTAGATTTCCAAGTAAAAAGTTAGTTAAGCCATGAATCTTTATATTATACTCAGATATTTATGTTCATGATGCGTACTATCAGAAATAATGTTCAGTAAAACTTAATTCAATTTAGTACTAGTATTTGTTTAGTTAGGAGTAGGATTTAGAATCGTGCAAACCCAGGGATAGGGGCTCACCTTCCAGTGGAGGGTGTGACCTTTGGTATCAGTCCCTGAGTTCTAGAACTACGTAGCTATCATAGGTTTGAGATGTCTTATTGCTAGTTGAGGGTTGACACATATCTTAAGAGAGCACTGGCCAGTAGAGGGTAACTCCTTAGTCTTTTGGGACTTCAGTTTAGTGGATCCATATAGAAAGTATGAGTACCCGTGGCATGGTACTAACACCCTTCCAATCGAGGTTACAGGTTGGACTCCGATGAGCTCAGATTGGGGCATGTAGCTTACATGATAGCTCCCACAGTCTCAGTATAGTATCAGAGTGTGTTAGTTCAGGTTTGTATGACCATGTATTTAGATACCAGTTATTCAGTTATTTAGATATCAGTTATTCAGTTATTCAACCATTATTTATTTAGTTATTCAGATCCTATCAGAGCATGCTATACTTGGTCTTACATTCTCAAATTTACTTGTTCATGTTTTTCATGTTCAATATCCATACATGATCCTCAGTTCATTTTTACAGCATGTTCAACTTTACATGAGATTTACTTATAGTATTCATGTTTGTACCGCTTCCCAGTTTCAGTTCTACTTTTTCTACAAAAGTAAAGATTATAAAAAACTAAATTTCGTGATTTACCAGCTTATCAAATTATGATTGTTATTCATGTTTTATGATACTTCAGTTTTCAGTTAATTTTTGTCTCTTGGTGAGTGTACTTGTATTTAGCATGCATGTTTTAAGATTATGTATCAACTCAGTTTTGCTTATTGCATTCAGTTCCACTAACTTAGTACATTCAAAAGTACTGATCCACATATATGTCTATGTGCTACATTGTCTCATAATGTTGGTACCAGTTGTAGCCCACACATCATATTCAAATAGTTTGCATCTTCCAGCCTGCAGGTAATGAGTTCTCCTATTTCGAGAACTCTAGCCAATTATAGTTTATGTACTTTATTTTGAGTATTCACATGTATTAATTAGTGGTAATGGGTCCCAGCTATCTGTAGATAAGTATAGTAAAGGCTTCATAGATAGTCAGATTAAAGTTCTTAATTCAGTTTTATCATGATGTAAACTTTATTGGTATTATACTTATTCAGATTTCAGTATGATCATGTTTCCGCTGAATAAATTTTACTTTTATACAAATTAAATCAGCTGCTCAAGTATCATGCCACTTTATGGGTTAACTTGGGATCACTTATGGTTCTAAGCACCGTGTTACGACCAGGGGGTAGTCTCAGGTCATGACATGTATAGGGCACAGAATTGTTGTGGTTCTTTACTTCTTTTATCCACTATTCATTTTTGTTCTTTTTAGTTTCGTACCTCTATCTTTCACTTCTCTGTCTAGCTACCATTAAATTCCCAATAAGATGATTATTTTTTTGATTGGCAAATTTCACAATAGATGAAAAACCCTTATTATTTCTCTCTTTATTTTTTCTTTAATCACCCCACTAGGTCATTCTAATGATGTGAAATCACCAGCAAAATCTTCATTTAAATTGAGTGAAAATGATGATAAGTTTGGAGATAATGTTATAGGTGAGTCAGGAGAGTAAGTCTTAGAATTTGATGATATAAAAAAGACACTTGTTTTGTTGAATTTTTTCTTTCCTGCATCAATATCTTTAGACTTTTCAAAACCCTTCATCATGTCCCATACATGATTAAATTTAAAACCATTTCTTATAATTTAGATCTTGAATAAATAAAGATTTTTCTTGATTAATCTGAAGTAATAATATCGCTCAAAGCTACACCTCCTATTGAGGATAAAGCAGATGATGCAAAATATAGTAACCTAAGCAGATGATGAAAAATATAGTAACCTAACTCAGGTTGGAGTGAAACCCACAGGGAGTACGAGGAACTATATCTCAAATTTACTGAAATCAACAAGCAATACAGAAAAGTAAATTGGGGGGGAGGGGGTGTTGTAATCTATGAAAAGTAACAAGATGTGAAATTCTTTGGTTGTTATCAATAAGAAACAAATACTAGGATTGTGTTCTCCCTGGATTCTCAACTCTGTAGGTTTATTGTGCTCTGTTGAACCAACCAAATATCTTGTATGTAGAATCTGATAAGTCATTTATCAGTAACTATCTTCTGAATGCCATAGTGTATTTCACTCTTTACCTTTTGAGTCTCAAAGCATCTCTTTACTAATCCCTATCAGATCCCAGATTAACTATTACCATTTGAGTTTTAAGTTATTAGATAAAGATAATTATCTTAAATAGATAAAAATGATTAGCTTATATCGACAATTAACTCCAAATTACTATTGTGATCTTATTTCTACTCTCTAACTCTCCTATGAAGAAAGTAGTGAATATAGGTGGGATCCTAATGTTTGTCACAACTAAGAAGTCTATTAAACTAAATATGATCACAATACATGCAAGAATATTAGTTCAAGAGAACGTTGTACTTCCACTACTTTGTTAATCCTTCAAGATTCCTACAACCCTAACTACGGGCTTTAGCCACTCATCGTTGTGAAATAATTAATTTCATAATGGCATGTATTAAATCAATCTCACAAGAATTTATGACTAAAACCCAAAGTCCCAGAGTAAGAATTCAACCAAAAATAAGAATAATGCAATCCAAAGATCAAAATTGAATATCAAAGTCTTATATGTGTTTTTAAGTAACTAGGGTGCGTCAACTAACTAAAAAATGTCAAAAAGTTATTTATGGAATGCAAGGAAACCCTAGGAAATAAATCCTAAATAAAATTGGAAAATCCAAGTCAGTGACCACCTATGGGACCACGTATGGGTCGTAAGTGGCACCTACGGGTTTTAGGTGGTCCCGCAGTAGGTGCCAGTATCCAATGCTCCTAAAAAATCTCTGAATTTCATGGCTTTTGACACCTACGGGTCATATGTACTACATATGTCCCGTAGGTTGTCCATGTAGTTGACAGGACAAAATCTTCAGCTTTTGAATCTATGAACTTCAACTTTCTGGCATATATTCTGATACCTACCCCACATAGGTAGTACCTACGGGGCGTAGGTACCCATACATGGGACCAAAATCTTTAGTTTTCACATTTTTTCTCTTGTTCAGGTTCCTATAAAGCTCAACAAAAAACACATCCTATCTATTAAAATGACCTAAGTAACTTGCATATTTTCATTGTTTTAAGTATCGAAAATGCCATGAAACCATATCACATCAAAACCATCAACTTAGAACATTTGCATGTACACATGAAACACAATACAACCAAACACATCAAGGACACTTAACTAGGAGAAACCTAATCTATCTACGGAAGTCAATCATCAACTTTAAGCTCAAGAACATTACGCCCTCTAGTTTTAAAAATTAAAAACCAACTATGTGTGTCAATGCATAGCAACAATATTACACAGGGGAATCAAGATATGGCATTACATTAGCAACAAACAACCACACATATGTACAAGAACTATCTAAAAAAGTAAGCAACTGTTTCCATGCACTCTCGCATCAAAAAAGTCCCAATAACTCAAATGAAATAATGCATGTCAATGCAGGGAAGATCAAGAGACACTCCAACTCACAAAGAAATTCCAATAAATGTGCATCAAATACCATAGGCTTGCCCTTATTTTCTAAACCTTAGGTTTCAAACAATCTGGTTAGGATCACTAGAGGACTTTACTTAGCTTGTAATGTAGGTTGGGGGTTGTCATGGTACATATGGAAATTTTTAGTACTAAGCGGCCTTGGCACTACACTTACTTTGGGGGTCAACTTATCAACCAATTTTATTTGATTCCACCCTTATTTCTCCATTTTTATTCTTTTTTTGTACATTCAGGTTGGGTGTGGTTTCTTTTATTCTTTCTTTTTCTTCTATAACTATTCTTTTCTTTTTGACTTTTTTCTGCTTTTTCTACAACACCTAGCCCTAATTTTTTTCTCTTATTTATCCCTCTTCATACCCAATTCACATTAGCACCCCTATGATAGCCTCTCTTAACTTATGTTTTATCTGAGTTGAGGTGCACAATATCGAAGAAAGACCATAGTCAAAATAGGTTTACTGTAACAAAAATAGGAAGGTGAAAGGTAAAACAAGAAAAATAGGCTATACATGCTCAAAATAGGGGTCAAGGGATACTTATTAACATTTGAAAGTTTGTTTAGGCTAAAAGTGGACTTATTTAAAAAATGGCCTATGATTCATTGCTAACTGACTATCCTACAACCTTGGAAAGTCTAATCGGGAAAGTTCTGAGTTCAAGACACATAGGGAGTAAAGTAGTATCTTAGACACACGACATAGGGTTGCATCACAAGCTATTACCTATTCAGTTCATGCATTTGTTAGCCACGATTATCATGTACCTAATTCTAATTCTATAACTAGATTCACAATGTTCACACTTATATACATATCACACAGTTCAAAATAATTTTTTTTGAAGGGTATTATTTTTCTAAAAAATTCAAACAAAGTTCATCAACTACTTTAGAAGATTATAAACTCCTAATTACATAAAAAATATCATAATATTACCCTATACATGCCGGTTCTATAACCATACCGCGGACGATAGGAAAAGAAGAACATCAACAAAATACCTGTGGTGGCTATGGTATACCCCATCCCCAACTGAAAGATTACACACTGTACCCAGTGCATATAAATAATGTAAAATAATGAAATGAGGACATAATTGGGATGCACTAGGCATCCGTGTCATGCTCATCCCCCTCAGAGGGTATATCAACTATCGAAGACGGTGGCGGTGGTGGTGCACTGTTAGAGAATGCGCCCCTAACTATTTTTACATGACTCTTGCTATCTATAACTCCAGAATCTCTCAAATCATGAGTGGATTTTTTTAGGGCCTGAGCAAATAGTATGTTGGGATACTATAAATCATCATCTTTGACTCTCTTGGTCCCAACTCCGAGGACCTACTCATTATAAATTAATCAATTCAAACATCTAGGTCTGCAAGGTGGCATTGGCTGTAAAAATATGTGGATATTAGGAGGAATGGATGGAATATAACTCTCAGTAAGAGAGCATACCTCGGTGTGCAATGTATCCATCTCTTCCCTAATCCTAGCTTGATCAGGTGCCTCAATATCACTAAGTCGTGCCTATACTCTCCTCTCAAAGGAATCAATATGACCATACAACTCGGCCTTCAAAATCAAACATTTCAGCGCTCACAACAACCTAAATTGGAGTCTTTACACACTCCAAAGTCATTCAGGCCCAAGGTCAGATCTTCTTGCATAATGTGGAAATCTCGGACTCTACCTTAGTCAATTAGGCTCTGGTCTCATCCTGCCTCTCTACCAGGTGGTAGAATAAGTCTCAAGGTACCGCAACAAAGCATGGAGCTGTAGAAGTAGTAGTGGGGAAAGCGAGCCTAGAAGATTACCCAATCAACTCAAAAGTAGAGGCCGAAGCTAAAGTAGACATAGCTGGAAACCTCAGGTACACCATCCTCATTGCTCAAATATTAGACAAAGCGAAGGGTAGTGTAGAGCCCATTTGGTATCGCTGTTACCAAACTGCTTATTTGAGAAAAGTGATTTTGAAAAAAATTAATTGTGTTTGGTAAATTAATTTGAAAGGCGCTTTTGATAAACAAATTGTATTTGGATAAACTTTTTTAAGAAGTGCGTTTTTGAGACAAATGACCAAAAGGGCATGTATCAATAAACTTTTTTTACTAGATTTAATTTATAGAAAAAAATTATTTTACATAACTATTACAATATTTTTAATTAAAATTTTATATGAATTTAATAAAAAAGTATGTATTCTAAAATTTTCAATCAATATTTATATACATAAATACATTGAAAAAAAATTAAATAATGATATATTACTTAAATAATTTAAATATAACTTTTCATGACTTATTTATTTAAAATTAAATATTCAAAAATGGGTTTACAAGTACTGTCGAAATACAATCTTGTAACGTGATTCACCTATCAATTGTTATAATTAATAATTAAAAATAAAAGTTATATATTATTCGGTCATCATCATCAATGATAATTTTAAATTTATTTAAAGAAAATGAGTGAAAATAAAATAATAATATATAAATCATAGAATAAAATAAAAAATTATGACGTAAATATGAAGTATAAAATTTTAAAATCAAACTTTAATCAAACATATTTATATATATGTGTGTGTGTGAGTGAGAGTGATAGGGATATTTTTGTCATGAAAAAAAATAATTTTGTGATTTTACTTTTGCTTTTTTTGAAAAGCAAAATATTTTTTCTTTTTCCCAAAAGCAGAAAAAATATTTTTGCTTTTTTTTAAAATCACTTTTGTAAGTTTACCAAACACCCTTCTTTCAAAAGAAGTTCTTTTTTTCTCAAATAAATATTTTTCTTTGAAAATAAGCAATCCCAAATAGGCACTAGTCATATCACCAAAAGCTCTCTCATGTAGATCATGTCTAATAATAGTTGCAAAGTGTATATCATATACAACCATCAAACTCATGATCAATGTAGCCCCATCTATGATAGCAAGTTTTTCGTAGTAGTCGGACACAATATATAACGACCATTATCCATAAAAACTTTGTGGCAAAAGTCAGTATCGCGTTCCTAATGTGACTCTTTACCTCGATCCAGGGGCATCGTTACCAAGATTTCACATGTATTTGGCGGTCTATCTCACTAACTTTACCCTATGTCTTCTATGCTCATCATCCCACATAGCGCACTTGCGCAAATGTCAATTGGAAATCAAAATCTGCAGTAGATACAAGATCAGTATAATTAGGGTCAAAGAGAGCTCGATGGATAGCCTCCACTGAAATATCAACCTTGAATCCTTTCACTGGTATCTTCTCTAACTAGGGCTTCTCTGTATGCCTACCTCCTCTAGGTGTAGTAAAAAATACTATAGCAGCGTAATAGAACTCCCGCACAATTGCCTAGCTATATAAACCTTGGGTTTATTCATCCACCCCAATTGATAATGATCAAATCCAGCCTGCAAAAGTGGTGCTCCAGCTAAGCTGGATAAGTTAATCTGTCTCTTCTCCCAAATAGCTCTTTTGGGCTGACCTTCCCCAGTTATAAAGCTGTCGCGCTCATAAATCATCCATAAATCCTCTACAGACCATCTCTAGTTCACCTAAGTAATAGGCTCTAATGATATATGAGTAGGGTAAGAAGTCTATTAAGTCTAGGCAGGTGGATCTGTGTCTGGTGCTGGCACCTGCTGAGATGTCTAGGCGGTACCCTTCTCATATTAGGGTATTATAGATAATGGCTTAGGTACTAATGTTGTGGACTCATCTTGTGACCTCTCTTCAAACATGGGGTCCTATGTAGCTGCCTTCCTTAGTGTCTCAGATTCCACCCCCTATTATCCTTTCCTTCCTGATTAGACTTGTGAGAGTGTGGTGGTGACATCATGGCCAACTTCATCGTCAACCTGAACATGATCGGATGGCTTCGGGATGGGACCTAGCCTGAGTAGATTTTGGGTAGTCTTCTCTATTGTGTTTGTATTGGAAGCTGAATGCCCTAAGTGTCTCTAATAATATGCTTGGCCGCAGCCTATCTCACGGCCCTAGTCCATGGGTGAGCTACTCTGGTCGAGAAAATTGGGTACTCCTCTTCCGAACCACTATGCTCAGGGGTTTTTTCCTGTCACCTTGATGGTCTTGCCTTATTTGGTGCCATAGTACCTGAAAAAGCAAGTGTTAGTGCATGAAAAGAATAAGGGAGTGCAAAATTCGAATAAAAATAAAATTATTAAACTTCTATTTTTTTTTCAAATTTTACATCCTTATATTTTAGATTTTATCCCATTCAAATCCAATAATGCACACATCATTTGTATCAATTTCCAAAACATAGGAAAGCCATACAAACTTTAGGATTTCATCACCCTTTCAACTTTTACTTCTAAATAGGGCATGCTCACAGGGTTTTAAATTAAGAACAATGCCCTAATTTATATTTTCTTGATTATTATAGGCTCCTATAAACTAGAAATTCTGAGTTTCACATAATTTTCAAGCATATTCAAGTACCAACTCATTTATTCTATGTTAATATCATATTACAATATTCATAGGAGCCAAAAAGTTTACCTTTATTTTTTATTTTGAATGATAAAAGTAGAAGCTTGAAGTTGTTTCGAAACCCTATCCTTAAAAGATTTTTATACGTGCAAGGGATGTAATGAGGGACGAGTCTTGCCTTATATAGAATTTGAGAGGAATTTGGAAAGTTTGAATTATATAGGGAGTTGGAAATTTGAGGATTATGGAATGAATAAAACGGTTAAAAAGATTTTAAAATGGATGGTAGACTAGTTTTGTTATTGGAAGTGTCGGGGTAGGCCTAAATTTTTTTAAAAAGTTGGGCCTAAAAATTTGAGTAACTTACGGCACCACCTACGTGGTGTAGGTGGCATCTATGGGGTGTATGTGCCTTGCCGTAGGTATCCTAAATATTTACACCCCTTCTCTACTCTCTAAACTTTTTATTCTAAAACATATTACACTAATTACGACGTCATAAGTGGTACTTACTACCCAATAAGTAGGTTTGTAGGTAAAAGTTAAGAAATTCTCAAATATCCTCCAAATTCCTTTTGACTTTAATTGCACAACCTACCTAGCTTGAGTGAGACATATAACCTACATGAGTGGGTCAATAAGTCCCCTTACCTGGAATATTAAGAATTACAAAATGATTTAACATGTTCTAGGCTATTCCTCATGCTATAACTTACAAAAAAGAAAAAACAATGTGAACACTAAAATAGTGGTTGACTCCCATTCAATGCTTGATTTAACATCACGGCATGGCATAAATATTTGGTTACTCAGACTTCACTAACAAACACATGGGTTTCCTGCAATGCATCACTTGATTTAACATCACCGCATGACACAAATACCTTTATTACTCCTAATTCATCAACGTAACCAAAGAAGAAGCCTCTTGGGTCATTAACACAATATTACTACCAATACCCCCTCATGTCGGTTGGCTACTTCATTAATTTGCGAATATTCAATTTGACCTCCTCCTCATTCACTCTATACTTGAGATCTTCTTTCTCTATATCTACCATCGCTCTATTAGTGGACATGAATGGTCTTCCCAAGAATATAAGAATCTCAAAGTCAACTTCAAAATCTAAAATATCAAAGTCAGCCGAAAAATAAAGTTATCAACTTTCACCAAAACATCGAATGATATGCCTATAGGTTTCTTCACTGTACAGTCTGCCATTAGCAACCACATAGTCGTAGGTTCTCGAGGACTTAAGAAAATTATTTGAATACTGCCAGTAGTATCAAATTAATGTAGGCTCCTAGTTCACACAATGCTCTGGAAAACTTGGATGTCTCAATAGTGCATGGAATCATGAATGCTCCAGGATTACCCTTCTTTTGAGCTAGGGATCTTAAAGTAATTGCACTATAGTGGTGAAATCCACCAACATCCTCAAAAATCATAACTATCTTCTTTTTCACCAACTCCTTCATAAACTTAGTGTACTGAGACATCTGTTCAAGGTCCTTAAGAAGAGGGATATTCAAGCTTAACTATTTTAGCTTGGAAATGAATTTCTTAAATTTTCCTTTATTCTCCATTTGCTTCAATCTTTGAGGAAAATTTAGGAGAGGTTGTGGAATTTGCTTCACTTCAGGGTTATCGACCTTTCTGTTACCTTTGTCCTTCTCAGTATCATAATTCATACCTATAGCCTTTTTCTACTCTGCTTAAGGTGTATCATCAACCATAACACTATCATTCTTTGTCTTATTAGCAGTAGACATAGGGGGATCAATAGTTTCCTTACAACTTTGAGTATTAATGGCTAGATAATGACCATTATTCTTAGTATTCTACGCTATTTTGCTTGAATGGGTGCCTAACTGCCTCTGATTCAAGGGTGCAGACATTTTTCCTGACTGCTGCTCTAATCGCTTTATCACAGTAGCATGTGACTCTACCTTCTGGGTCAACCTTGTAATATCTACTTTAATCTCCTTAAGGAAATTTTCCTGACCATTGACTTGCTTTGACAACATAGCCTCCATCCTTGACTCAAAGTCACGACTACCTGGTGGAACATAGACTCTACCCTTTTCTTTGTAATTATCCTTGCATCTTTAGTGACTATCCCACTCTTGGATCTGATCTATGTACCTAACCCCATAGTAGTTTTGACATTGGTTTCCATGCCTCTTGGCTCATAAACCCGCCAACTTTGTATCTAGGTAATTTTTTATCTTCTTTTAAGTCAAAATCATATGATCTATAGACCTTACCTTATGAACCTACTTTATTTATGTTTTTAGAATTCATCATCCTAAACTATTTTGTTAGTAACCCAATCTCAGCTCTCAACTGAGCAAGCTCTTGCTCTACGATGTCATCAATATCTCTGTGCTTACAAAATGTCCTAATGATATAAGTACTAAATCATCTTACCATCTCTTGAGTATGCCACTCTCTGTTGGTACAAGAGATCTTATCTAATATATCTGATGGTGTCTCCTAGTGCAGATGAATGAATGCTCCATCTATAATCATATCTGCTATGGCTTTGTAATTGTAATTTCGGGCTCGATAGAATATTTCAAGCAAACTCTGCCCCAAAATCCAATGATTGGGTTCCATCATTAACTTTTTTTAAACCAAAACTATGCCTTATACGTCGGCTCAGAATATAACTACCTAAAGTTATATATCTTATCTTTCAACTATAACATACTGGACAAAAGGAAGGAATGATCTAAAAACTACCTCCATAACTCATTCTAAGTGGTAATTGATCCTCGAAGATGTACCACTAACCATTATATAGCTTCACCAATTAGAGAGAAAGGGAATAACTTGAGTCTAAGAGACTTCTAATCTACCCCCGGTATAGTGTATGATGTGCAAATTCTAATGAAGTTTGTGAGGTGTTTGTTTGTATCATCTATACGTAAGCCTGCAAACACACCTTTCAGATTCAAAAGAAGGATTATGGAACTAGTGGTACCATACTTCACATTTGGTAGCAGTGCAGGAGGAATGATAGCTTCTGTCTTGATAGGGTCAATGTATCTAAAGTCCTCCTCGGGATCATTATATAGTGGTAAGTACTTATAGGCTGGGAGTACTTGAGCTCTACCACTTCTAACTCTATCTTAATTTTTGTTGAGTACTGCTCGACGATCAACAACCAGTCTCTACCTTTCCAGCTCTGCCTCCTGAGCTATATAACGGGACTTTGCACCCCTCTTATAGTTTTAAGATGATTTTGCTAATAATTGTTTAGTTCTTTGATCAATAATGTCCTAAACTACTCCAGCAGAAAGGGGAGACACACTAGTAGGATTATCCCAAACCCCTTTAAGCTGGCCTTCACATTCTTGTTTGTCATCGTACGGTTTGGCTGTTGTATTATCTATGGGCTAGGATTAAGTGGAAGTAAGGGAATGTGTTGACTCCTAGAGTTAGGCATACACCGATGTAGACCCAACTAAAAACAAAACACAAAAATACAGAAACTTCAACAACTTTAATCAATAATAACAACATATTCCCAGACAATGATGCCAAAATTTGATATGGCCCAAAGCTACACCTCCAATGAAAGATTAAACGGTCAATACAAAATATAGTAACCAAACTCAGGATGGGGGTAAAACCTATAGGGAATACATGGAACTATCTCTCATGTTTGCTGAAATAAACAAGCAGTTCAGAAAAGTATATTAGGGAGGGGGTTGTTGTAATCTAAGAAAAGTAACAAGATGTGGAGTTCATTGGTTGTAATCAATCTGAATTGAATGCTTGGATTGTGTTTCCCCTAGTTTTTCAACTACTTAAATTTATTGTTCTCTATTGAGCCAACCCAATATCTTGCATGCAGAATCTAGTAAGTTATGTATCAGTAACCATCATGTGAATGCCTTAGTGAATTTCACTCTTTACCTTTTGAGTCTCAAAGCATCGCTTTACTAACTCATATCCTAGATCCCAGATTAATTATTACCTTTTGTGTCTCAAGTTAGTAGGTAAATATAATTATATTAAGTAGATAAAGATGATTAGCTTATATCGATAATTTACTCCAAATTACAGTCATGGTCTTCTTTTCCTACTCTCTACCTCTCTTGTGAAGCAAGTAGTGAATATAGGTTGGATCCTAAAGTTTTCAACCTCTAAGAAGTCTATTAAATTAAAGATAATCATAATATATGCAAGAATATTGGTTCTATACAATGTTGCACTTACCCTACTGTGTTAATTCGCTAGGGTTCCCACTACCCTAGTTGAAGCCTTTTGCCACGAATCGTTGGGAAACAACCAATAGAATTCATAACAGCATTTATTTAATCACTCTCATAAGAATTTATTAAGAAAACATAAAGTCTCAGAGTAATAATTCAATCAAAAACAAGAACAAAGCAATCCCAAGATAAAAATCGAATCTCAAAATCAAATGAGGTAGAGTTAGGACAATCAATTGATAGAATCCCTGGGTTAAGTCTTACGAAAAATCATACTACGTTATTAAAATTTATTCGTTAAATCGCTTATCTTGGTTGTTGATTTGTAGGGTTAATTGCATGATCATAGTCTCTGACCTCTAGCCTTTCAGCTAACTTGGACATTATAACTACATTGTTGAGTAGGGATGTAATAATCTAATTAAGTTATTAAATCTATAATCCTATGTTTGAATCAAGTAAGGATCCTAAGTACATCCCTGTCCCAGGTGCTAAGTTCAATTCTTTATTTTCTAAAAGAATAAAAACCCAAACTTTGTTTATTCCCATGTTCTATCTCCTTATTCCCTCTCTTGTGATCAAAAAGTTGACAATAAATATATTCTAAGGGTTTCTAATCCTTAAAATAGTTAAAATAAAGATAAACAAGCAACCATAATGATAAGCAAATCAACAAACTTAATTCAAAACAAAAGTATTCATGAACTTGTCCTTAACCCCGGAAAGGGAATTAGCCTTTAGTGAAAATATCCATCATCCAATCCCTTGGATTGATGATACAAACCATAAAGTAACTAAATTAAAGAATCATAAAACCTAAAAAGAAGTTGTGGTAGCCTCCAATATTGTCCAAGTCAATATAGGGTGTTCCAAGATGTCCCAAGATGTTTAAAACATGTTTTAAGACATTTTATTTATAGTGGACAAGTCATAAACCAAATAGGATTTGGTTTCCACGTAATTTTATTTCAGCTGGGCACTTTTTTTCCACTTTTTATGGACATCACGTCGTGGTTTCGAACCAATTCGCAATTGTCAAAATCTATCAAAATCTAGAATCTCAGCGCGATTATACCTCGTCGCGGTGCCTACTTAATCGCTATGACCACCTCAAAGTGGTGGGTTAAAATTTTGGGACCATACTGAATATATTTTCTTTACACACGCACCCATTTTACTCTCCATGCTCCTACACTCACCCAACATATTTCAGGAGTCCAAATTGCGTCCTGCTTGTGTCTTGTGCCTTCGTGGTTATTTCTGAGCCTTTTTAAGTTTTATCCACTTGATTTAAAGCTTTTATATCCTTAATATTTCATGATAATCCATTACCCAAGACTCCTATAGCATTAAACACAAATATTTATAACTCAAAACAACAAAACATCCTCAACGGTGAACTAGAAACACGAGTTAAGCATAGTCTAATTTCACTTATATCTTTAACTCGTTGTTTCCACTCTTGTCTTGATCCAATTGTCCCTTGAACATTATAACTTAGTTTTCATATATAAATAAATAATAAAAACCTTAGGAACTCATATAAATACATTATAACACAACACGATAGACTAGGCAAACTCCTAGCTCAAGCTAGTTACAATAGTTTTCTTCGTTGACTTCTAAATGATCAATTTGAATCAAAACTTGTGTGAAAAAAACCATTAAACATTGTAATAACATACTTGGACACATAAATTCTCATTTATATCATTATCAACACATTAAACACATGAATTATCCTCAAAAAAGGCTTAAAAGGCTAGAATAATAACGCTAGAATACATAAATACACCCAACATCATGCAACACTATCAAAAGCATGAAACTGCCCTCAATATACTCTCTCTAACCTTAAATAAGTCTTCTATCCATCATACATATCCTAAATCGACCTAGTTCTTACCATGGAAATACTTCTAGCCCTGATAAGTCGCCAATTAGATGACTTTTCAGCACTTTTTAAGCTTGAATTATTATATTTTTCTATTAATTCAAGGTTAATCTTATCTATAAATTCTCATTTATGTAGAAAAAGGTTGAAAATAAAGTTAACCAAGTAAAACGAGTTAATTGGATATCAAAAATGGAAGAAAAAGAGCCTAAAAGTTCACTTGGGCTTGTTGGGAGCCACCTGCACACATGCACATGATGGATCTGTGCACGTGGTTGGATGATTTGAAAGAACCAGTGTCTCCAGAACAAGTGACCTATGAGTGTTGGTCAGCTACATTTGGTGGCACTTGCGCCATTAGGTCACTAGTGTGGTGGAATTTTCGTAATTTTAATAGAACATTAATTTTGGGTCTAAATGTAGGGTTTTCAGCTTAAAACCACCATTCTTATACTTTCTAAAGCTTAAAAACATTAGAATAAGACTTAAAAGTGATAAATTAGAGATTTTATCTCAAGTGTTATTGAATTTTGAGTTTGAATATTGTATTAACTTGTGATTCAAAGGGTCAATTTGAGGAGAATTTGGGTATATCTCTCTGTATGAGTAGCTAATTTCTTATCTTGGGGTTATTCTTGAATAAGTTATGATTATTGTATGGGTGTTGCCTATTTATATTCCTAATTAGCTAATTGATATGGGTTTTTCATCTGTCATGTTTTAATTAAGAATTAGATGTTGCAAACTCTAATTACCCTTGAACCCACATCATTATTGAAAAGGGGATAGGGGTGAGGAATGAGGGTGAACGGTAACATGATTTATATCATTTAATAGTATATCTTAGACATAAGGATACTATTTTAGGCCATAGGTAATTCTAATAACTACACTTATGAGGTGTTCAAAGAACCCATTTGTGATATTTTGGTGTTTGATTGGAAAATTAACACTAAGGAACCATAATCTAGCCTACCCATGACTTTTAGTTAAATGTAGACAAATATCCAATTACCAATGCATGAACCCACACATAGTAAGACATATCCCTAGTCTTATTGACAATTTGTTAAACTATAGTCTTTAATGCTTTGAAATTGTATTCTCACTATAATAAAATTGGAAATCTAAAAATTTTCAAACAACACCCCTACAATTTTAATTTTATGTTTAATTTACATAGTGTTATGAGCCAACTTCTAGTTGCTTATAATGCTCAAGCTTGAAATCAATGTCTTCATTCCCTGAGGATTTAACCCGATCTCTAGTTGGGTTACTATATTGATGACGATCTCTTACGCCTTAGGGGTGTAACTTGAGCATCATCAAAGTTTGGAATTACTGCCAGGGAGTGAAATATAATTTTCATTCTTGCAGAGTTTTTAGTCACTGTGATTCAGCCATAGTGTTTATTTTAAATTATATATTATTCTTGATCTTTCTTAGGTGATGACCATAATTTTCATGATTACATGAGCCAACATGGTAGTAATACCGGTACTTTTGATAGGCATCTCGAGGACAATGATTACCTCAGAGATCCAGGTTATGCTAATGCTATTCTATAATATTCCGTACTTTTTCCTAGCTTAGAATTGTCTCAATAATATTAGAAACTTTCTTCGAAATATGAATTCACTTTTGTACACGTGGAATTTTTAAGATTTCCACTTTTTATCATGTGAGAAATTGAATAAGCTTTCCAATGATACAAATTTTGTCCAAATTCGGTATTAGAGTAAAAAGTTATGGACGTTTTGGTTAGAGCTTCTAGAATCGCCCAGATGGGTCGACCTAGTGACGGACCGTCTCCTTGACCATCACAGGCAAGGCAGTGAGGAAACCTTTTAGATAAGGTGCAATGGATAGGTTGACAGACCATCAAACTTATGATGGACCGTCACCCAAGCCATCGCTACCAAGGCAGTAAGTTCCAGTTCTGGTCCCAGTGCGACGGTTAGTTCGATGGACCATCGACCCAACGACTGACCATCGCACCCACCGTCGTATATTTACTTTAGTTATTTTAAAGCCATTTTAAAGGGAATTTTTGGTCTTTCGCCACCCGTTTATATACCTATTAATATCCGTCTAGGGCTCCTAAATTCATTATTCTTCCATAATATTAAAATTAGGGTTTTCTCCCTATCTACCAGTAAAGGATGTGATTCTTAGAAGCAATCCTTGCATTCTAGAACTACGTAGCCAGCATAGGTTGAGACATCATACCTGCTAATTGAGGGTAGATGAGGTGGCTTAACCTGCTAGTTGAGGGTTCCCATCATTCTCATTAGAGTAATATGCTAGTCGAGGGTCACTCACATATTGTCCTTAATAGTGGCGCGGTGTTGACACCCTTCCAATTAGGGCATAGATTGGAACCCAATTCAACTATAATTCATTATTTGGGGCATGATGATTGGATGACTACTTCCCACAATTTCATGTTACAAAATTTGGACTGTTAGATTTAGTCAATCAGTCTCAGTAATAGAACTCAGATATTTCTACAGAATTTAGGACTGTTAGATACAGTTAACTCAGATATAGTATGGAACTCAGCTAGTTCCATCAAATTTAAGACTGTCAAATATAGTCACTCATATTATTAGTTATCAAAACTCAGTCATTAGTTATGTTAATTATCAGTAAACTCATGTTATCAAGATTTTAGATATAGTTACTATGTATACATGCATGTATTCTCACATTCATATTAGTCAGTTAGACAATATTGTTCGTGTACATGAACCCCATGGATTCAGCCTACCTCATATGCATACCAGTACATTCAAAGTACTGATGCATTTGCGCTATGCTGTTTTATACCATATATTCAGAGACACGAGCTCCAGAGATTAGTAGATTCCAGTCTCAGCAGTCAGAGCTTGATGTGAGTCCTTATTTTTTGAGAACATGATCATTACTTTATCATCTCATTAATTTATTTATTAGTTAGAGTTAGTTGGGGACATGTCCCATCAACTCTTTATTCAGGCTGTTCAGTCATTTAGAGGATTTCCAGACTATCATGTTCAGTTGGTTATTTCAGTTATTTTGGGAATTTCATACCCCATCCATATGTTATGATTTAGTAGATCATAAGTTACAGTTTGAACCTTATGGCCTTTCAAGTCAGGTTTTTGTGTTATACAGTATATTATGCAGTGTATAGGTATAGATATCAGTCATGGGTTAGCTTATGGTCCTTTGGTGTTATGATCATCGTGTAGCATTCTGGGGACCATATTTGGGGAATTACAAACTTCATATCAGAGCGGGTTCAATAGAGTCCTAGGAAGTCTGAAAGCCCCATCTAGTAGAGTTTTGTGCATTGGTGTATTGCGCACCACATTTATGTATAGGAGCCTATAAGATGTTTTAGGAATAGTTTCATTTCTTTCAGTATTCATGTCATGCCAGTAAGCATAATATTAATTTAATCTCTCAGTCTAATCCATTTCTTTTCTTTATTTCAGAATATGCCTCCAAGAGAAGAACTCAGCCTGTCCAAGAAGATCACTTAGATGAGTATGTTTCTCATACAGAGTTTAGAGCTGTATTCACTACTCTTGCTCAGTCAGTTTCTTCTTAGAATGAATGACCAGCTGTCATTCTGGCTAACCTAGTGGCTAATTTAGCTGCAGCCAACATTTGGGACTTCACCTGATTGAATCCTTCATCCTTTCTCAGGTCTAAGGCAGATGAGGACCCTCAAGAATTCCTAGATCAGGTGCAGAAGGTGATAGAAATCATGGGGGTTACTTCTAGTGAGAGTGCTGAGCTAGCTACATATCATTTATAGGATGTTGCTCACACTTTGTTCAAGTAGCGGAAGTCAGAGAGGGCAGTTGATGCAGGGTTAGTTGAGTGGGAGGAGTTTGCTTCTGCTTTCCTTGATAGAGTCTTTCCCCTAGAGCTTAGAGAAGCTAATGTGTTAGAATTCATCAACCTCAGGTAGGGAAAGATGACGGCGAAAGAGTATTCTCTTAAGTTTACTTAATTAGCCAGATATACCCCTCATGTGGTTGTAGATAGCAAGGCCAAGATGAGTAAGTTTGTTTCAGGGGTAATTAATAGCGCGATTAATGAGTGCAAATCCACCATGCTGAATAGTGACATGAATTTATCCAAGCTTATGACTCATGCGCAGCAGATAGAGGAGCAAAAGATTAAGATGATGGAGAAGTAGAATAAGATAGCAAGGATAGATAGTTTTAACTTTGCTCAACCTAAATTAGAAGGAGGAAACCGTTCTTAATTTTTTTCTAAGTCCTTAGTTCCATCTCCTTCTTCGGGTAGTACTTCTATGCCTAAGTTCAGAGATAGAACGCCAAGCTCTAACTATCAGGGTAGTGTTAGCAGTGGCCGGGCCTAGCCCCTTTGTCAGAATTATAGTAAGAACCATTAGGGAACTTGCAAAAATGGCAGTGATACCTGTATCAGGTGTGGCATACCAGGCCATAGAGTTAAATATTGTCCACAATCAGGTCCACAGGGTCAACAGAACCATTCCTCAGCTCAGTTTGATCTCTCAAATCAGAAGGGCGACACCTCTAGTTCTACTAGTGGGCAACGCCCAAACAAACTCTATGCTCTCCAGTCCCGGAAATATAAAAAAAATTCTCCTGAAGTGGTTACTGGTATGTTACAGATTTTTCATGTGTATGTTTATTCTTTGCTAGATCCAGGTGGTTCTTTCTCTTTTGTTACTCCCTATATAGCAATTGATTTTGGAGTCAGTCCCAACATTCTAGCAGAGGTCTTTTGAGTTTCTACACCAGTGGGAAAAACCATCATAGCTTGGCGGGTATACAGGAACTGGCCAGCTATGACATCTTAGAAAGTCACTTCAGCAGACTTAGTCTAATTAGAGGTGAATGATTTTGAGGTCATTCTCGGCATCGATTGGCTTTATTCCTGATATACCACAGTTGACTGCAAAAATAAAATAGTCCAGTTCCAGTTTCTAAATGAACCCATCCTAGAGTGGAAGGGCAGTGTATCCGCTTTTAGAGGTCAGCTTATTTCCTACCTCCAGGGATGGAAACTGATATCTAAGGGATATGTTTACCATCTTGTTCATTTTAAGGAAACTAGTTCCAAAACTCCCAGTAATGAATCAGTCCCAGTCATGAATGAATATTCAAATATCTTTCCCAAAGAACTTCCAGGAATTTCTCCCGAAAGGGAAATAGACTTTGGCATTGATCTTCTTCTAGATACTCAGCCTATGTATATTTCACCATAAAGAATGGCATAAGAAAAACTCAGGGAATTGAAAGAGAAGTTGAAGGATATCTTAGATAAGGGATTCATCAGACCCACTGTGTCCCCGTGGGGCACTCCAGTATTATTCGTGCGCAAGAAAGATGGTTCTCTCAGAATATGTATAGAGTACCATTAACTTAATAAGGTTATGATCAAGAACAAGTATCCTCTTCCCAGACTCAATGACTTGTTTGACCAAATTCAGGGTGCTAGCTATTTCTCCAAGATAGACCTCAGATCTGGCTATCATCGGCTCAGAGTTAGAGAATGTGACATTCCAAAAATAGCTTTCCATACTCGGTATGGTCACTTTGAATTCCTAATTATGTCCTTTGGTCTCACTAATGCCCAGTAGCTTTTATGCTCTTGATGAACCATGTGTTCAAGCAGTACTTGGACATGTTTATCATAGTCTTCATAGATGATATTCTGGTATATTCCTGCAGTGAGTGAGATCATGCAGACCATCTCAAAATAGTACTTCATACTCTCAGAGATTATCAGCTATTCGCCAAATTCAGTAAGTGTAAATTTTGGCTAAGGTCAGTAGCATTCCTTGGCCATATCATTTTCGGTGATGGAATTAGAGTAGATCCTCAAAAGACTAAAGTAGTAAAAAAATGGCCTTGCCCTGTCTCTTCATCAGATATGAGGAGTTTCTTGGGTTTAGCTGGATATTATAGATGGTTTGTTGAGGGATTTTCTTATATTGCATCCCCTATGTACAGATTGACTCAGAAAAAAGTTAAGTTTCAGTGGTAAGATCCTTGTGAGAAGAGTTTTCAGGAGTTGAAGACTCGACACACCTCAGCTCCAGTTCTTGCTCTTCCAGATGGTTCATATGGGTTTATAGTGTATTGTGATGTATCTAGAGTAGGTTTGGGTTGTGTCCTCATACAGCATGGTAAGGTCATAGCCTACGCCTCTAGACAGCTTAAACCCCATGAGAAGAATTATCCTGCTCATTATCTTGATTTAGCCTCTGTAGTATTTACCATGAAGATTTGGAGGCATTATATATACGATGTTTATGTAGATGTGTTCACAGGTCATAAGAGCCTTTAGTATGTCTTTTCTCAAAAAGATCTTAATCTTCGTTAGAGAAGGTGGTTAGAGCTCTTCAAAGAATATGACATAAGTGTCCTTTATCATCTAGGTAGGGCCAACGTAGTGGCCAATGCTCTTAGTAGACTGTCTATGGGTAGTGTTGCTCATATCGATGACAGTAAGAAAAAGTTAGCCCAAGAAGTCCATCAGTTTATCAGACTAGGCGTTCGCTTGGTCGATATAGAGGAGGGTGATATATGGGTTCAGAGTAGTTCAGAATCATCTCTAGTTTCTAAGGTAAAGGAAAATCAAGATAAAGATCCTTGTCTTGTCAAGTTAAAAAAGTCAGTCAAGGATTAGAAAGTAGAGGTTTTCTCCCAAGGGGGGCTATGGTGTTCTGTATTATCAGGGTCGGCTGTGTGTTCCAGCTGTAGATGATTTAAGGCAGAAAATTCTTGTAGAAACGTATGGTGCGTGCTACTCTATTCATCTAGGGGCCACAAAGATGTACCATAATTTGCGGGAAGTCTATTGGTTGAGTGGGATGAAGAGAGACATTGCAGAGTTTGTGGCTAAGTGATCTACATATCAGCAGGTTAAGATAAAGCATCAGAACCCTAGTAGGTCCATTCAGGAGTTCAGTATTCCTACTTGGAAGTGGGAAAAAGTGAACATGGACTTTGTGATGGGTTTGCCTTGAACCCGTCGTCAACATAGTTCGGTGTGGGTCATTGTAGATAGGATGACCAAATTAGCTCATTTCTTTCTAGTTCATACCTCTTATTTAGCTGAGGATTACACTAAAATCTACATTATGGAGTTGGTCAGATTTCTCTCAAACAGAGGTACCCAGTTCACCTCTTATTTCTAAAAAGCATTCTGAAAGGGTCTTGGTACCCAAGTTCATCTCAGTATATCCTTTCATCCTCACACAGATGGTCAAATAGAAAGGAGCATTCAAACTTTAGAAGATACACTGTATGCTTGTGTAATTAATGTCAAGTGATGTTGGGATGACCACTTTCCTTTGATTAAATTTGCATATAACAACAACTATCATTATAGTATTCAAATGGCTCCATTCAAAGATCTCTACTGTAGGAGATATAGATTTCCAATTGGTTGGTTCAAAGTTAATGAGGCCTCAGTTATAGGGCCTAACTTGGCATTCGATACCTTAGAGAAAGTCCAGTTAATCAGAGAAAGAATTAGGCTGCTCAGAACTGACAGAAGTCTTCTGCAGATGTTCATAGAAAGGATCTCGAGTTCGAGATTATTGATTATGTCTATCTAAAGATCTTTCCTATGAAGGGAGTGAAGGGGTTTAGCAAGAAGGGAAAGCTCAGTCCCCAGTATGTCTGTCCCTTCAAGATTCTCAATCGCTTGGGCAAAGTAGCCTATTAACTCAAATTGCCTTCAGATCTAGCCTTAGTTCATCCAGTCTTCCATGTCTCTTTTCTTAAAAAGTGCATAAGTGATATAGCAGTTGTAGTCCCTATTAAGAGCATAGATGTTCAAAATAGCCTCTCTTATGAAGAGATTCCTGTTAAAATATTAAACTATTAGATTCATAGACTAAGGAACAAAGAAGTCCCTGTAGTCAAATTTCTTTGGCAAAATCCGTCTGTTGAGGGAGGTACTTGGTAAGCAAAAGTAGATATGCGAACCAAGTATCCTCACTTCTTCTCCACCAAATCAGATCAAGCTCAAGGTAACAGTTCTCCTTAAACTTACTCAATTTCATGTTCAGTGTTCATCACAAACTTGATACGAAGTACCATTGTATATTCAGACATACATTCTCATTGTGCAAAACTTAGTTCATCAGAACACCCAGTTATGCATTCATGAATCAGTTACACATGCATTAGATATGCATGTTCAATATGATATATTTAGTTATAAGTCATGTTAGTCATGAAATCATATTCTAGCCAATCATGTTTAGTATGTATGTCATTTTATATTCTTTTCCCCTCACTCAGTCTCATTCGAAGATGAATGTTCTTAAGGGGGAGATATTGTAATACCCCATACTTTTTCCTAGATTAGAATTGTCTCAATAATGTTAGAAACTTTCTTTGAAATATGAATCCACATTTGTACATGTGGAATTTTAAATATTTTCACCTTTTATCATGTAGGAAATATAATAAGCTTTCCAACGATACCAATTTCATCCAAATCTGTTATTAGAGTAAAAAGTTATGGACGTTTTACTCAGAGCTGCCAGAATCGCCCAAGTGCGACGTCCAGGTTGATGGACCGTCAACCTAGTGACGTACCGTGGACTTGAACATCACAGCCAAGGTAGTAAGGAAACCTTTTGGATAAGGTGCGATGGATAGGTTGACGGCCTATCAAACTTGTGATGGACCATCGCCCAAGCCATCGCTACCAAGGTAGCAAGTTCCAATTCTGGTCCCAGTGCTATGGTCAGTCCATGGACCATCTACCCAGCGACGGACCGTCGCATGCACCGCTTCTTGTTCTCTTCAGTTATTTGTTATATAATGTTGTCTACATATACTATGCCTACCATGTGTTTGATTAAATGCCTATGTGAAGGACAAAATACGCAACTAGTATGATCTTATGAAATCCCTATTTATGTAAAGCTTATGCATATCACATGTTTGATGAATTGCCATAATAAATGAATTATGGATTGCGATGTTGGTCATATATTCAACAAAGTCATGCTTTATTAGTTTCTTTCTATTGAGTCCTGAGGGTACTTGTACCAGACAATTTAGCTATATGCCTAGAGCCAGTGTCATGTTTTCATGATATCCTTAGTCAAGCGATGATCCACAGAACTCAGTTAGTCATGTGACTCAGGAAACCTTAGTAATTTAGTAGCCTCAGTAATCTCACAAACTCAATCAGTTGCTAGATATCAGTAGTATTCCACTAGTTAATGGAATTCAATAAACTGAGTCTATATTTAGATAAGTTAATCATGTTCAGTGTCTATTGAGAAGGGAGTAGAAATTACCACCGAGTGAACCTAAGAATGGTAACTCACTTACCATTAGAGGGTGTGATTCTTAGAGAAATCCTTGTATTCAAGAATTATATAGCCAGCATAAGTTGAGACATCATACCTGCTAGTTGAGGGTAGATGAACTAGCTTAACCTGCTAGTTGAGGGTTCCCACCGTCATTAGAGTAACCTGCTAGTCGAGAGTCACTCACATATTGTCCTTACCAGTGGTGCGGTATTGACACCCTTCCTATCAAGGGACATATTGGACCCCAATTCAACTATACTTCATCATTTGGGTTATGTTGGTTGGATGACTACTTCCCATAGTTTCTTGTTATAGAATCTGGACTATCAGATATAATTAATCAGTCTCAATAATAGAACTCAGATAGTTTTATAGAATTTAGGACTGTCAAATAAAGTCAACTTTGATACAGTACAAAACTTAGCTAGTTCCATCAGATTCAGGACTGTCAGATACAGTCACTCATGTTATCAGTTATCATAACTCAGTCATAGTCATGTTAGTTATTAGTAAACTCATGTTATCATAATTTCAGATATAGTTACTATGTATGCATGCATGTATTCTCTCATTCATATTAGTCAGTTAGAAAGTATTGTTCATGCATATGAACACCATGTATTCAGCCTACCTCACATGTATACCAGTACATTCAAAGTACTAACGCATTTGCGCTATGGTGTCTTATATCATAAGTTTAGAGACACGACCTCTAGAGTATCAGTAGGTTTTAGTCTCAGCAATCAGAGCAAGAAGTGAGTCCTCATTTTTTGAGGACATGATCATTAATTTATTATCTCATTAATTTATTAGTTGGAGTTAGTTGGGGACATGTCCCATCAACTCCTTACTCAGACCGTTCAGTCAGTTAGAGGCTTTCCAGACTATTATTTTCAGTTAGTTATTTTAGTTATTTTGGGTATTTCATACCCCATCCATATGTTATGATTTAGTATATATTATGTTACAGTTTGAACCTTATGGCCATTCAGTTTAGGTTTCCAAATTATATAGTATATTATGCAGTATACAGGTACAAAAATCAATCAAAGGTTAGCTTGTGCTCCTTCGAGATCACGAGCACCGTGTAGCATTCTAGGTACCAAATTTGGGGCGTAACATATTCATATTCCACTGACAACTGAAATGGAGTATTTCACGTTACTATAGTGATGCTTCAAGATTTTTTGGGGGTTAACTCCATCAGTATAAAAATCTACACTTGAATAATTTCATTGATGTATGTCTTTCATATGCCCATATTTGTCAAGAATAAATGTGTTTGTGTCTTTTCCTATTCTCAATAATAAGTGAAATGATCTTATGGTTGCAAGATTTGACCATAGGATCTATCACTTTATGGGTTAAGCCAAAAAAGCATTCTTAGATAGGTTCTTTCCTCCTTCAAAGATGTTGAAACTAAGGGATAAAATCATCAACTTTTGCCAACTTTATGGTAAAAAATTACATGGGGTTTGGCAGCTATTTAACATGATGCTAATGAAATACCCAAATTATGAGGTCCCCCAAAAAATACTTCTTCAAATATTATATAGGATATTGGACATATTGAATAAGACGACAACTGATAATATGACTGGAGGATCTATTATCAAACAATCTTATGGTATTGCGGTGGATTTATTAGATCAAGTAACCAAGAACAGTAGATGTTGGAACATAATACATATCGAGGCTATTGTTAGGGATCCCTCTACATCTTATGTAATCCAAGAGTAAAGGCAAAAGGATCAGAAAAAGGATGACAATATTGCTAAAGTGATGACTTAATTAGATCATCTCACCAAGCATGTAACGGGGGATCCTCCAAAGGAGAACAAAGTCGTTACTTCTTAGAGTGTCAATGCTTATGTTAAAGAGGAACAAAAATCTCTTGATGAGGAAATTTAGTTCTTGTTGAACCAAATGGGGGTTTCCAAAATCAAAATTAAGGTGGAAATCATGGTTAAAAAAAGGGATCATTAATGAAAGGACTGTGAATAGAAAGACCATGAACATAAATGGGATTCGAGTGATAAAGATCTTAATAGAGAGTAAGATTTAAGAGATAAGAATAGAGATCATGACCTGTACATTCCTCCACAAGATTGGTCCAAGGGTAAAGAGTTAAGCTCTATTTATTCGCAGAAGTTCAAGAGTGAAGATGACCTCGCTCGTATCTTAGTGGGTATTAAGGTAATGTAATAGAATGTTGAGAGAGATGAAACATGATTTTTTACAACTCAATGAAATGGTTACCTCTCATTTAGCCTATATCAAGCAACTTGAAACTCAGTTGGACTAAATCTTAGCTCTTCCCAATGCAAACCCAAAAGGTGGATTGACTAGTGACATGAATGCAAATTCAAAAAATGGCACTCACATTATGTCTATTATCATTGGAGTGGTAAAACTCATGGTAAAGATATTGTTGATCTTGATGAAGACCTAAAAAAGGAAGTGAAGATCAGGCTAATGGAATGAGAAAAAGGCTAGAAAAGTCAAATAATGTTATTCCAAATCTTAATGAGCCTATTGTTGAAAAGCCAATGGCAGTTCAAGAAAAGGTTGAAAGTGAGCATACTCTTCAAGCGGTTGATAGTACTGCTCCAAAATAGGATGAAACTAGGTTGTTTCTTTGACATAAATAAAAATTTCTCCCTTATTTCTATAAAGGCTCAAGAAGAAGAAAGATAATACCAAGTTCAAGAAATTTCTGGTAAAATTTAGCAACCTATCAGTGAATATACCATTGTTGGAGGCTTTACAAGAGATCCCCGGGTCTGCTAAATTCATAAAGGACTTAGTCACAAAGAAAAGAGTTATGGATTTTTAAAATATTAAGGTGACTCACTATTGTTGTTCTATAATGTCTAACACAATGGTTGTTAATAAAGAAGACCCAGTTGCAATAACTATCCTTGCACTATCATGGTGTACAAATTCAGAAAATCATTATGTGATCTTGGTGCAAGTATTAATTTGATGCCATTTGCTGTACTTTGGCAGAAAGGTTGTGGTACCCTAAAGTGTACTACGGTGAGGTTTTTAATGGCCAATCTTTTTATCAAGAAGCCCATTAGTGTATTGTATGATATTCTTGTGAAGGTGGACCGCTTTATATTTTTGGCCAACTTTGTCTTTCTAGATTGTGAAATTGATCATGAGGTCCCCATCATTCTTGGTAGGCTATTCATGGCTACCGGTGAGACTTAGTTGATGTTGAATATGGTGAATTTTTGGGTGATCAATGAAGAGGTGTATTTAAATATATGTAAGTCCATGAAACAACCTATGGATTTGCAAGTTCTTTTGGTGATCAATGTGATTGATCAGCAGGTGACTAACACTATGGAAATGGATCTCATGGATGACCCCTTGATAAGTGTATTGTTGAACTTTAGGAGTGATGTTATTAAAGAATATGATGAGGTGGTTGCTTCATTAACAGGTGTTTGCTGGTAAAACAGAAATCCTTCTAAATTGGATCTTGATTTGAAAATTTATGAAAGTCTACCCACCAAACCTTCTATTATTGAACAACCTCAAATTGAACTTAAAAAGGTGCCTTCATATCTTTTGTATATATTCTTAGGTGATAATAATACTTTGCCAGTCATTGTTACAAATGATCTATAGCCTTAGTAAGTTAAGGCCTTGAAGTCTGTTGTGATAATGTTTGTTCTTGCTATTGGGTGGACCATAGCGGACATCATATGGATTGATCCTGAAATTTTCTCTCATAAAATTAAATTGGAGGTTGATAATGTACATAATGTGGAATGCCAAAGAGTGACTAACCCACCAATGCAAAAGGTAGTCAAGAAGGATATTATCAAATAGCTTAATAAGGGTGTGGTCTAGCAAATTATAAATAGTAAATGGGTTAGTTTGGTCCAATGCATTCCCAATAAGGATGGTATAGCGGTAGTACCAAATGAAAAAAATGATCTTGTGCTCATCCATTTGGTCATGGGTTGGATGGTATGTAAGGATTATAGTAAATTGAATTTTTGGACCAAAAACGATCACTTTCCTATGCCTTTTATGGACCAAATATGGATTGATTATCAAAGCATGGATGGTCTTATTTTTGTGATGGATATTCCAATTATAACAAATTTGTATTGCACTAGAATATGATGCTCAAATTACACCCCTAAGGTGTAAGCAATCATCGTCTATATAGTAACCCAATAAGAGTTGGGTCAAATCATCAGGGAATAAAGACATGAAATTCAAGCTTGAGCATTAGAAGAAACTACAAATCGACTGATAATGTAGTGTAAAATAAACAAGAATGTAAAAAGGGGGAAATGTTTGAACATTTTTAGAGTTAATCAACTTTATCGTAATGAAAGTGCAATTTCTAACCAAATGCAAATGAGACATAAGGTAATGCTTTAAAAGGTGTGGGTTCATGCATGTGTAATTTAATATTTGTCTAAATTTTGCTAAAAGTCGTGGGTAGGCTAGAATTTGGATCTTTAGTTTCAATTTGTCAATCAAACACCAAAATATCACAAATGGGTTCTTTCAAACACCTCATAAGTGTAGCTATTAGAACAATCTATGACCTTAATTAGTATTAGATACTACAAATAATATAAATCAATTTATTATGGACACCCATTCCTCACCTCCATCCCCTTTTCCAAGGATGATAAGGGTTCAAGAGTGATTAGAGTTTACAACCTCTAATTTTTAATTAAATTATAGAGTCATTGCAAAAACCATGTCAATTGTATAATTTGGAAGACAAATAAGCAACACCCATACAATAATCACAACTTATTCTAGCATAACCCTAAGATCAGAAATTAGCTACTCATAGAGAGAGAAAGAAGAGATATACCCAAATTCTCCTCAAATTGATCCATTGAATCCCAAGTTAATAAAAAAATTCAAGATCTAAATTCAATATAACTGGAGAAAAATCACAAATTTCTCTTTTAGTCTTACTCCAGTGTTTCTAAGCTTTTGAAACTACAACAATGAAGGTTTTGAGTTTAAAACCCCATATTTAGTCCCAAAATTCACATTCTATAATAACCTTCTAGGTTATTTTCCATATTTCAGCTTATTTTAACTATTTGAGGTTTTCTATAGTTGGCCTAGTCATTTATGACTTGCTGTAAGTAACAGTTTGGTTATAGGGCAATTTTTTTGGCTTTTAGAGTCAGTTCTCTATTTTGAAGTCTTCGATAGTTTCAAACGGCCATCGGTGAATACTTTAGTTAAACAATCTCGAATACAAATTCTGACTGTTCTAGTAGCTCCATAATATTGATTTTAGGCTAGGGGTGCTCTTGGTTTGGGTCTTGAGGTATCCTGGCTTATTTAAACCTATTGGTCGCAAAGTTAAGAAAATGGAAATTCGGTGTAAGACTTACTTTTTGTTGAAAAGACCTCAGATGGAAATTTTGACTGCACCATTGAGTCTAGAATGTCAAAATTTTTGTGGTAGCATAGTTTGTTTCCATGAACGAGGTTCCAAACAAATCTCGAGCACCCAATCAAAGTCTATTTCAGACATTTAAAAATTTGGAGAACAAAGATCTGGAGCAATCGAGATCACAAAAAGTAAATTGTGATCGTCATATGAGATTTATGACTTAGTCTATAAATAGAATAAGCCAAATATGATTTATCCTCTGTCTAGCTAATCGTGATCGCAATTAATGTAAATCATAATGGCTACTCGTTGTGCAATTCTAATATGTCAAGATCAAAATAACCGATCCATTATAGTGATACCCGAGGACTTGATATGGGTATAAATAGACCCTTTTACACTATTTTCCCATTCTTCATCCATTCCAAGAGAGATAAAACCCTAATGAGTGAGATAACTTAAAATTGAAGCTTGTGGGTGATTTGGGAGCTTGTCTAACACTTATTATGCGATTATCTTCCAATGTGTGGTTAGATTACAACCTTTTCATAGTGGGTTTACTCATTTCTTATTTAAAAATCCCAAAACCTTGGATTCTTGATTTAGCCCTAAACTATCTTGGATTTCATTCATTATTGAGAGTAATGATTCTTTGAGCATGAGGGAACATTAGGTTGGTTTCAGAAATGCAATTTCTGTAAGTTGGACCTACATGGGATTTTGGTATATTTTTGGACCCGAAGTACAATGGTGCAATATGGGTATCTCTATTATCGCATCGATGAGTAAAGTATGATTTTAATAGCTTGGCATCTTGCAAAAGCTTCTAGAAAGGAAAAAACAATGATTTAGCAGATATTTTGAGCTTTTTTCGGTGTCTAGGTAGGCTAGGTTTTACCTCTAGTTAGATTGAGCTAATTCAAATATGTTTACAATATTGTGTTAGATTTGGGATAGATTTTAGGTGTTGGTGTGACAAATTACAATACTTGGGATTAGTTGGATCATTTAGGCTATGTTCGATATCATTTCTGGCATGATTAGCCTAGTTAACCATACCTAATGTGAAGTTGACCTTTTAGGCTAATGCTGTGGTTAGAAATGCTTTATTTACTCTTCTAATGAGGAGATTTCCTTAGTCGCTTGTGTTTAGGGCAGAATTGACCATAGATTCCATTCCTTATGTGGAATTGACTTAGTTGCTCCATATTGGGAGAGATTACTATCCTAGCGATAATTTTGGCTTATTCAACATATAATATTAGATTTAGATACCTTAGCCTAGTTTGGGGTAAACATTGCTTGGTAAAGTATTTTGGGGATCTAGAAGTGGGATCTTGATTAACTTTTAGCCAACACTTCTATAAGTGATTGAAGTCTTTTCATACACTTGTATACATCTAGGAAATGTTTGTTTATTGTAATTTGAGATGCCTTGGTACTTTATGATTATGATGGGTTTACATTGGGAGTAATGCTTATTAGTTATGCTATGAATAACTTAATTACTAAGCAAATAATGAGATAGATAAATATGCTATTGAATGAACCATTAATTTTTATATGGACTAAGCCATTGATTAAGATATGTATTGGGCTATTGGTTATGATTAATACTATGCTTATTAATTATATTAGCAACTATGCCATTAATTTTTCCAAAGATAATGATTATTGGCTATATTAGCGATTATTGATTATATTAGCAATTATGCCATTCATTATGCTAAAGAGCATGCTTGTTGATTTTATTAATGGTTATGCTATTGCAAATGCTATGGATCATGCTTATATTATTATTACTAATCATGTAAATAGTTATGCTATTGAATACTCTAATGATTATACTATAGGCAATGATAACGATGAGATGATTATAGGTCTAAGTTTGGATATTAAGTATGCTATAAGCGTAGGCTATAACGTTACCTCTTTGGATCAAAATACACCCCAAACCAACTCTGGATGCATCACAATACACAACAAAGTAGTCTGAACCTTCTGGTAGGGTCAAAACTGGAGCTGTAGTGAGTTGAGTCTTCAACTCCTGAAAACTCTTCTCGCAAGAATCTCACCACTAGAATTTGGCTTTTTTCTGAGTCAATCTAGACATAGAGGGTGCAATAGATGAAAATCCCTCAACAAATTATCGGTAATAGCCAGCCAAGCCCAAGAAACTTTTGATATCTAATGGAGAGATGGGTCTAGGCCAGTTTGTCACTGCCTTAGTCTGTTGGGGATTAAATCTAATGCTATGACCAGAATTAGTATGGCCAAGAAAAGCTACTGACCTTAGGCAAAATTTGCACTTACTGAATTTGGCGAATAACTGATGATTTCTTAAGTCTGTAATACTATTCTGAGATGGTCCATATGATCGAGTTCACTGGGGAGTACACAACGATATCATCCATGAAGACTATAACGAACATGTCCAATTATTGCTTGAACACAAGGTTCATGAAGTCTATGAAAGCTGCTGGGGCATTGGTAAGACCAATGGACATGACTAAGTATTCAAAGTAACCATACTGAGTTATGAATGCTGTCTTTAGGATGTCACATTCCCTGACTCTGAGTTGATAATAGCCTGATCTGAGGTCTGTCTTAGAAAAATAGATGGCACCTTGGAGTTGGTTGAACAAGTCATTGATCCTGGGAAAAGGATAGTTGTTCTTGATCATAACTCTATTTAGCTGATGGTAGTCTATGCACATTCTGAGTGAACCATCTTTCTTATGCACGAATAATACTGGTGTGCCCTACGGGGACACACTGGGCCTGATGAATCCCTTATCTAGGAGATCCTTTAACTTCTCTTTCAATTCTATGAGTTCTGTTGGAGCCATTCTTTATGGAGAAAAAAATATCACTGAGTATCTGGGAGAAGATCGATTTCGAAATTAATTTCCCTTTCAGGAGAAACTCAAGGAAGATCTTTGGGAAACACATCTGGAAATTCACAAGCTACTGACACTGATTCTAGAGTAGGGGTTTCTAAGCTAGAGTCCTAGACCTGAACGAGATGGTAGACACATCCCTTAGATATTATTTTCCTAGCCCTAAGTGTTGAAGTATTACCCAACACTTTAGGATGGGCTCATTCTAAAACCGAAACTGGAAAATTCTGTTTATACAGTAGACTGAGGCATAGCAGGAGTGAAGCTAATCTATGCTGAGAATGACATCAAAATCAGTTATCTCCAATTTGACAAAGTTTGCCAAAGTGACTCTCTGAGATATCATAATCGAACAGTTCCTGTATACCCGCCTGGCTATGATAGATTTACCCACTAGAGTAGAAACTGAGTAAGGCTCTACTAGAATTTCAGAACTGACTCCAAAATCAATAGCTATATATTGAGTAACAAAGGACAAAGAAGCTCCTGGATCTAGCAAAGCGTAAACATGTTAATAGAAAACTTGTAATGTAACAGTGACCACATCAGGAGAACTTTCCTGATCCTACTAGGACTGAAGAGCATAGAGTCTGTTTAGGCGTTGCCCACTGGCGGCACTGGAAGAGGCACCCTGCTAATTTAGGCAACCAAATTGAGCTGGGGGATGATTATGCTGACTCCGTGAATCTACCTGAGGACATTGTCTGACCTTTTAACCTAGCTTACCATATTTGAAACATATATCATTGCCAGCTCTGCAGATATGCTGGTGGTTTCTGCTACACTTCCGACAAAGGAGATTGGTTCGGGCATTACTAACATTACCCTGAGGATTAGGGCATGATGCCCTATCCCTTTTACCATCTCTGAATTTTGGCACTGGAGTACTGGCTAAGGACAGAGCTTGAACTGAGGATTTTGAGTGGAACTGCAAATGATTCCCACCCTCTGACTTAGGTTGAGAGAAACTAAAAGTACCTACTTCCGCTCTCTTCTTCTCTCTTTCCTACCCTTTATTCTTGGCCTTCTCTATCTGCTGTGCATGGACCATAAGTCTGGATATGTCCATCTCTTTTATAAAAATTGCAGTCCTATACTCTTGACCACACTGCTAGACAACCTAACACAAACTTAATCATATTAGATTTGCTATCTACTACCATATGCGAGGCATATCTGGATAACTGAGTAAACTTGAGAGAATACTCTTGTACTATCATGTTGCCCTGGCTCAACTTTATAAACTCCAAAACCTTTGCTTCCCTCAACTCTAGCGGGAAGAACCTATCTAGAAAATCAACTACAAACTTTTCCCATTCTATGGACCCTACATATGTGGCCCTCTCTTGTTTACACTATTTGAACTATGAGTTTACCATATCCTGCAAGTGATATATGGCCAACTCAGCGCTCTCAACAGCAGTCACCCCCATAATATCGATAACCTTATGCACCTGATTAAGAAATTCCTGAGGGTTTTCATATGACTTAGACCTGGTAAAGGATGGAGGGTTCATTCGGGTGAAATCCCAAATCCTGATAGCAATAATATTGGACACTGGGTTGGTCAGAATAGTAGCTGGACGTTCATTCTAGGCTATCTTAGAATTAGCTAGGGTGGTGAAGGCTACGTGTTCATTCAGAGAATCTAGCTGGATGGGTTGGGGTTCTGACTGGTCTCCCGTTCCTCTTCCCTTAGACCTCTTTAGAGGCATAATCTATAAATAGAAGATAAACTTGGATTAGAAGGAGAGTGTAGCTGAAGCTCATGCTTACTTACATAACATGAATACTAAAAGAAGGGAAACTATTCCTAAACACCTCATAGGATCCTATCCATAAGTGTGGCATGCAACATACCCATGCAGAAAACTCTACTATATGTAGCTTTGAGACTTCCTAGGACACTGTTGAACCTTAGTCTCTCATACCAAGTTTGTAATTCCCCAAGTCTATACCCCGGGTGCTACATGGTGCTCATAATTCTGAGCGACCACAAGCTAACCTATGATTGGTACCTGCTAAAATAATTGAGTAATAATATGATATATATGCAAAAAATAGGTGAAAAGCTGGCTATAAGGTTCAATACTATAAATAATACTAGATATTGTATCACAATACCAAAACTAAAAATCAATACTAAAAACTAAGAAACTGTCTAAAAATACTCTAGTCTAGAAAGCCTTTAAACTGTTTGAAATATGGAGTTTATGGGATATGACCCGAACTAACTCCAACTACTCCAAATAATACTGAAATACTGAAAACAACCATGTCCTCAAACTATGAGGACTCACCACTATGCTGACTGATGACAATCTTAACTGCTAAGGGTGCTCTGGAGCCCGTGCGTCTGAACCTATGATATAATACATCATAGTGCAAAATAAAAGCACGCATCAGTACTTTGAATATACTAGTATGTTCAGTGAGGTGGGCTAAAATTTATGGGTTCATATGTATGAACAATAATAACTGAATAACATGAGTTTGACTGAATAAGAATAGATGCATGAATACGTTTACTAGAACTAAGATCATGATAATACTGAATACTAAATCTAAATACTGATTAACTGTTATCTAAGTATGCTGATAAAGAATTACTAATAACTGAGGGACTATATCTGATAGTCCTGAATCTATAGAACTAAACTGAGTTCTATTCTGAGACTGAGACTGTGGGAGGTAATCATCTAACCGACATTTCTCTCTCTAAACTGATTGGGGTCCAACCTGTAATCCTAGTTATAAGGGTATCAATACAGTGCCACAAGTAGAGACAATCTGTGAGTTAACCATCTCTGATAGGAAGCTCTTCTGTCAACCCTCTCTAGAAGGAATCAACCCTCATAGTATCTTACAGAAAGATATCTTAACTAACTCAGGCTACATAGTTTTGTAATACAAAGATTTCTAATAAGGGTCAAATCCTCTGTCGATAGGAATGCCCCCATGTCTGTGTTCACTCGGTGCTAAATCCTACTCCCAACTGAACAGAAACTTAACTTTTTCTAGTCTGTACTAGACTGGACTGGATTATTACTGATATTACTATTTGACTGAAATAAACTAAGTTTACTGAGTTCCATGTACTGATGGTATACTACTGAATTTTGTTAACTGACTGAGCCCAGGGTGCTACTGAGGCATACACTGAGTACTATGACTGAATTACGACCACTACTGAGATTTCTTGGGTTTTTATAACTGGCTGAGTTCTACTGATCGAGTCACTACTGAGATTACTTTGTAACTAACACTGGCTCTAAGTAAATAATTAAATTGTCAGTTATTAAATATCCCCAGGACTCGATAGCATGAAAATAAAGCATCGCATGATCTTGCTTAGCATAAGCATGCACATTGAATTCATAATGCATCTATAGAGACATATTACCAAACTCTTGTATGGTATAACTTGCAAATAAGATAGCATGACATCATTTGTTTCCCTTATTAGTTCACATAAACAATTCGTCAAGCACTTGGTGAGCATACATATGCACATAACACTAACCAACAAGTAGACATCATAATTTAAATTCCCATTGACAATTTCAAGGGTTTTACATGGATCCTCATGATATTACATACATATCAATTAACCTCACATAAAACGTATCATAAAACATGGATTAGAATCCCATTTAATCATTATAAACATGAACATAATCAAACCCAATGTGGAATTCATGAAATCCATAAACTTGAAGTTTAAAAATAGTTTCTTGGACACCAAGGGTTGAAGGGAACCTTTGATAAACACTTTACATAACTTAGTTGATGAATTTTTGAAAGTTAAAGGTGAGTTCTTGAGTTATTTATTTGAAATTTGAATACCTAGGGTTCTTGTTCTTGATAAATTTGTGAAAGAATGAATATAATTGCTCTCCAAAGGGTTTAATTTTGTGTTTTGGGGGATGAAGTGCATGGAAAAAATACCTAATTAACCTTGAGGATGCGGCCTATTTAATGCAAGTAAATTGTGTTACCGACGTGCAGGCCAATGCGTTATGTCGTTGTCATCGACATAATAGTCAACATGCCGCATCGAGTCCACGTTGGTTCATTGGAATTTGCACTGAAGTTGGGGAAAAACTATCTTATCAATACGATGGTTGATGCGATGCATGAAGATAGCATTGACCTACTATTTTGGGTGCTCAAACATGGTCTTAACGAGGTCTGAAAAATCCAAAACTTGTTCAGGAACCTCTATTGACTAAAATATCAATATTTAAAGGATATAAAGGTTATGAAATAAGATTCCCAACTTTGGAAGGCTAAAATAGCACTAAGTCTGAATACTTAGTTAATATATTATAAATCTAGGACCCCAACAAGCTTAAAGGACTGATTTAAGCTAGAAACTTTTGCAGGGTCTTATGCTTCGAGTTGGATTATGTTTCACGATTGGAAATACCTTACTCATGATTTGGAGTTGCTGGCGATAGTTTTCACACTCAATATTTTGAGACATTATTTTTATGTTGTGTATTGGAAGATTTTCACTGATCATCCAGTCTTTTACATCCTGTGACCCAAAGGGAGAATAATGCTAGACAACATATATGGATGGAGTTGTTTAAGTATTATGATATCTTTATCTTGTATCATCTGGCAAAGCGAATATCATAGCATATGCCCTGACTTGGAAGGTGGTGAGTATGGGTAATCTGGCTTGTATCTTAGTTTCTTAGAGGTTGTTGGCAGGGGACATTCAGTCCTTAGCTAACATGATGGTTTGCCTTGATATTTTAGATCCTTAGAGGATTCTTACTAGTGTTGAGGTAAGGTTTTCACTATTTGCGATCATTCGAATCATCAATTATAGGATAGTAAGCTTCATTATCTTTGTGATCATATGCAGAGTGGTGAGTCCAAGGGGATCACCATAGGGTGTTTTGAGGTTTGATTGCCACATTTGTGTTCTATGGATCAATTACTCGATTCAAATGATTTTGCACTTGGCTCACAACTTTAGATATTCTATTTGTTCAGGTATAGCTAAGATGTATAAATATTTAAGGCAATATAATTGGTAAAGTGGCATGAAGAGAGATGTGGTTGACCTTGTAGCTCATTGCCTATGTTGTCAATAGGTGAAGGCCGAGCATCAATGACCAAGAGTTTGATTTAAAGACTTCCTATTCTCAAGTTAAAGTGGGAGAAAATTACCATGGATTTCATTAATGGTTTGCCCCACTCTTTTGGTGGTTTTGATAGCATTTGGGTCATTGTAGACTGATTGGCCAAGTTGGCACATTTTATTACTATTTAGATATCTGTCATCACTAAAAGGTTGGGTCGTATCTATGTGTGTAAGATAGTCTGTTTGCATGGATATATCCATATCTATTATTTCACAAAAGGTTTTGTGTTCACTTATAGCTTTTAGAGATC
Organism: Capsicum annuum; assembly: GCF_002878395.1. Classification (NCBI taxonomy): domain Eukaryota; kingdom Viridiplantae; phylum Streptophyta; class Magnoliopsida; order Solanales; family Solanaceae; genus Capsicum; species Capsicum annuum. The sequence goes on from NW_025855126.1 coordinate 2,308,997, forward strand.
TTTTGAGGATGAGTTTGGTACTCAGGTGGATCTTAGTATAGCCCTTTATCCGTAGATCGATGGCTTGTTGAAACAGGCTATTTAGGTCCTCAAAGATATGCTCTGATCCTATGTTATGGATTTTAGAGGTCAGTGGGACAAATACTTAACATTGGCTAAGTTTGCATATAACAACAGTTACCATTCGAGTATTGAGATAGAACCTTTTGAGTCTTTATATGGTAAGAGATGTCGTTCTCAAGTTGGATGGTTCACAACTTTTGAGATTATACCCTGTAGTACCGATTTGCTTCAGGAGTCATTGGATAGGGTCAGGGAGATTCATGATAGGTTGAGAGTAGTTCAAACTAGGCAGAAGGCTTATAATGACCATAGGCTTCATGCATTGAGATTTGGAGTTAGCTATTGGGTATTCCTCTATGTATCTTAGATGATGGTCGTGATGAGGTTCAAAAGGAAGGGTAGGCTCAAACTAGGTATATTGGACCCTTTGAGATTTTTGGCACAATTACTGAGGTGGTTTATGAGTTAGCTTTATCTTTAGCTTGTGCTACTGTCTATCCAATCATCCATGTTTCTATGTTGTGGTGATATATTCTTGATCCATCTTATCTTCTTAGATGGGATTTAGTGCTGCTAGATGAGAGGTTGACATTCATGAAGGATCCCGTTCTTATTTTTTCTACTGATGCCAGGTAGTTACGCACTAGAGACATTCATGTATTTAAGGTTCAGCGGAGGTACCACCTTTTATAGGAGGCTACTTAGGAGCTTGCGAGCGAGATACAAACCCAATATCTTCACCTATTCGAGGCTCCAGGCACATCTTAATCCTTAACTTCTATAAAAGTTCCTTTAGTAAAGGATATTGTAATGACCTTTCAGGTTATTTCCATATTTTAAATTATTTTTGCTGTTAAAGCTTTTCTATAGTTTCCCCAAAGTCATTTATTACTTGCTGGATTTGATAGTTCGGTTACTAGGCAATTTATTTGTTTTTAGAGTTAATTCCCAATTTCGAAGTCTTTGTGGTTCCAAATGGCCATTTGATGAATACTTTAGTTAAACCACCTTAAATGTAATTTCTTCCTATTCCAGCATCTTTGAAATTGGGATTTTATACTAGGAGGACTCTCAGTTCAGATTACGAGACACCTGTGCTCATTTTGACATATTAGTGAAAAAGTTAAGAAAATGGACATTAGGTATGGAACCCACTTTTTGGAGAAATGCCCTTGGATGGAAATTTTGACACTGCCATTAATGATGGAACATCTGATTTAGTGTTGTAGCATAGTTTGTTTGCTGAATAGGGTTCCAAATGAATCTCAAGCACCCTGTCAAGTCCATTCCGGATTTATCAAAATCTAGTGCATTAGGATTTGGTGCTACCATGATCGTGATGGGTAAATTCTGATCTCCATATGATATTTTTCACTTAGGCGGTAAATTACATAATCCAAATATGATTTACCCTCTGTCTGGCTATTCATGACTGAGATTGTTGTAAATCACAATAGCAACTCTTTGTGCAGTCCCAATATATCTCGGTCGCGACAACCGGGTCGTAATAGCGATGCCCTGGGACCTTATGTGGGTATAAACAATCCCTTTTTGCATGGTGTTTCCTATTCTTCATTCATTATAAGAGACTAAAACCCTATGAAGTGAGATAACAAGAAATTAAAGCTTGTGGGTGCTTTAGGAGCCCGTCTAACACTTATTTTTGCAATTATCTTTCGATTTATGTTAAGATTTCACCCTTTTCATGGTGGATTTTCTCATTTCTTATTCAAAAACACCAAAAACATGGAGGCTTGATTTTAGCTTCAAATTATCTCAAATTACACACTTTTGAAGGTAATGATTCCCAGAGCATAAGGGAACATTGGGCTGGTTTTGAAAATGCAACCGTTAGGTGTTGGTGTGATAAATTGCAATACTTGCAATTAGTTTGATCATTTAGACTATTTTCGATATCATTTTGGGCATGGTTAGCCTAGTTAACTATACCTTAGGTGAATTTGACCTTGTAAGCTTGTTCTTAGGTTTGAAATACTTTATTTACTCTTCTAATGAGGAGATTTCCTTAGTCACTTGAGATTAGGGAGGAATTGATCTTCATTCCTTAGGTGGAATTGACTTAGTTGCTCCCTATTGGGAGAAATTACTATCCTAGGGCTAGTAATGGCTTATTCAACATTTAATAATGGATTTAGATACCTTAGCCTAGTCAAATGTAGACATTTCTTGGTAAAGTATTTCGGGGATTTAAAAGTACGCTCTTGACACATCTTAGGCCAAGACTGTGTTAGTTATTGAAAACATTTCGTACACTTATATACATCAAGGAAATGTTTATTTATGGTCATTTGTCAGTCCTTGGTACTTGATGGTTTGACATTGGGAGTAACGTTTATTGGTTATGCTATGAATAAGTTAATTTTTAAGCAAATGATGTGCTAATTGAATATGCTATTGATTGAGCCCTTGATTTTGATATGGACTAATCCATTAATTAGGCTATGGATTGGGCTATTGATTTTGATTTATACTATGCTTATTGATTATATTATCAACTAAGCTATTGATTATTCCAAAGATTATGCTTATTTTCTATATTAGAGATTATTGATTATATTAGTAATTATGCCATTGATTATTCTAAAGATCATGCTTATTGATTTTACTAACGGTTATGTCATTGATTATGCTAGAGATAATGATTCTATTGTGATTAGTAATCATGCAAATAGTTATGCTATTGAATACTCTAATGATTATACTAATAGCCATAATAATGATGTGATGATTACCGATATAAGACTGGATATTGAATATTCTATAAATTATACAAGTACCAGTTCTAGTTCGGATAATGATGATGTTATTTGTTTTTTATACCAGGCACAAGTCCAAAGGACGACTTTGATATTGATGATGATAATTATTGTATTGGTAATGATATGGAGAATGATATCCATGATGATTTTTACAATGATGTTAATGATTATAACTTTTGGTCTGAGGTCGTCTATATGTATTATACCATGATGATATACTCCTTGTGATATGATGATATCTGGGTGTGAGATTGATAATAGTGATTCTAGCTAAGTCAAAAAATAGAAAAATAGTTATAATGTAGCATGATTTGAAGGAATTATAGTGATACCATGAATAATTGATGAACAGTTATTAGAGGTAAATGATAATTAGCTAGCATATAATGATTAGTGTATAATTAATGATTTGGTGATAAATAGTGATTAGTTGATAAATAGTGACTAATTGATAAATAGGGGCTACTCAATAAATGATGGTTAGAGGGTAAATGATGGATATGTTGTAGAATGACATGGATGAATTCTTGTTGCATCATGAGTGCTATTAAATGAAGGTGGATGGTTATACTATCTTGTTTGTACCTTCAAAGGTTATGGGGAATTGCGATGGGTTATCTACTTTTCGGCACTACATGGCTTATGAGGGCCTAATTTCGTAGTTATGAATTCATGTGTTGATGCTTTACATTATGTTGTGTTATTATTTTGGTTTTCTTACTTATCTATGTGCAACGATATTGGAGTAGTTATTTATTATACTTATATCATAGTTTAGCTCAGTCGGCCAATGATGTCTACTGCGTATCTTCTGTTTTGGTGCTTATACTACACTTTTGTACCCGTTTGGTGTAGATCTGAGTACTAGTTGCCACTGTTAATCGATATTTGTGCTGTGTTGATTTCCAGAGATAGGGTGATCTCGTGAAGTCAGAGTCTCCCATTTTCTTCTATCTTACTTATGTCTAGTCTTTAGTTTAAAGATAGATTGTATTGACTAGTTTAGACACGAGTTATATTTATAGTTGCTCTTGTAATGGCTCTACCAGGTTGTGGGATGGTTTCTTATATTATAATATCCTTAAACTATTTCTATTTTCTTTCTTATTTCTTGTGTGGGATTGCCTATTTGGCCCTTTTAGGGCATTTTCACCAAGTTAACACATTGTGTTTAGCCCTGGATTTTGGTATAGCTTACCTACTAGCGATATAGAGTAGGTGACATCACGATCCCAAAATTGGGTTTTTGCATATTCCGACAAAATTATGAAAATGCCACCACACTGGTCACCTGCTGGAATAGGTGCCAACGCATGTGGCTGACCTGCACATACAAGTAACTAACGCAGGTGCCACTGGTTCTTCAAATCAGCCACCTTCTTTTGTATGTCCATTTTGTGTGTGCACAGGTGTCTCTTGACAAGGCCAAGTGAACTTTTCATCTCCCTCTCTTCCATTTTCGATCTCCAATTGACTTGCTCAACTTAATTTTCAACCTTTACCTTCACAAATGAGCATTACAACATGAGAATAATATCGAATCAGTGGAAAACATGATAATCATGCTTAAAAAGTGTGAAAAAGTCATCAATTTGGCAACTTAGCAACCCTAAACTTAAACTTTTGCTTTTCCTCAAGCAATCAAGAATATAGAGAGATAGGGCAATCAAGACTCCAAAACCATGCAAAATAAATCTATATTGGGTAATCAAGACTCCAAAACCATACAAAATAAATCTATACTAGATATCTAGGCTAGCAAAGTTCAAGAGATCCCTCAAACATGTCATAGAGACAAGTAAACAAAAATTTGTCAATATGTACATTTATATGTAACAAGGATGAAAAATAACACAAATGCAACTTTAAAATAAATAGGGCTTCTCAAGAGGTGACACAAATCTTCAAAGATTTTCTCAATTTTCACGATACAACTTATCTTTCTCATTTATTTGGAGCAAGACATCACTATCCACCCCAAAGTATCGTTATCACTCACATACAAGTGTTAGCTCCACACACACAAGACATTTCAATTCTCAAGGGGCTTAATATTGAAAGAATTCACACTTTCTCTTGCAAATAAAATCAAGTACAACAAATCGGACCATAGGCTTTCCCTTCGTGTTGTTCACCACAAATATAGACTAACCAAGTTTGGAATCACCAAGGTATTTTAGGCTTAGATGAGGGTTAAATTGCAAGAACTAAAGTATGGATAAAGTAACTAAAAGAACTTTTTCAACTCAATCACCTATCACCTTCTACCCAATATTTTTTTAAAGTTTTGCCCCTTATTCACCTTCAATTCTTTTCCTTGTTTAGATTAATATCTATCTTCGTATTTGATAAATAAATTCAATATACAACTTTATTTATTCATATATTTTATTCTTTTAAGAGATGTTCCAATGTTTAGCCATCTATGACCCATTATTTATCTAATTTCACTTCAAGTTCTATGGGCAAGGTTAATCGATCTTGTTTTCAAGCACATCTCCTGTCTCATATAAACACGAAACAACCAAGCATACACCTTGTTTTTGACTCATTCTAGCATATAACAATTTTTCCCCCAACTAAGAGTTTGAATCACCCCTAGATCAATCTCATAATTAAGCACCCCACAAATTTAGGCTTTGCCTACATTTTTTTACCTTGGAATCAAGCTATGCATTCAAGGAGGTTATATCCCGAAAGGCAAGTTCAATTCTACATGTATTAATGTTGCCCAAAAATATGCCTCTATAGAAGTATACCACGGTCGATGTCAAAATAGTAATCCAACTAGTTTGGGCTTGATACCAAAGGGAATAGGTCAAAGTCATATATCAAACATGATGAAGTATCCAGAAGTGCGGGAAAGTAAATGAGGATTTTGCAGTAATCAAAACAAGTAGCCAATTGAGAACTATTTTGGGTTGTAAACAATTAAATACGAACAGTAGGACAGTGTTCCCCCTAGCTGCCTAACTTCATAAATTGTTTTTGATCAACTCAACTATTTTACCATCCGATATGTAAAATATTCAAACCTCGATATTACCAAATGTACTATGGACTCGTAGGTAAATATCACCCTTTACCTTATGAGTCTCAGGGTGTATCTCTACTACCCCTTGTCTTTTCTCCCAGTGTAGCTATCACCTTCTGGGTCTCAAGCTATTAGACGACGGTTGATAGCCTCGAATCACTATCATAATCTCCTTTTCCAGATATCGACCTCTCTTGTGAAAATGATCTAAAATATAAGCGAGTTATTAGAGTTGGCCACCATTAAGAAAGAAATCAATTTGAGGGAAATCACAATAAACATGTAAACATTGATTTACGTCAATATAACATTTCTCCTATTCTGTCAATCCATCAGTAATCCCAAAACCCTAGTTAAAGAAATTAGACGATCATGGTTATGCATCAGTCCATGGAGATCAATAAAGAAAACCTAGAATTAATTGCACAAGAATGAAAGAGTAAAATCCAAAGTCTCAATTTTAATAATAATCCAAAACCAAGAAGAAGATTATACAGTATGTAAAAGTATGTCAAAGTACGTAACCTAATACAAGAATATCCCAAGGATATTTATGGTTTCTTAAAATAATTAAGGAAACCTAATAAAACAGAATAGGAAAATTAAGTCTTCAGTGGTCACGTCTCGGCAACGAGTTATGAGGTCTGACAATGACTCGTTGCCAACTATCGTAGCTTACTTCTTTCTTTAGTGGTGATGACTCATTAACAAACATAAACAGTTGTAGGCTGGGACTCATGATGACTCAAGTATATTTCAACTTTTAGTACTTTTGTTCCATGCTCAACACAATTTCTCATTACGAGTCATGGTCTGTCCTTATGACTCGTGGCCTTCACTCATATCTACTGGGGATTAACTTGTAAACCCTCAAGACTTATTTATTCTTATGCTCAATATGATTCTCCTCATGACTTATGGTCTAATGTAATGAGTTGTGAAGAGTCTTCAACTTGATCTTGAAATAAAGATTCATTACTGTTATCATTATGACTTGGGTCACAAATCGTGAGGTCATTAAACGACTCATTACTTAGTCCACACTTAGCCTTTTTTTGAGTATTTTCATATATATCTTATCTATTCCACTTTCAACCTAATTTACCTGAAACACACAGAAAACGCACATCATATCCAATAAAACATTTCAAGTAAGTACATTCTTTCACTATTTTAAGCATCGAAGTGACATGTGACTTTGAAACATCAACACCCTTAACTTAGAATGTTTGCATGTACTCAAGAAAGAAAATCAAAATAGCACAAACACGATGTTTATATAGTAAGAACCTAAGATACCTAAGACATTCAATTTCACTTTTAAGCTAAAAAAGGTTACCCACTAGTAATTTTACTTTTTAAAAATAATACTATGTGAATTTATAAAGCATACCAACGTGACATAAGGGAATCAGGCTATGGAATTACCTAGTAAAATACAACCACACATACATGAAAATCACATTACCCAGAAAAACTAGTAGTTAGCAACATAACCAATATTCCCTCACATTAAATAAGTCCCATTAGCTCAGATAAAATCTGAATATCAATACAGGGACGGTCACGAGATACTCATAGTTAGAAAGAAGTTCCACAATATGTATAGAATACCATATGCTTTCGCTTTTTTCTTTATCTTAGTTTTCAGAAAGTCGGGTTAGGATAACTATAGGACTTTATTGGATTGTAACATAGGCTTGGGGGTTGGTATGATGTAATTGAGATTTTTATTTACTAAACCTCCTTGGCACTATAATATCTTTTCAGGGTCTAGTTCTTAACAAATTTTTCTTTTATTCGTCCATTTTTATTTTTTATTGCACATCCAGGTTGGGTGTGTTTTATTTTATTCTTTATTTTTCTCTTTTTCACCATTTTTATTTTCTTTTCTTTTTATAAAACACCCAACCCTACTTTCTTTTCTCATATTTTACCTTTATTTATACCCAATTCTAATTATGCACCCCTATGATACCCACCCTCAACTTAGGTGATTTGCCTATGTTGAGGTACATAATGTCCAAGGAGGACCAATGCCAAAATAGGTTCATTATACCAAAAATGGGATGGTGCAAGGTGAAACAAGAAAAATAGGTCTATTTAGGCTCAAAATTAGAATCAACAGATACTTATTATTTGCTTTGGTTAGTTATTTAGGCTATAGTGGACTGTTTTGAAGATTGGCCTATGATCCTTTCCTAAAAAACTATCCTATAACCTAGGAAAGACTAACTAGGCAAGTTTTGGATTTCGCACACATAGGGAACTAAGTAGTATCTCATACACACTTGGAACAAGGTTATTTCACTCAAAACTATTTATCTATTTCATGCTAAAGTTAGATACAATTATAATATTCCTAATCCTAATGCCATAACTACATTTAAAATTGTCACATATGTCTCTATCACATTAGATAGTTAAAATTTTTTGGAAGGGTATCACAATTAAAGAACAGTTCGACTGAACATATCAACTGCCTTAGTTACTTATTTTCTCCTAGTTAAACAAAAACACACAATAATTCAAAATAAAATACTAAACTACATAATTCTATCCTAGACAAGCCAGTTCTATAATCGTACTGCAATCGAAAGGAAAACAAAGCATGACAACAAGAATCCACGACGGCATGATACACCACCACCCCAACTAAGAAACTATACACTGTCCCCAGTGCATCTATAATGTAAAATAATGGGAGAAGTCATACCTGTGTGTTCAAGGTGCCAACTCATACAGTGTTACTATGGAGGGCCTCAAAATAGGCCCCACTTTCATCAGTAGTGGTCATAGTGGTTTTAGGACCCTCGAATCAATAATGGTACCAATGGTAGCTGGTGATATCAATGGTACCTCCAGATAGGAGCAATGCTCCTAATAAACTCAGATATATCTAAAATTATCTCACCAACAACTCGAGAGCTACTAACTCCTATATACATATTACAGACCCTCATCTGATGGTCTTGCTTAAATTAAATACTAGCTGCCTTAGAAGACTTAACATATTTCTTCCCACTCTTCTTGCATATCTTTATAATTCTCAAACTATCGAAATCATTAACTCCAACATCTGTGGCAGCTGACCTATCTGCCGCCTATATATTGGGCACCTCTTCCTCAACAATCTCCTAAATAATAGACATCTAGGGGAAAGGTCTGGCATATATTTCCTAAATAACATCCCAGAGTGTGGCTAACTTCTCATGTATCCTCACCAAATCTAGGGACTGTACATCTTCCATCTCTTAGTAGATCTACCTCTCAAACTCATAAAAGTGGGTCTTCATGCTCCTAAGCTTACCTCGATATCTTATTGTACCCACGTATTAACCCCACTCTCATTGTTATTCACTTTCTTCTTAATGGCGATTAATTTTTTAGAACGTTATTCAAGACAATCTATGGTACTAAGGCATAATGGTAGGGGCTGACCTGGCTGTGAATGGTGTTGTCGTAAGAGGTGGAGGTGGAGCCTGAGAGGTTTTTGCTGCATCTATGGCCTGAGGCTCAGATTGGGCAATCTTTGTAGGGGTTTCTCCCATATCAGTGAACCTCGAAGTATCAATGGCATGCTGTTAATCCTGGAATACCTATTGAATTAAAGTAGCCTAACCTTTATAACCTTGAGATATGGTTATCAAGATCACAAATTAGGCCCAAATACTTAATACTTTATAACTGTAGGAACTGGTCAACCACAGGAATTTGTGGCACTCCCTCATCAAAACATATTTATGTTAACAAAAATGGGAGTGCTGGGACTGTGTTAAGGCTCATTGTTCAATTATAGACCTCAACTGCTATCCACTTAGATACATCAAACTCGTAGCCCTCTATGAGTGATCGGGGCTACTCATTCTGGACTCAACACATTGTCCCCGTATATAGTTTTCAACATATGATCCACTAGAGTCCACCTAGCCTTCACTGTGAAGTTCATTCTCCCATTCATAATCCATGCCGAAGATCCAACTTCCCCAACCACCCAAGGATCCTTCTCCCGCTCCATTGCAATAATTTTGGCCATCCACCAGAAGTGAGCAAAATTGTCTTCTTAACTAATTAGCTTTACCTTTATATTTTATATCTTCTTTATATAGTAGTGAATCTTAGTTGTGTTGGCTAGTAACGGGAACTCTGACCCATGTAGAAATCTGGAAATAGCCTAAGTAGAGATGTTCACCTGCACACATATAATCATCAGTGTCATCAAGGGGTCACCATCCTTCCATGAATGCCCCTATAGATAAGAACTCTTAAGCTCCATCTGATAAGCTACATAGAACTCTCAAACTAATATAGAACTATATTGGCTAGGAGTTTTGGTCATCCACTCAAAGTGGTACTATCTGAATTAGGCATCCAATTTAGACATCTCAGATATACTTGTCGTACTCAGCTTTTGCTTGTGGTAAATCCCTCTCTTTTGTTTTCCCATGGAAAGGTTAATGGCACTATCCTACTCATATAATTTCTATCTTTTAGGGTACCTCTGATATTCAATGATGGGTACCAGAGTAGTCTATATCTTTAGTGGTACAAAATATGGAGGAGAGGGTGGTATGTTGATTAAGGTATCACTTGACTCACTCTCACTCTACTCCTCATTTTTAAAACCATCATTGTCAAACTCTCTATTTTAAGACCATCATCACCCTCATTATTTTTCTCATCGGGACCATACTCCTCTTCGTCTTCAATATCTTTGCCATCTTCTTCATACTTAAAAGGTGAGTGAGGTGGTGACTGGATAGGATTTTTTATCCTTGGCCTGGCCCAGGATAGTGTGATGTACTCTAAAACAACATTTGCACCTTTGGGGAAATTTTCATATGGCTTCACCATCCCTCTGACTGTGTATTCCTTAACTGAGCCACTTGACTCATCATTTGAGCCCTCATCTCTAAGATGATGAGTGAAGATAGAGGCCTATTTCTGTAGATTTTCTCTTCTTTGTGGAGTTATTCTTTGGTTCTATTTGTATTTGGAAGAAACACACAAGTTAGTACATCTTAGAATATGCAGGGACTGGGTACCCTATGACTCAAGGTATAAGTCATGATCCATGTTAACGACTCATTATATTAGTCATAAGGTGGGAAGGTGCATAAACTTTATTCACCTATTAGGTAACGAGTCTTTCTAACTAGTCTTTATGCTAGACAATGACTCGTTACCAACACTCGTTATATGACCAAAAATATTTCCTTGGTGTGTTACCCTTCCTAGTCATCACAACTCTACACTACGAGTCGTATAGTAAGTAAATGACTTATGGCGTAAGTCGTGATGTCAATTGAACCCACTCTCCTCTTTACATCTATATTTCTAGTGGCTACAGTTACATAATGATTCGTTAGGTGACCCATGTAATACTTTGGAGAATAATATTTCTAGTGGTTCTATTCTACATATCAAGATCCAAATTTTTTGGATAATAATTATAAGAACCTGTCCCATGTAATACTTTTACCATCTCATAATGTTCATCGATACCATCACTTTTGAAATTCATAGTGACAACTGCTAATGCCTCAACCCCAAGAAACTCCTCAAAGGGCACAGTATCTATATCATTATCATCAAGAGTGTCTATTACAAATGCTACCAACATATCATCCGGTTGTTGCATTGTCCGACACACATCAAAGGTCGATTGCTCACCATTCCATTTAAACTTCATATGACTTAACTCCATATAATTCAATGCCATACCATAGCTAGGATGGGTCAACTAATGATAATTGAGTCATGGAAGTACAATTCATAATCAAGAATCATGAATTCATTTGGCAATATGAAGGATGCCATCTTTATCAATACATTTCTCATAACACCAACCGACCTCTTCACAGTGTGGTCAGCTATTAATAGCTTTATAGACATTAGTTTGGGAAACCTCAACCCTATATACTTGTACACTACCAGTGACATTAAATTGATATTAGCTCACAAGTTACAATAGCCTGCTCAAAGTTGAAGGGCCCAATAACACTTGAAATAGTTTAATTTATGGGGTTCTGCTTCTTCCTAGACAGAGATCTCAAAGTGATTGATCTACAATGGTGAAACTTACCAACATCATAAAAAATTAAAACTCTTTTCTTCATCACCAACCCCTTCATAAACTTAGTGTACTAGGAATATGGATAAAAGTCTCGAGGAGAGAGATAAACTTTTTGAACCTCCTTACTTCTTCTTCTACTTCAATATTTGAGGAACACATGAAAGAGGTTATGGAATTTGCTTCACTATAGGCTCATTGACCTTTACGTTACCTTTATCTTTCTCAGAATCAATATCAAGACCTATCACCTTTTTTTATTATGCTTTAGTAGTCTTACAAGCCATAAAACTATTATTCCAAGGCTCATCAATAGTAGGCATAGGGTTATCAATAATAGTCTTACCACTCCGATAAGTAATGGCTTAACAATGACCGTCGCTCTTAGGATTTTGCATTGTGTTGCTTCGAAGAGTGCCTGAAAGCCTCCAATACTAGGTCGTTGATATTTTTCAAAACTGTTTCTGTAATTGCTTTATCATAGTATCATATGAGTCATCCTTCTGGGTCAACCTTGAGATGTCTGCCTTAATCTTCTTAAGGAAATTTTCCTTATTTTATTAACACTTTATTAGCATAGAAAACATAGTCTCTATCCTCAACTCAGTGTCACAACTACCTGGTGGAATATAAACTTCTCCTTTATCTTAGTAATCTACCTTCGATAGCCAGTCACCATCTCGCTCTCTACTTTGATCTCTATTTCTATCCCCATAATAAGTTCGACTTTCATTTTCTTTCTCTTTGGGTCAAAAACCCTCCAACTCTCTATCTAGGTATTTGACCTCTTTCTCTGAATTAGGATATACAATATTTAGGCCTTGACCAATGAACCCAATGCATTTACCCTCTTATAATTTATTGCTAAAAATTATTCATTAGTACCCCAATCTCAGTTCTCAACTGTATAACCTTTTGCGTAACTGTGTCGTCAACAAATTTACCACCTATAACTCTATCTCTAACTATATTAGGGGTAAATTAGGAGCTAGGAAATCCCAATGAAGTTTGTGAGTTGCATCTTTACGTCATCAATAAGTAAGCCTGCAAAAAAGCCTTTTATATTTAATAGTTGATCATGACACTAGTAAAATCAAACTTCACATTCAGTGGTAGAGCAGGTGAAATAGAAAATCTTGTTTTGGTAGGCTCAACATCTCCCAACTTTGGTTAGTAGTGGCTTTTCCTAATAACTGATCCATTTGTTGATCAACAATGTCATGAATGGCTCTAGGAGGAGGAGGAGGCACTCTAGTAGGATTATTTTGAACCTCTTCTAAGATAGCCTTCACATACTTATTCTATCATCATAAATTTTGTCTGTAAGATTTTTCTTAGGATTAAGTAGGAGTAATGGAATTCCTTGATGCAAGACCCTGCAAAATCCTAAGCTTAATTCAGTCCTTTAAAGCTTGCTAAGGGGTTCCAGACTTAGAAAATTATAGATAAGTATTCATACTTAGAATTATTTTAGCCTTCATAGTTGGTGATCTTATTTCGTGACCCTTACATCCATTAAATATCGATCATTAAGTCTATTCATGATTATAATGTTAATTGGATTTCTAATCCATGGTTTACTACAAGTTTCGTATGGAATTGATTATCATGTGTGTAGTATCATGTGAATTTATGTTGAAGCCATTGAATTTGTGAATTTGGGAATTGTGTTATGATGACTACATGTTTATTAGTATCATGTACATATTTGTGCTCCCCAAGTGTTTGTTAAAATGCTCGTAAATTAAATGGGGAAAAATCATGACATGCTAGTATATGTGTAAACTTATGCCTTACAAGTGTTTGATAAAATGACTATATGGATGAGTTATAAGCAAGTGCACCTTGTTATGCTTTTCAAGTTTAATGTATACTTTACTTTTTATGCTATCGAGTCCGGGGGGTATTCAATACCCAAAAATTTAGTTGTTTACCTAGAGCTACAGTAGTTACAGAATAGTCTTAGTAGTGTTATGAATAGTAGTACATAGTAATCAGTCACAGTCTTAGTTCAGTATTCAGTTTAAAACTTAGTGAACTCATTCAGTTAATTAGATTCAGTAGTACTCCATCAGTTAGCAGACAGTACGATCAGTTACAGTTTACGCATGCCTAGTATGGACTAGAAATCAGTTCAGTGTCTATTCAGTTGGGAGTAGGATTCAACCCCAAGAGAAGCCAGTAATGGGGACATTCATGCCAGCATAGGGTTTAACCCTTAGTATCTATCGCTGCATTATAGAACTACGTAGCCAGCATAGCTTGAGATATATTTCTATCCGAATAGGGTTGATACATCTCACATAAGTTTTTCTGCCAGCGAGGGTTGATGAAAGAGCTTCCTATCGGAGAGGTTTAATTTACATCTTGTCTTTACCCATGGCACGATACTGAAACCCTTCCAATTGTGGTTACAGGTTGGACCCAAATCCATTTTGAAAGAGGTATGTCAGTTAGATGATTACTTCCTATAGTTTTAGTTTTAGTCTCGGTATAGAACATAGTTTATTTCTACAAATTTAAGACTGCCAGATACAGTCACCCAACTCAGTATAGAACTCAATTCAGTTCTACAAAATTAGGTCTATCAAAAACTGTCAATTAGTTATCAGTATTACAGTATAAGTAGACTTAGATTTCAGTTAATCTGTATTCAGAACTCAGTAACCAGTGTTAATATGATCTCAATTATAGTTTATGTATTCATGTAGTTTCTCTTATTTAGTTATGTTTATGTTACTCAGTCAGTTATTGTTCATGCATATGAACGCATGCTTATCATTCTACCTTACTTAGTATACCAGTACATTCAAAGTACTGACACATACCTTTATTTAGCACTATGATGTCTTATATCATAGGTTCAGATGCACTGGCTCCTAACCGTACTTAGCAGCCCAGCCTATCAGTAGCAGACTTAGTGTTGAGTCCTCAAAGTTTGAGGACAGAATATTTTTTTAGTATTTCATTACAGTTTTCATTAGTCAGAGTTAGTTGGGGGATTGTCCCATTAACTCTATAATTCAGACAGTTAGAGGCTTTCATACTAGAGTATTTCAGATAGATATTTCAGTTTTTAGCTTTCAATATTCAGTATTTGTTTTCAGTTATGAACCTTATGGTGATTTCAGCTAACCTTACATATTTATTTTAGTAATATCAATATTGCAGTGTGATTATTATTCAGTGCTCATAGAAGGTACCAGTCATGGGTTAGCTGATGGTCCTTTTGGGTCGCTAGCACCATTTAGCATTTGAGGTAAAAACTTGGGGTGTTACAAACTTTCTATCATAACTCAAGGTTCAACAAAGCCTAGATAGTCTGAAAGCCATATCTAGTAGATTCTGGTGTATGGGTGTGTAGTGCTCCACACTTATGGACAGAAGGCTATTAGATGTCTTAGGGAAAGTTTCCCTTCTTTCAATATTTATGTCATTCGAGTTAGCATAATCTCAAATTGAACTCTCAGTCTAATCCTTTTCTCTCTTCCATTTAAGGAACATGCCTCCAAAGAAGAATGGAAGAAGAACAAGAAATCAGCCAGCACCTTAGCCTATCAGCCAAATCCTTTGTATGATCATGCTTCCCACACAGAATTCAGAGTAGCTTTCACCTTCCTAGCTCTTTCTATAGAAGCCCAGAATGAATGTTCAGCTGCTGTTTCTACAAACCTAGTAGCCAATACTGCGGTAAGAAGGATTCAGGACTTCACCCGAATAAAGCCTTTCTCTTTTACCGGGTCAAAGTCAGATGACAACCCACAAGAATTTCTTGATCAGATGCAGAAGGTTACATATATTATTAGGGTGAATTATAGTGAGAGTGATAAGTTGGCTGCATATCAGTTATAGGACGTGGCTCACTCATTGTTCAAATAGTTAAAAATAGAGACGACCATAGATACAAGGCCCATAGAATGGGAGGACTTTACAATTAGTTTTTTGGATAGGTTCTTCTACTAGAGTTGAAGGAAACAAAGGTTTTAGAGTTTATTAATCTTAAGCAGGGCAACATGACAGTACAAGATTATTCTCTCAAGTTTACTTAGTTAGCCATATATGCCCCTCATGTAGTAGCAAATAGTAGATCTAAGATGAGTAAGTTTGTTTCGGGTGTGTCTAACAGTGTGGTCAAGGATGTAGGACCGCAATACTTATTTGGGAGATAGACATATCTATGCTTATGGTCCATGCATAGTAGATAGAGGATGATAAGAATTAAAAGAACGAGAGGGAGAACAAGAGAGATAGAATAGGTAGCTTTAACTTCACTCAGCCTAAGTTAGAGGGTAGGAATCATTCTCAGCTCCACCTAAAATATTTAGTTCCAGATCTATCCTCATCCTGTGCTCCAGTACCAAAATTCAGAGATGACAATAGAGATAGGGAATCAGTCCCTAAACTCCAGGAGAGTGTTAGCAGTGCTTGACCAAATCCTCTCTGCTAGAAGTATGGCAAAAACCATCAAGCTATCTATAGAGCTGGTAGTGACATATGTTTCAAATGTTGCAAGCTAGGCCGTATGGTCAGACAGTGTCCTCAGGTGGGTTTGCAGTATCATCGTAATCATCCTCCACCTTAGTTCGATCACCCAAATCAGCAGGGTGCCCTTCCAGTACCACCTGTGGGCAACGTCCAAATAGACTCTATGCAGTTAGTCTCGAAAGGATTAGGAAAGTTCTCCAGATATGGAGACTAGTACGTTACAATTTATCATTTGCATGTTTATGCTTTGCTAGATCTAGGAGCTTTCTTGTCCTTTGTAACTCCTTATATAAATGTTGACGTTGAAGTTAGTCCCAAAATTCTAGCAGAGCCTTTCTCAATCTCTATCCCAATGGGCCAATCTATTATAGCCTAGTGGGTTTACAGGAACTATCCGATTATAGTATCTTAGAAAGTCACTTCAGTAGACTTAGTAGAATTATAGATGACAGATTTTTATGTCATTTTTGACATACATTGGTTTTATTCAATCTATGCCTCAGTTGAATGCTGAAATAGAATTGTCCAATTTTAGTTTTTGAATGAACCTGTCTTAGAATGGAGGGGTAGTACCTCAGCACTCAAGGGTCAACTTATTTCTTACCTAAGGGTGAGAAAAATGATATCTAAGGGATATGTCTATATCTTGGTTGAGTTAAGGATTCTAGTTCTGATACTCCCAGTCTTGAGTTAGTTCTTGTAGCATATGAATTCTGAGACACATTTACTAAAGATCTTCCTGAAATTTCTGCTAAGAGGGAAATTTACTTTGGAATAGAACTTCTTTGAGATACTCAACCCATATATATTCTGCCATATAGAATGGATCTAGTAGAACTCAAAGAATTTAAAGAGCAGTTGAAGGATCTCCTAGATAAGGGATTCATCAGACCCAGCGTACCCACTAGGGGTATACCAGTTTTATTCGTGAGTAAGAAAGATGATTCTCTTAGAATGTGTATAGACTAACATTAGTTGAATAAAGTCACAATCAAGAATAAGTATCCACTTCCCAGAATCGATGACTTGTTTGACAAACTTCAGAGAGCCAGTTACTTTTCTAAGATAGACCTCAGATCAGGCTATCATCCGCTCAGAGTCAGAGGATGTGACATTACAAAAATAGCTTTCAAAACTTGGTATTATCGCTTCAAATTCCTAGTCATGTTATTTGGTCCCACCAATGCCCCAACATCTTTCATGGACCTGATGAACTATGTGTCAAGCAGATCGTGGACATGTTCGTCATAGTCTTCATTAATGACATTTTTGTCTACTCCCTTAGTGAACATGATCATGCAGACAATCTCTGGTTAGTATTATAGATTCTTAAAAACCATCAGCTGTTTGCCAAATTTAATAATGCAAACTTTAGATACGGTTAGTAGCTTTCCTTGGCCATATCATTTTTGGTGATGGCATTAGAGTTGATCCCCAAAATACTAAAACAGTGAGAAACTGACCCAAACCTATCTCTCCATCAAATATCAAAATTTTCTTGGGTTTGGCTGGCTATTAATAATGGTTTTTTGAAGGATTTTCATATA
Organism: Capsicum annuum; assembly: GCF_002878395.1. NCBI lineage: Eukaryota > Viridiplantae > Streptophyta > Magnoliopsida > Solanales > Solanaceae > Capsicum > Capsicum annuum. The sequence continues at coordinate 2,326,979 of NW_025855126.1, forward strand.
TTGTATCCCCTATGTCCAAATTGACACAGAAAAAAGTGAAGTCCTTGTAGTCAGATTCTCATGAGAAGAGTTTTCAGGAGTTAAAGACTCAACTCACTACAGGTCTAGTTTTGACTCTACCAGATGGTTCAGATAGGTTTGTGGTATATTATGATACCTCCAGAGTTGGTTTAGGGTGTGTTTTGGTGGAGAGAGGTAAGGTCATAGCCTATTCCTCTAGACATCTTAAGCTCCATAAAAAGAACTATACCACTCATGATCTTGAGTTAGTAGCTGTAGTATTGGCCTAAAAGATATCTAAGAACTATTTGTATAGGGTATACATTGATGTGTTCACATACCATAAGAGACTCCAGTTTGTGTTCTCTTAGAAAGACCTAAACCTCCATTAGAGAAAGTGGTTGGAGTTGTTGAAAGACTATGACATGAGTGTCCTGTATCATTCGTGTAATGCCAATGTAGTGGATGATGCTCCCAGTATGATGTCTATGGGTAGTGTTGCTAACGTGGAAGATGATAAGAAGAATTTAGTTTAGGAAGTTCATCAGCTTGCCTAACTAAGTGTTTGCTTAGTCGATTCAAAAGAAGATAGTGCATGGGTGTTGAGTAGTTCAGAATCATCTCTAGTTTCTAAGTTATAGGAAAAGTAGGACAAAGATCCCAGTCTAGTTAAGTTGAAATAGTCAGCCATAGATTAGAAAATATGGGTTTTCTCCCAAGAGGGAGATGGTGAATTGCATTGCTGGGATCGACTATGGGTGCTAGGTGTAGATGACTTGAGGTAGTTGATTCTTTTAAAAGCGTATGGTGCGCGCCACTCTATTCATCTAAGGGCCACTAAGATGTACTGCGACATGCAGAAATTCTATTGGTGAAGTAGGATAATAAGAGATATTGCAGAGTTTATAGCTAAATGCTCAACATGTCAACAAGTTAAGATAGAACATCAAAGGCGTAGTGGGTTAATGCAGGAATTCAGTATTCTCTCATGGAAATCGGAAAGAGTGGACATGGACTTTGAGGTGGGTCTTCCCCATACTCGTCATCAGCGTAATTCAATTTGGGTTATCTTAGACAGGATGACCAAGTCAGCTTACTTCTTACTAGTCCATACCTCTTATTTAGCCGAGGATTATGCCAAGCTTTATGTCAGAGAATTGGTTAGATTGCATGGAGTTTTGTTATCCGTCATCTTAGTAGAGGTTCCCAATTTACCTCTCATTTCTAGAAAGCCTTCAAAAAGGGTCTTGGTACCTGAGTTTACCTCAGTACAACCTTCCATCCTTAGATAGATGGTCAAAAAGAAAGGACCATCCAAACTCTAGAAGATATGCTAAGAGTATGTGCTATTGAATTTAAAGTAGTTAGGATAACCATTTGCCATTGACTAAGTTTATGTATAGTAAAAGTTACCATTCTATCATCCAGATGGTTCTATTTGAGGTGCTTTATGAGAGATGATATAGATCTCCCATTGGTTAGTTTGAAGTGGTTGAGGCTGTAGTAGTAGGGCCTGACTTTGTATTTAATACATTAGAAAAAGTTCAGTTGATTAGGGAAAGGCTTAAGATAGCTCAGAGCCAACAAAAATTGCTCATGTGTGTAGAAAGGATCTCGAGTTTGAGATTGGTGGATACGTGTATTTGAAAATCTCTCATATGAAAGGAGTGAAGAGGTTTGGAAAGAAGGGAAAGCTGAGTCCCCGATATGTCGATCCTTACCAAATTCTCATGCATATTGTAAAGGTAGCTTACGAGCTTGAGTTTTCTTTAGACTTAGCTTCAAGGACCCAGTGTTTCATGTCTCCTTGCTAAAGAAATACATAGGTGACCCAACAGTTGTAGTCCCTATAGAGGGTATAGATGTTCAAAACAACTTCTTTTATGAGGAAATTCCAATTGAAATCCTTGATTTTCAGATTCGCAGACTGAGGAACAAAGAAGTCTCTGTAGTCAATGTTCTTTGGCAAAATCATTCCATTGAGGGAGCTACTTGGGAAGAAGAAGGAGATATGCGGACGAAGTATCCTCACCTCTTCTTCACAAACTCAGACTCAAGTCAAGGTAACAATTTTCCTTAAATTTACATAGTTTCATGTTCAGATATAGTTAACAACTTGGTATCAAGTAACGTTGTATAATTAGTCATGCATTCATGAATCAGTTCAGTCATGTAGTCATGCATCAGATATGCATGTTCAGTATACAAACTCAGCTTACCAGTAATATCAGTTATGACAACATGCATAATTATGCATGTTCAGTATGATAATTCAGTATATCTGTAGTCTCAGCCATGAAATCATGCTTTAGTTGTGCATGTCCAGTATGTACTTAAGTCTATCAGTTATCCCATGTTAGTCAGTCTCATTCAAGGATGAATGTTACCAAGGGGGAGATATTGTAAGACCCTAAAAATTCCTAAGCTTAATTCAATCCTTTAAAGCTTGTTAAGTGGTCCCAAACTTAGAAAATTTTAGCTAAGTATTCATACTTAGAGTTATTTTAGCATTCATAGTTGGTGATCTTATTTCACGGCCCCCTTATGACCATTAAATATTGATATTTATGTTTCTTCATGATCAAGAATGTCAGTAGTTGTTCTCAGATGAGTTTCAAATTTTTCAAGCATTGTTTGAAGCACGTTTGGAAGTCCAAACTAGTGTATTGATACAATCTCAACATTCCGCATCACCAATCATGTCGAAGAATATTTCCCCACAGATCCTAGTGCAATTTCCAGTGAACTGAAGTGAACTTGATGCAGCGCATCAACCATAGCACTAACCTCATTGATGCGGTGCACCGGCTTGCGAGTCACTGGGCATGGTTTCTGCTCATTAAAAACCGCATCCAAAGGGGTAATTAGGTAATTTTCTCACCCCTATTTATCCCCAAAAATACAAAATTATTCATTCCTAGGGCAAAACATTCATTATTTTCTCTCAAATTACTCAAGAACAAACCCTAGGGAATCTACATTCAAGGCTCAATCTTAAAGAACACTCCATCAGTCTTCATTAATTCAAGTACCAAGTTATGTGAAGTGTTCATCCAAAGGTTCCTTTCACCCTTGTAGTCCAAGAAACTTTTTTAAACTTCAAGCAGATTAATTTTGTGATTTCCTTGATTGGATTGAATTGTATTCATGATTATAATGTTAATTGGGTTTATAATCTATGGTTTATTACAAGTTTCATGTGGAATTGATTGTCATGTGTGTAGTATAATGTGAATTTATTTTGAAGCCATTAAATTTGTGAATTTAGGAATTGATGAGATGATTCCTATATGTTGTTTAGTATTATGTGAATATTGGTACTCCCCAAGTGTTTGTTAAAATGCTCATCTGAATTAAATGGGAAAAAATCATGACATGCTAGTATATGTTTAAAGTTACGCCTTACAAGTGTTTGATAAAATGTCTCTATGGATGAGTTATGAGCAAGTGCACAGTGTTATGCTTTTCAAGTTTACTCTATGCTTTACTTTTCATGCTATCGAGTCCTGGGGGTATTCAATACCCAAAAATTTAGTTTTTTACCTAGAGCTACAGTAGTTATAGAACAGTCTTAGTTGTGTTACGAACAGTAGTACTTAGTAATCAATCACAGTCTCGGTTCAATATTTAGTTCAGAACTCAGTGAACTCAGTCAGTCAACCAAATTCAGTAGTACTCCATCATTTAGTGGAATCTTCTGAACTCAGTTCAGTTCAGTTAGATGGAACAATCAAGAATAGTTTAGTCAAGCCTAATATGGACTAAAAATCAGTTCAGTTTCTATTCAGTTAGGAGTAGGATTCAGCACCGAGTGAACCCTGGGATTGGGGTTTGACCTTAGTAGCAGTCCTTGCATTAAAGAATTATATAGCCAGCGTAGGTTGAGATATCTTTCTGCCAGATTAGAGTTGATACATCTCATATAAGTTTTCCTGCCTGCGAGGGTTGACTAAAGAGCTTCCTATTAGAGAGGGTTAACTCACAACTTGTCTTTACCCATGGCATGGTTCTGACACCCTTCCAACTGACATTATAGGTTGGACCCTAATCCATTAAGAGAAGGGCATGTTTGTTAGATAATTACCTCCCACAATTTTTATTTCAGTCTCAGTATAGAACTCAGTTCAGTTTTACAGATTCAGGACTGTCAGATACAGTCAGCCAAATCAGTATAGAACTCAGTTCAGTTCTACAGAATCAGGACTATCAGAAATAGTCAATTATTTATCAGTATTACAGTATCAATAAATTCAGATATCAGTTAATCAGTATTCAGAACTCAGTAACAAGTGTCAACATGATCTCAGTTATAGTTTATATATTCATGCATGTTCTCTCATTCAGTTATGTTTATGTTACTCAGTCAGTTATTCTTCATGCATATGAACCCATGCATATCAGCCTACCTTACTTAGCATATCATTACATTAAAAGTACTGACGTATACCTTTATTTTGTTCTATGATATCTTATATCATAGGTTCAGACGCACGGGCTCCTGATTGTACTTAACAGCCCAGCCTATCAGCAACAAACTTAGTGGAAAGTCCTCATAGTTTGAGGATAGAGTATTATTTCAATATTTTAGTACAGTGTTTAATAGTCAGAGTTAGTTAGGGGCCTGTCCCATCAAATCCATAATTCAAACAGTTAAAGGCATTTAGACTAGAGTATTTCAGACAGATATTTTAGTATTTAATATTTTTTTTTCAGTTATGAACCTTATCGTTATTTCAGCCTACATTCTGCATTTATTTCAGTAATTTTAGTATTGTAGTGTTATTATTATTTAGTGCTCACAGCAGGTACCAGTCATGGGTTAGCTGGTGGTCCTTCGACGTTGCTATCAGCATGTAGCGTGCCGGGTACAGAATCAATGTGTTACACTTGACTTCAAGTGTTAGGAATACACCGACGTACACCCAACTGAAAATAGAAAACAAATAACCCAAAAATTTTAGCAACTTTAATCAATAATAACAGTAACCCCTGAAAACGGTGATAAAATATTGTTATCTCCAAAGATATACCTCAAGTTGAAGTTAAACTGGTTGGTTAAAAATATTGTAACCCAACTCAGGTTGGGGTCGAACCAATATTGTATACGTGAACTATCTCTCAAGTTTACTGAAATCAAAAGGTAGTGCTAAAAGGGGGGGGGGTAGTAATATGTGAAATCTAACAAGATGTGGAATGCTTTGGTTGTAAACACCCAAAAAGAACACTAAGCTTGTACTCCCCCTAGTATGTAACTCTGTAGGCTTATCATGCTCAATCCAACTATCCCACTATTGCGCAATTAAAATCTTACAAGTTATGTATCACCAACAGCCTTTTGACACACATAGGTGAATCTCACTCATCTCCTTTTGATCACATATTATTTATTTACTAACCCTTCACTAGGACCCCAATTTTTAACTACATCCTCTCAGCCTCAAGTTGATTAGATGAAGAGAACTATTTTAAGTAGGTAAAGATGATAAACATATTTTGATAATTATCTCCAAATCACTGTTGTGATCTCCCTTTCCCAATATTTTCCTCCCTCTTAAGTTTGCATTGAATACAGGCTGAATCATAATATTTAAAACCATTAAGAAATAAATAAGCACAAAAAAAACCAAAATACATGTAGAAAAAATAATATAGAAGGAGAGAACACTTCCCTAATTTGTTATTTCGCCAGTTTTCCACAACTCTAGCTAAGGAGATTAGCTGCTCATCATTGTGAAACAATTAATGAAATTCATAATTGAAATCATTAATTAAATTTAACAATAATTAATGACTAAAATCCAAAGTCTCAAATTGAATAATCAACTAAAAACAAGAACAACGAAATTCCAAGATCAAAATAAGATCTCAAAATCAAATATATGTTTGTAAGCATTAAGAGTGTATAAATTAACTAAAACACATAAAAGGGTATTTATTGAATACAAGGAAACCTAGGGAACCAATCCTAAATAAAAGAGGAAAATCAAAGTCTATTTCCACCTATGGGACACCTACTGTGTGCAGGTGGTCCCACCGTAGCAGCTAGTGCCCCAAATTCCTCTGAAATCTCTGAATCTTTATGGTTACTTTAACTTATGGGGCGTAGGTACTACTTACGGAGCATAGGTTCTCCAACGTAGGTGACATGCCCAAAATCTTTAGCTTCTAAATCTCTGATGTTTAACTTTTTGGCACATATTCTGACACCTACTCCACACAGATAGTACCTATGAGGCATAGGTACCCTCGTAGATGTCCAAAATCTTCAATTTTCACATCTTTTCTCAAGTTTAACTCCACAATATGATTTCTTGCAAAACACAAAATAAAACACATTATATCTTACAAATACCTAAGTATTTTGCATATTTTCATCATTTTAAGCGTAGAAAGTTCTATGAGACCATAGCACATCAATACTCACCTAGTAGATATCACCTATATGGACAGTTTTCTTTCATATTTTGCTCTATATCTCAAGGTTTTATAGATCTTTCATGAAAATTCTATCCCATGTAATTTTAGGTCTATCCTATCTCTTTTTAACACCTTCAATTACAATTATTTCATTTACCATTTATTTATCTTGCAACTCAAACAAGATAAATTCATACAAACGTGAGAACATCAATAATTTCTTAACAAACAACAATAAGGCAACAATTATTTTAACAATAAAATAATATGATAAATAAGTTGTGTCCTCATCTTACAAGCGTTCGGGGAAAAGCTCTTTATGAATTTGGATATTGAGAACTATAAAGTCTAATGGACTACTAACCTTCAATAATCTACATTCCAATTTTGAGTTCCCCCTAAAAACTAAAGTTATAAATATATCACATTCAAAGACTAGACAATCAAATAAGTTCTAATAGACATTCAAGAACTCACATAATTGACAAAAGATTAGATCTTTCATTTGTTACTATAAATGTTGTTATCTAGTGCCATATCTTCATCCCCCAAATAGCAAATTCATTTTCCAAAGACTAATCAAGGTAAAAGTTGAAACACCTAAACTAAGGGTATGCCCAGCATGGAGAAAATTATTTGTATAATTTTTTCCAGTTCCCCATGTTCGATTGGTCAAATTTTTTGGAATTTTCTATAAAAAGAAAGTAAGCTACTAAAAATTGAGAAAAATAACTTTCTCAGTAAAAAGTATGAAAATAAGATTCACAAATAAAATTTTATAAGATTTTGTAATCCCATACACCAATACAACTCAACTCATCTTCACCCCTACCACGGAGCAGATTTAATAATTAGTGAGCCCTCCCTCTCCCACCCAAAAACATTACACTGTATATAAGGTAAAATTTAATATATTTGTATGAACATAAAAACAATTTGAAATTTCAAAATATAAGATTAGAGGTTGACGTAGTGGTTGAGGGGGTTAAAAATTCATCTTGAGTATAAGTTCAAATCTCAAACACTACATTTTTATATTTCAAACTCCCTTCATGAAAATCCTGAATCCGTCACACCCCCATTGTAACCCTCATCCCACCACCCCTAACTCCCCACCCGAACTTGTCTAAATTATATATAAATGCTTTTAACATAATATTTTCTTTCTTACCTAATCAACACAACAAAATAGTAAATGATCACTTATTTTAAAGAAAAAAATTTCTTTCATATTGAACACATCCTAAAGCACAAAAATTTTCATATAAAACGTAAAACCCACCTCATTTTTGTGCTGATGAGTCTCCCCAGAGCTCACAGGTGCTTTTTTTTCAGCCATAACAATTGCCTTACACTTTAGAACTACTCTATTTTCTCTCCTCCAACTTTGTCTGCGACCCATATTCACAAAATGTATTGTTTAGGCCATTTCTTGGCAAGAAAAAACTTTTGAAACAAAACCTACTGGCACTACTTCTACTACTTCGACTACTTCTCAATGAAAAAGATGTTGTATAGGGCAGTGAAGAAATACAACAAGAGGCCATTGTATTTAACTTTAGAGAACGACATACAAAGTTTTGATGTTTCAAAAGATATTTTTGGGTGTGTTTGTTTTTAAAGGTAAGGAGGGTTGGTTGTGATTAGTGAAAATGAACAACAAATGCTGAGTATTGGAAAAACCCAAGGGGTTTAACGGCAGAAGTGGAGGTACTTAAGAGGAAAAAGTGAGATTGAGGCTTGTTTCACAATTCGAATTCTAGGGTGAGGATTTTTCTATCGTGTTTTGATGTTATGTTACCGATTATAAGTATTTTATTTTTAAATTTAAATACAATTTTCATTTTTAGTATTGCTTAACTTTTATTGTATTGTATTTAAACTTTTTTTTGATAACTGTGAAGTCAGGGCTAGCTTTTGTGTACCTCAATAAAATTCTTGAGATATCTGTCACCTTCCACCAGCTGCACATAACCCCAGGTAACTCCATCCATCAAGTCCAAGCTAAAGTTAACTCAATTCACAAAGGCTATGACAAATGGGAAGATTCACCTAGTGTTTTTTGTGTACCTCTATCAGCTACATATAATTTATCCATCAAGGCTAAGCTATAGGTAACTTTATCATTCAAGGCTAGGTCAAATGGGAAGAATCAACTAGTATTTTTTCTATACCTCTGCTGGGAGTTAAAACTGAGGCCTTATATTCTTAATTCACTTTATTGACCACTAGGCCACACTCTTTGGAGAAATTGTATTTAACATTCATAGTTAGGTAACAACGAAAAGTCCAATTTTATATAACGAATGACTTAGTGTTATAACATTGTGAATTTATGTGTATTTTTTAATTGTATCTTTACATATTATTTCATGACTCAATATATCCAATAGTCCCATTCTGTATCCTATTTTTATATAGTCACACTATGTGATCGGTTATTAGATCATAAGTTTAAATTATGGTGGATCATTGAGGTGGAAAGATATTGTTTGAGATTAGTAATATAGACTTTGTCGAAGTAGATCTAGTAGGCTTGATATGATATTCTTTTAAAGTTAAAATTGTCTAATTACATATTTTACTGAAAAATCAAATCAAAACAAAGCAAAAGGCCAAACAACCTAATAAAATCTAGTCCTTGTCCAGTCACTTAGTCAAATAAAGAATAAAAAAATCTACACCTATCGAATAAAATAAAACAAAATCCAAACGATGACCAAAAAATGAAAGTCTACAATGGTATATGTTTGAAGGTTTTGGAGTGAAAACAAAGATACCAAAAATCAATCTGGAAGCTTTAATCTTCTAGATGAAACTCGTTCTTCATTCCATCTTTATGGATCTTGTATCTTAGTGATTTACGATCTTCAAAAGTCATATATAATTCCTGAAAGGTCAATATTTTTGACTTGAGTTTATATCTTCCTTGATATGACATGTGGGAGATCATAATTTTATAATCTATGAAGAAAAAATATGAGCGTGTAAGTGTGATATATTTGTGGATTAGAGATGAAGTAGCATATTGTAGCTAAGTCAGTAGATAAAGAAGATCCTTAAGTTATATAAGCATAAAAGGGGAAATCAAGTTGGTATATGATTGTATGATATTCAAAGATTTTTAAGTGTTGTATATTCGTAGTTAGTACCTTTAAGATGCTAGATGTGGACAATGTTTATTATATAGTGTATGATGTTCCTAAATGGCTTGACTGAGGAGTTATAGATAGACTATATTGAGTCTCTTAGTATAATTTCATTCTTCCTAGATTAAGGTGAATGTGAAATTAGGGGTGTGATGTTAGTAGGCTAAGAAAGGAGGTTAGAATAATAAGTGTCGAAAAAGTGGATGTGTTCACTAGTAAGAGTAGAAGTTGTAGAATATTGATTTTAGAAGCTAGAGGAAGTTAAGTGTAATGTCTCTTAGAGAAATGTCCTAAAATAAAGTTAGTATCTTCCAAATATAGTTGATTCAGGTAGGTTTAACTTATGTATGAATAGTGATATCCCCAATTATTAAAAAAGGTGATTATAGTTCAGTTTAGATAATATTAAAAAGGTCCACAAACTTAGAATATTTTCTTTGATCTAAGAGTGAGATGATAGGGTAAAGAACAAAATTAGGTTTTGAGTATTAGATTAGAACATATTTTAGAAATAGTTATGGTGAGATAACAATTCATTCCTACTCTTGTGTATTCCATAGATTTTAATTGTTATGACACTCTTATGTATGTCATTGCCACGACTCAAAAATTAAGTTAATGATGGAAACTACCTGATCAAAATTTGGTAGGTAAGCAAAAAACCCAAAACTTATAAGAAATAGAATTAGGAAAGAAAAGAAGTAGAAACAATGCTTCTAGAAAAAAGTCAGACCATAATTATAAATCTAAAGTACTTGAAAGAAATGCACCGAATCCTAATACGTTGTATTATAAGCATAACTAACATTTAATACAATATTAAAAATATGATTAATACATTAATATCTCAAAAAAATAAGCAAAGACATAATAGATAGATAGAGGCTAGGATAAGGCTTCGTACGAGAATCTCACAAGATCTCTGAAGCAACTCTTTCTACACTAATCAGCCACCATGAGCACTTGTACTAGGTTCTTCATCGAAATGACACAAAGTAGGAGTGGTTATGACCCACTAGTACTTACTAGGTATCATATGCCAACTAAGTAAAGTAGAAAATCAAACAATTAATGGATACTATGAGCATGCTTCAACCTGCATATAAAATAGTTCCTAAATGGTAGCTTACATTTTATCTCTTAATTACTCTATAAGAATAATGTCCATATACAATAACTACAAATAAATATATAAGAAAAATTAAACATTCAACTTAAACACGTAAATAGAAGTACCAATGATGTAATCTAATATAATACAATAGGATGATAGAAGAATGATAATGATACAAGCCATCACATGGAATCACGTATACATCTTTAAAGATAAAGAATCCATGATAGGAATCATGGGGTTTCTTAACCCATGCACTTTCACAATCTCATTATCAATGCTCAAGTAAGGCCTATAACATCAAGTCAAGCTTCTTCACTGGCAGCACAATAATAATAAAGGAAATTATTGCATAAGCTAAGCCTATAACACTAAATCATGCCCCCATAATGACATTACAACAAATATAACCTTTCAAGTCAACAATAATATTCACATAAGCCACGAACGAGCATCAAAACTATGTTTATTATAAAAAATATAAAACCCATGACTAATTCCCCAATCCATAGGATGCTTTACATAATTTGTTAACTAATCAGCCCAGACTGAAAAATGTCAACCCATAACCTACCAGAAATCATAAAAACTCTATGTAACACTCCAAAGTTTTTCTTAGCTAAATTTTGTCCCTAAAATATCAAGCATTGGCTTCTAGAATGATTTATACTTTTTTTCCCGATAGAATTCCTTAGATTTCAACTTTTCATTTCGTAGATGATTGAATAAGTTTTTTGACAAGATAAGATTCATCCAAAATGGACACTCAGTGAAGGATTTATGGTTAATTTAGGTCCTAGCCGTAAAACACTGTCATTCCTATCCTTGGCGCATCGCGGAGAGGGTGTAGATGACGATGATCAATTTTTGGTGGACTCCGCAATGGTGGCGCATTACAGAGTGTGAAAAATTCCTATTTGATAATTTCCAATGAGCCACCACTATAGACGATCATCACGGTGGCCTATGAAATTGGGCTTCCAGTTATGTTTTAATACCAGTCTTAATTAAGGGTGTATTGGTTATTTTCTAATACCCTTATCAGTCCAAACATGAGATTTCACCCCCAATTGAGCATATTACTCATAAATTCACCAAAAAATATTCAAGAACACTCTCTAGGGTTCCATATTGATAATTCAAATAAATCAAACCATGGGTTTACAAAACAAATTGAAGATTTGGAATCCCCAAGCCGTGGTTATCAAGAAGCATCCTTTAAATTTTTAGATAAAGGTACGTGAGGTTTATCCTAAAAGCTACATGGATGTAAAACCATTAGAGCATGATTTTTAGATTTTTATGTATGAATTTCAAAGAGGTTTTGGAATCTATGTTCAAAATTACGTACTCTGAATGTTTTAATGTTACTATTGTTTTGACCTTGTGGTCCTATCCCCTAAATTGATTTACATGTATATATGTATGTATGGAATTAGAGATTTAAGATCGTTGAGAGCATAAATTATGAACTTCCTCTTATGTATTGAATTAAAGATTATGATTTTGTGATTTGAAAGATGTTTTCGCAATATTTTAGCATTTGAGCATGATTTGAAATTGTTGAATGGGTGTTTCTTGATATAAATATGTTCTTGGGTTTAAGAGAAAGACTTTCAGATGAATTGAGAACTTTAACATGACCACCTTTTACTATTGAAATGCTTGACAAAGATGAGTTCCTTTCATGTGTTTACATGAGGTTTGATAAAAAAATTTTTAAATTGAATTATTGAAATAGTGATCCCAAAACTTGTGTTTTGAAAATAGAGAGTTATGATAGACTAACAATGGCTCATAGATGTGACTGGAAAGTCAATGGTATAATGATACCATATGTATTTATGCCATAACAGAGTATGTTTTTAGAGTATGTTTTCAGAGCATGTTTTTAGAGTATGTTTTCAGAGATTGCATGTTTTGATAGAGTTTTAAAAAGGGGCTTAAAGAGGGTTAGGTGGTTACCTGAAGAAGGCGCGAGTTCAAGAAACTCTTACCCTAAAATCGTATTTGCCGATATAGGTAGATTATTATTATATGCTGGCAACAGCCGCGTGGCATAGTAGATTCAAAGACTTTGACCCTTACGGTACACTTGGGTTGGGGGCTTGGCTACCGAGTTAATGGCAGTTTCCTTATAGCCCATGAAGTTTTTGGAGTTGTAGGGTATACGACCTAGCACAAAAGTAAGACAGATTTCTCAGAGTTGAGATGATTTTTACAGAGTCTTTAAAATAGCCATGTCAATTCTTACTATATGATATACTTATAAACTATTTTAAATTTCTCTCATATATGTTGAATAATAAATGATTATTTTTTATATGCTCTGCGTACCAGTACATATGTATTGACCCCCTCTCCCTCTACCTCTCAGGTTCTGAGACTCAGTCTATGGGTCCAGATAAGCAATAGATAATTCAGGCAGCTGATCAGATTATGCAGTGATGAGCCTTGTCTATTCCAGAAGGCCTGTCTTTTTTGATTATGTCACTTATTTCAGTTTTGGTCTACTGGAGGCCTTGTCCTAGTTTCAGACAGTTGTAAGATTTTCATGTAGTAGAGATTTGACAGATTGAGTCAGATGTTATTTAGATGTATTTGATTTACAGTTTCCATACATATGTTGAATCCAGAATTGACCATGTTTCTGTAGCAGATTATGCTTCTGCATCTTATTTTATTATATGAATGTTGTGTGTGATTACCAAATAGAGAAGGGCGTTTTGGACCTTTATGGTTTTGGATGTCCGTCACAGCCAGGCCCTAGTCGAGTCATGACAAAATTTATATCAGAGCGTGATTCATAGTTCCAGGGTGTCTGTAAAATCTCGTCGGGTAGAGTCTTATTTATAGGTGTGTAATGTATCACACTTATAAGTAGGAGGCTACTAGGTGTTAAAGTTTGCTTCTCTTCTTTGTTATTTAGTTCGTGCTTCAGAGTCTAATCTATCCCCTAATCAATGGCCTCTTGCGTTTTAGAAAACCAGCGATGCTTTCTCGTTGCGCCAACATTAATGCTCAGGATGATGACGTCCGTCCTACCCATGGGATGTGAACTATAGCAGAGCATATAAGACAAAACCTATTCCTACTCTGGGAGTACCTCCTGTATCGACTAGTCCTCCCATAGCTCCCCGGATGGGGGACAATCACACTCAGCCTCATAAAAGAGATGTTTCTAATGCTGAATTCAGATAGTCTATTCACAAGCTGTAAAAACTGGTAGCCGCATAAACTTAGAGGTCAGAGGATATTGGGTCTGTGTCTATTACTTCTGAAGTTACTAGAGTGGGCCAGTTCATGAGAATGAACCCGTCCAAGTTCTCTGGCGCTAAGGTAAAAGAGGACCCATAGGAGTTCATAGACGAAATGAGAAAGATTTTCAGAGTAATGCATGTTGATCAGGTGGAGGGTTTTGAGCTAGTAGCATACCAGCTAAAGGATGTAGAGAACCAATGGTATAACGAGTGGGAAGATATGAAGGGTAACAGTGTTGAACCCATACTTTGGGACGAGTTTGTGGAAGATTTTCCTGACCGATTCTTTTCTCTAGAGCTGAGGAAAGCTAAAGCAGAGGAGTTCATAAACCTTAAGCAGGGTAAGATGAGTGTTCAGGAGTATACTTTAAAGTTTAACTAGCTGGCCCATTAAGCTCCTGGGATGACGAGTAGTATGACTGCCCGAATTAGAAAGCTTGCTTCCGGCCTTTCAGATGATATGGTGCTTGAGTGTCAGGGAGCTATGCTGAACAGGGATACGAAATTTGCTAAACTGTTAGTTCACATGTAGCAAGTTGAGGATAAGAAGAAGAAGATAGCTAAATCTAGAGAAAACGACAGGCAGGCAAAGAGAGCCAGAGAGATAGACCATAGTCATAGTCAACTGTATTAATTGTCTCATATTGTTGTCTAATCTAGTAGGACAAAAATCAAATTTAACCGTCGCCTAATATGTATAACCGTTCTAATAGAGTCATCTATAGTAATAGATGTACAAACCCTCACTATAAACTATTTATAGCCATGATTATTTTATGATGAAAAATGACATTACCTGATAATTTTTTCTCCAACATTTTATTTACCCACTTTTTTGAATTATGTTTATCAAAATAATTAAAAATAAGTTAAAATTGGACTTAGGCTTTAGGACAAACCCCATTTCTCATTCTTCTTGTTCAATACTCATTAGAGGAAGTAGCCCACACGAAAATTGTTCAAATGAAAAAATTATTCAAGTGAGAATATCTATTTTTAGCAACCACATGCACTACTCATCATTTTTGTTTGAATCGGGATATAATTATCTCCATTCAATACTCAGAAAATAGGCCACACTAAATAATTTTAACTTTGCATTATTTATTTTTGTCTTCTCCGTTCATTTTTGTATTCTCCGTTCAAGGAATCAGGTTCCCTGAATGTCTACAATTTTTGCTCGTCAGTAATCGGATTTTACTTAGCTACAATGTCTCTAATTTTTGTATTTTTCTATTTTTGAGCTACAATGATCTTCACTATTTTTGAATTTTCATCCGACCTTTGCTATTTTTCTGTTTCTGCTAACTCTCTATTTTTCTCCTCTGAAAAGTAGTAAATTTTAGTGTTTTTTCTTATCTGGTCTTCTTCTCCACTTTTAGTTCTCTGGAGAAAGGTCTTCTTCTCAAATAGAACATTTTTATGTTTCTCAATTTATGGTTTTGCATGTAAGAATTAATGAACCTATTATTTATAATATGCCTTGAATGTGCTTTTTTCATAATTGAAAATTTTTTGAGTGGGTTTTGTACTCTGAATCAGTTTTGTTGCATTTTCATCTTTCTGTTGGTGAAAGTACTGTATAAAGTTAAAACTTCCCTTTTCTGTCAGTGAATCTTTAGCTACTGTTACCTATTGTGTTGCATATAAAAAAATGGGATTAAATATTAATGGATCAACATCACCTTCACCCCATTCTGATCCTGTAAAAGTGTTTATGCCAAAGTGTAAAAAAATTGCCATTTCTACAATTTGCCATGAATATGTCGGGATTTTGGGATTGGTAGAAGTGAAATTCGTGAGGGTTTTGAGTGTACGGATTGTGAAGTTCTTGAATATTGAAATTAAAAAATTAAAAATATCTTTATGGTTATTTTGAGAAATTGTATAATGGAGTTGTTGTTCTTTATTATCATCTTCTTAATGTTGTTGACTGACTTTTTGCAATTAGCTTGAATTGTACTTCAAGATTGTAAACCTGATGAAATGTTCTATTTATAGGATCAATTTGTGTCTAATGATAATAAATACACAATATCTTTATGGATATATTTGTATCCAGCAAAGACGAGTGTTTTCAGTGATTGTTTTGAGAAACAATATCTCAGATTGTATCTCTGCTTCTCTAGCCGTAAGTGCTCTTACTATTTACAAATTGTAATATATAGGAGCCCAAGCAAATTATTTCCTAGTTTTGATGTTGAGTAGTAGTGTATGATGGAGTGTACATTCTCAATCTTTTATGTTTGGCCTACCCTTTAATTTTTTTTTATGTATAGAACTATGAATACATGAAAATATTCTCCTCTCTCTCTCTCAATTTTTTTTGTAGTTGCTAGCTCTGCTAATGTTTGTCTCTCTTACCCTTTAATACATCACAAGACAGTTGAAAGTGAGAACCAGCTGAGAAGCTAGACAGTTTGGTTGAGAAGAGTTCTGATGTCAGTGCTGCTTCACAGGTACATTTGTGACAACGCATATGTTATAATAACTTATGTAGTATGTTTGTTAAGCGGATTATAAACTTGAAAATAAACATCATTTAACAATAAACAATTCTTCATCTTTTCTCTTAGATGGCATATATTTAGTCTAATTAATCTTGTATAATAGCGTAATATATGCTGGCATGAATGCTTATTTGCTGAGCTGGGCCATTCGTGGACTTTGTTTGTGAAGGCTAGAGTTTTTACTCTATTTTTAGCTATTTATTTGGCTGAAGCTCCATGAACCTCGTAGGTACTCATATATACTATAATTTCACCATTATTAGCATTGATTACTATGTTTGTTTAACAAGTTTCAAGTTTAAGAAATGGTCAAAGTCACAATACAACATAAAAAATTTGGTTTTCACCAGAATGGGGAATTCCAATAATTACAAGTTTGGGCTTGTCTTAATAGTTAATTCTACCTAAGATGGAATTATTCTAACAATCCATGTTGTCAAAGTCACCCTTAGAGCATACTTAAAGCCTTGAAGTGTGTGTTGTTGTTGTCCGTAGCATGGCTAAAATATGTAAAAAACGTATGACTATCATTTCTTTATTTTGTTTGTTATTAAATATATGTTAGACAAATTATTTCACATAACTAGTGATATTGTTTGTACATTGATACTAGTTGTACTCATATTTTTTTTGCTTCAATATTGTAAATATGTAACATACAATATTTAATGGATATTGAAGAAAAAAGTTGGATGTATCTCCCAAAATTCACCAATTAGTATGAATATTGAGTCAAGAATTTTCGCAATAAGGCATTTGAACGAGCTTCTCTAGGAAATGAAATATTATTCCCTTGTAGATTGTTCTTTAATCATTATTGGAATTTTCAAGATATGGTGGAGGAACACATCAATGGTCATGGATTTGCTACTAATTACAATCGATAGATTTATTTCATGATCTGAGACTACCCCTAGTCGTAACACGATACTTGGAACCACAAGTTATCCCAAGCCAACATATGAACTGGCATACTTCTTGAGAAACTGATTTAAAATGTATGAAAAATAAATTTACTGAGCTAAAACATGATTATGAGAAAGTCTGAATAAATGTAATACTAATAAATTTTACAATATGATAAAATTGAAGAAAGAAACTTGAATTACATGTAATGACTATGACTGACTATCTGTGAAGCCTCTACTATATTGATTGTAGGTAGCTGGGACATTACTCCAACTACCAGAAATCAATACATAAGAATGATAAAAATATAATACATGAACTACAACAGACTGGAGTTCCCAGAATAGGAAAACTCATTACCTGTTGGCTGAAAGCTGAGAACTATCAGACACTTGTGTATGAGCTATATCTGGTACCTACATTAAGAAGGATGTATCCACAAAAGCATATACGTGGTCAGTAATTTGAAATGTACCTAGTATATGGAGACATTCGCTAAATCATGAAAATATTTACAACATGCTTTAAAATTAAGGACAAAAGTTATTTGCCGAAACATATATTTAAAACATTGTTATACGTGAAAATTACAAGTCATAGTGAGATTTATAAATCATGTTTTGTCAGTTGGGAAATGGTAAAACATAAATATTGTATATTAATCTCATATAAAGCTGAACATTCTGTAAAATTGAACTGTGGATCATGTATGGATACTGAGCATGAAAACATGAACATGTAAATTTGAGAATGCAAGACTAAGTAAAGCATGTACTTAAATGATTTGAATAACTGAATAACTGAAAAATCTGATTACTTGGTAAAGAAAATATGAACTTGTATAGACTGAATACTGACTAAAACTGTGAAAGCTATCATGTAACCGACATGCCTAGATCTGAGTTAATTAGGGTCTAACATGTAACCCAGTTGGAAAGGGGTCAGAACCTTGCCACGGGTACTAAAACTTGGCTGTGTGATCAACTAAACTTTTGTCCCAAAGGACTAGGGAGCCATTCCTAAATTGGCGGGTGATCCCTATGAGAGTGTCAGTCCTAAACTAGCGGGTGACATCTCATAATCCTACACTGGCTTTGTAGTTCTGGAACATAGGAAATGCTACTAAGGACCCAGTCATAACTGGCAGGTGAGCCCCTATCCCTAGGTTCACTTGGTGCTAAATCCTACTCCCAACTGAATGACACAGGTATTACCATAGGTCTAACATGATGCGGAACTATACTGATAAGTGCTCAACATAAACATAGTAGTCTGAATATAATAATGATAACATGATCTGACTAACTTTTAACTTGACAATAGGGACATATGTAAGAAAATAGGTATCGATTATTCATAACCCTCTAGCACTGAATGAGTTAACCATGGGATAATATCATGTTTATATAGTTTGAAGCATAATTTGAGAATTTGGCATGGTGCCAACTGAACATGATCTAGGATTTTAGAACTTCAAGCATGTAGGAACATGATTCACATAGGTTAAAACTATCAGTTTGACTTGAATGTAAGACTAATAAGAAGACATGGATATATTTCATAATTTACATGAAAGTTGATCATAATTATAGTAAATTTCATACTTCAATCAAGAAAAGGGTTTATGGGCTCAATTAGTGGAAGGAACCCATTGATAAATAATACCCCGCATACCTCAATTGATTGAATTCTTGAAGAAAGATTGAGATTGGAACTTGAATTCTATAATTCTTGGAGGAGAAAGCTTGAATTTTGTACTTAGGAATAAGGAAGGGTTTTAAATCGTGTATTAGATGTTTGGGGTTAATAGAATGGAAACAAAATGTTTTAAGAGCCCTTAATTTGTTTAAGAGTGATTAGAAATTATTTAGTGGCGTGAAATGACCTCAACGCCCTTAAAATAAAAATAATAGAACAGCTTACGATGCTTATATTTTTCCTTGCAGCGTACAACCAAAGCCAACCTAAGGGTTGCCAGTGCATAGCCAAAGCCAACCTCAAGGTTGGCAATGCATAGCCCAAAGCCAATCTATTATAGTGGTGTTTTCTGATCCCTCCACGATGCCAAGACTTTATGCATGGTCCATTTGGCGATGAACACCCATTTCTAACACCCAAAAATAACCCCAACATGACCCACAATGACTGTACCTAGTTTACCATATATATAGTGATCCTAATGGTCTTTTTAAGACATTACTAGAGCGTTAAAAGCATGTGTTATTACATTATCTCTCCCATAGAATCAGTCATCCTCGAATGATGGGTAGGCACTTAGGAGACTCTACAAGTATGAAATAGTGTAGACATGCAACGTCTGTTAATGAAGGATTTAGCTGTGCTAAGAGTTTAAAACCCACTCAAAATTTTCATGATATGATCATACATATAGAACTACAAAGTGATAACAGATGTAACAAAATTCCACGAGTTACTAAGGATGGAATAAAGTATGTATCTTCTCATTAGGAATTGCCCCTCAACAAATATGTATAGAAATAAAAAAAAAGGGGCTTCATGGCATTGCCAGGTACATTATGTTAGCATGAATCATGATATAATGAATAAGGTTGTCCAAGTGGTATTACAATGTCTCATCTTGAATACTTGGAAAACTGAGGTCATTCACTAATCATTTATGAACTGAATCATGACTAAATACCTTAATTGGTGACATGATGCATGCAATAAACTGAATTCATAACTTGTATAGATGTGAATAAATTACCTCTACAAATAGTTACATTCATTAAACTACAGATAGTAAGATGAGATGAAAAGTTGGAAATTTGTAGGAGCTTATCTTTCTGATTGCTAAACTGAATTGCAGGCTATACAGACTAAGTCATTCTGAAAGTTTATACTCAACTGGAGTATTTCTTAAACACTCTTTCTAAGAAGTTCTTATAACTTTAGGGAGAAAAGAACTCTTTGGTATGATCAGAATAAGGAATCTCAATATGGCTATAATCCCGCATCATCAAACATAGGCCTATAAACGTGAGATAGGATAGAATTACCAGGCCTTAGACAATACAACTTCTAACTTTCAAGCTTAGCCACAATTATCAAATACTCCCTCAACTACTTTTCCCCTTAAATACCATGCTCATTTGATTCAACTTATAATTATTATATGGGTACAAATAACTACTTCATCCTATGTTTGAGTTGAACTACATACTCTCGCTATGTTCAAGACTAACTCAGAAGTACAAAGTGCAATACACAACACCATAATACTTGTCTAGGCCATGAATTCAATATCTCATGCGTGTTTCATAACTCTCATCTCAATAATAATTCTTCTTACCAGTTCAACAACTAAATTCAACCTTTTACTAGGAATCACTAGTGCATAATGTACCCATCCACTAATATACAAACATGATGTTCAAGGTAATAATTATAACCATATATGAACTTCAAGGCAAACAACCCACCAAATCATCTTTCCCCTATTCGCTAATACCTATATCAATGATAAATTCCATGAAATATCCCCAAGAAAACACAGACAAAATTTCAACTAACCATGATATATATCAAAAGCTTTACCTCAATATTTCTTTAAACTTATATCCTTACATTAAACAAGCATAGAATAATTTTCCTTCATAGCATACTAATATCATATCTCTAAACCTATATTTTCCCTAAACCATGAGAATTACCATTACACCAACATACATAACATTGTCAACCTATAACCCATAACTTAGCTAGTAAGACCATCATATAATATATAGCCTCATTCGCACTTATCAACTCAAGGGTACTATCTAAGAAATCACATTGATAAAACTTAGAAATAATATAATCTCATATCACTTTGGGTACATCTTTAGGTCATACGCACATCATCATACTTAATTTCAAATCAATAAACTTAAATTTTTGCATGCACTATTTCAAGCCTACTAGTTCACTTTTCAGACAACTAGTCCCATAGATACATAATTTACTAGATTCAGATAACATTATCCCCACTTTACTATTGTTAAAATTATAGGTTCATGCTTTTAACTCTAGATCATATGCTATCCTAGAATTCCTAGAAGGTATCTTAAAGCACGTCTCACTTTGTCTTATTGCACAATTTTTAATGATCATAAATCAAATCATTCATACATTAGAACATAAAGGCCTTGGTGGGAAACTTTTTGAGCCAACATGTCATACCAAAGCTGTCTGCAGGGACTGTCTGCGAAAACTCTATCGATAGGAACTTAAGCTTTACTATTTTGTTACCTTGAAAATAAGGCAGAGGTAACATGAATGGATTATGATGACATCCAGTATAAGTTTCTTGCAAAACCTTTCTACAGTATGATCTGAGATATAAAAAAAGGGAAAGATTGCTTAAATAATCAGTAGCCTCTTGAAGAAAAGTATAGACATTTTTATATCTTTCTGCAAGACTCTACTAGACACGGCTTCAAAGACTCCCTAGGGAAGTTGAACTTTGTGCTCTAATACCATGTTTGTCATAACTTGAGACTACCCTTTAATTGTAACACGATGTTGAGAACCATAAGTGATCCTAAGCTAAATCATGAACTAGCATACTGCTTCAACAACTGATTTAAATTGTACAAAAGCTAAATTGATTGAGCAGAAACATGATCATGAGAAACTCTAAATATATGTAATACTCATAAATTTTACAATATGATAAAACTAAAGAAAGAAACTTGAATTACATGCAATGTCTCTAACTTACTATATATGAAACCTCTACTATACTGATTGTAGGATGCTGGGACGTACATATAACTACTAAAAATCAACACATATGAATGATAACCATAAAATACATGAACTAAAATTGAGTGGAGTTTAAGAAATAGAAGAACTCATCATCTACTAGTTGTAAATTGAGAACTATCTGACCATGGTTTATTTTCTATATCTGGTACCTATATTATGAAGGATGTAGCCATAAACGCATATATGTGGTCAGTACTTTGGAATGTACTTAATCTATGGAGACATGTACTAAATCATGGAAATATTTAAAACATGCTTGACATAAGTTATTTGCTGAAACATATATTTAAAACATGGCTATATGTGAAAACTGTAAATCGTAGTAAGATTTATAAATCATGAGCTAAAACAAATTCTGTAAGTTGGGAAATGGTAAAACATGACTACTGTATATGAATCTCATATAAAGATAAATATGCTATAAAACTAAATAGGCGATCATTTATGCAAACTGAGTAGAAAAATATGAACATGTAAAACTAAGAATATAAGACCAAGTAAAGCATGTACTGAAATGATCTAAATAACCAAATAATTAAAAATTTGATTACTTGGATAACCTAAACTTGTATAGACTGTGTACTGACTAAAACTATGGAAGCTATTTTGTAACTGACATTCCCTAATCTGAGCTAATTAGGGTCCAACTTAAAAGCCTAATTTGAAAGATATCAGTACCTTCCCACGTGTACTAACATATGGCTGTATGGATCCACTACACTAGTGTCCCAAAGGACTTAGAAGTCAGCCATAAACTAGCGGGTGACCCCTAAGAGAGTGCCAGTTCTAAACTGACAGGTTACACATAAACCTATTCTAGCTACATAGTTTTAGAACTTAGGACTGCTACTAGGACCCAATGCTAATTGGAGGGTGATCCCCTATCCCTAGGTTTGCTCGATGCTAAATCCTACTCCCAACTGAATCACACTGGTATTACCATAGGTCTGACATAAGATGGT
Source organism: Capsicum annuum (assembly GCF_002878395.1). Classification (NCBI taxonomy): domain Eukaryota; kingdom Viridiplantae; phylum Streptophyta; class Magnoliopsida; order Solanales; family Solanaceae; genus Capsicum; species Capsicum annuum. The sequence goes on from NW_025855126.1 coordinate 2,350,070, forward strand.
ACTATATTTATAAGTTCTCAACATGAACATGATGGACTGAATATAATTGTGAAGACATTATCTGACTGAATTTTAACTTGAAAATAAATACATGTATAAACAAATTGGTATCGGGTGTTCATAACCCTCCAATGCTAAATAATTACAAGAATCCGATAACAATGCTGAATACAATGGTATGAAATCATAATTCAAACACCCAAATCATAGGACTTTTTAATAACCTGATAAACATATAAACATAAGAATGAGTTAACCTTGGGATAATATCATATTTATAAGTTTAAAGGATAATTCGAGAATTTAGCGTGATTCCAATTAAAAATATCCTAGGGTTTAGGAACTTCAAGCATGTAGGAAAATAATTCTCATGGGATAAAACTATTAGTATGACTTGGATGTAAAATTAATTAGAAAACATGCATAAATTTCATAATTTGGATGAAAGTTATTCGTATTTATAGTAAAATTCATACTTGAATCAAGAAGAGGGTTTTGGGGCTCGATGGGTTAAAGGAACCCATGGATGAATACCCCACATACCTCAATTGGATGCATTCCTGAAGAAAGCATGCGATTGGAACTTGAACTCTTGAATTCTTTGAAAAAAAAAAAGCTTGAATTTTGTTCTTGGAAGAGAAGGAGAGTTTTAAGTCGTGTATTAGATGTTTGGGGTTAAGGAAATTGATATAACATTTTTTAAGAACCCATCATTCATTTAAGAATTATTCCAAATGGTTTAGAGATGTGAAAAGAGCTCAATGCCCACAAAATAGAACAAAATGGAGCAACATATATTCCTTGGATTTTGCCTTGCGGTGCATAACCAAAGATAACTTAGGGTTTGCGGCCCACAACCTTATCCAACCTTAGGGTTGATGGCCCACATCCTAAATCTAACCAATTCTAGGGGAATATGGAGATCCTTCCGCGGTACCAAACCTTTTTGGTTGGTCATTTTGTTGACGGATACCCATTTCAAAAGTCCAAAAAACCCCCAATATGACCTACAACAACTATACATGGTATACCATCGATGTAAGGGTCTTAAGGTTCATTTTTAAGGCATTACTAGAGAGTTAAAAGCATGGGATGTTACAGTGTTCCATGGAGAAAGGATTTTATCAACAAATATTCAACATCTAAACTGTATTGATAAATATTTTGACCAACATGTAATAAATAAATTCATGATAGTTTTAGAAATATAGAAGATGACAAGAGGCATGAAGGGAATAAAGGAGTAAGATAGGGATGTAACACCCTGAATCTAATACCTGAATTCTACATGGTGCTAGCAATCTCAAAGGACCACACGCTAACCCATGACTGACATCTGTAATTGAACATTGCATAATATACTATATTAATGCGGAATAAAAGGGCTGAAAAGCCATAAGATTCAAATATCTGATAAAATATAATATCTGGAAACACGGTATAACAATACCTAAATTGAAATAAATTGTCTGAACATGCTAGTCTAAAAGCCTCTAAACTGTCTGAAAATTGTGGAGTTGATGGGACATGTCCCTAACTCCATCTACTAAAACTAAAATAATAAAGTAATGAAATGATACTGTGATCCTCAAATGATGAGGACTCACTGCAAATCTACTGCTGGTGGCTAAATCTAAAGTTATGTACGATCGAGAACTGTAGTGTCCGAACCTATAGTATAAAACACCATAGGGCATAAGAAAAGTATGAGGACTCACCACTAACTCTATTGCTAAAGGATTGGGCTGCTCAGTGCGGTCAGGTGCCCGTACATCTAAACCTATGATATAAGACATCATAGCGGAAGATAAAAGTATGTGTTAGTCTTTGAATGTACAAGTATGCTAAGTGAGGTGGGCTGATGTGCATGGATTCATATGTATGAACAATAACTACAAGAATAACATGAACATAACTGAATGAGAGTACATGCATGAATGCTTAAACTATAACTGAGATCATGGTAACACTAAATGCAGAGTTCTGAATCACTAGTTTAAAGAAATCAGAGTTTACTAATATTGTATTACTGATAACTAAGTGACTGTATCTAACAGTCTTAATTTTGTGGAACTATTCTAAGTTCCATACTGAACTAAGGGACTGTGCTAGACAGTCCTAATTTCTTTAGAACTAAACTAAGATCTATAATGAGACTAGAACTGAAATTGAGACTGTAGGAGGTAATCATCTAACCGACAAGCCCCTTCTCTAGACTGATTTGGGGTCAAATCTAGAACCCCAACTGGAAGGGTGTTAGTACCATGCCACGAGTAAAGACAAATACTGAGTCACCCTCATTAGGAAGGTTCTCTGAGTGAGAATAGTAATACCCTCAACTGGCAGATAAGACACCTCATCAACCCTCAACTGGCAGGTTGATGTCTCAATCTACGCTGGCTACAATTTCTAGAATGCAAGGGCTACTTCTAACGATCACACCCTCTACTGGCAGGTGAGTATCCTTGGGTTCATATGGTAAAATGTGCTACTCTTAATTAAAAGACATTGAACTGATGTATTGAATTGACTGGACTGATACTGAGTTTACTGAGTTTACTGAGTTTTCCTGAGTCTTGTAACTGATTGAGTTCCACTGAGTTTTGTATCTGGATAATAGTACTATTGATCATGACATGACTAATACTATTCTATACTAATGCTAGATCTAGGTAAATAATTAAATTATCAGGTATTAAATACCCCAAGACTCGATAGCATAGATAATACTAAGACATGGCACTTCATGATAACATGATAATAGTCAACTATTCACAATGCAGTCACTGAGACATTTTTTCAAGTTCTTGGGTTTGTACATAAATGGAAATGCATACTAGCATATCATAATTTCACTATTCAATTCTCATGGACATTTCTTCAATCACTTACAAAGTATAGCTTTAACAAGGAAGCAAATTTGGAACATGTAGTTATAGCTTGAATTCATCATAAGGTCACCAATGGACCGCAATGCACAATTTATTCACTTAGACATTTTGTCAAACACATGGAAGGAATAACCTTATACTTTGGCATGAACAACATGCTAATGCATCATGACTACCACAATAAATTTGCACATTCAAGGGTTTAACATGGATTCACATGATACTAAACATTTATCAATTACCTACACATGAAACATGTAATAAAACATTGATTAGAAACCCAATTAATCATTATAATCTAACCCAACATGGAATTAACCAAATCAATACACTTGAAGTTTTTAAAATAGTTTCTAGAACTCGAAGGGTGAAAGGAACCCTTGGATGAACACTTTACATACCTTAATTGCTAACTTCGTGGAGATTGGGGTGAAGTTTTGAGGTTTGTTTTATGAACTTAATGAAGCTTGGGCTTGTTCTTGATAGGATTTTGTGAAAAGAATGAGTGATTGTGTTATTTGGGGCTTTAATCTTGTGTTATAGAGTTATGGGGTAAAGGAAAATAACCTATTTACCCTTAAAACGCGGAGCTAAACTACAAAAAATATATAGACCAGACTAGCCAGGCCGCTGCGGGCTCTCGAACACCGGTCTAGGCAAGGCGCAGCGGTCTCCATCACGAGCTTCACCTAGAACCGGACTGAGTGAGGCACTATGGGATAATTGTCTTGAGCTGCTATTTTGGTATTTCAAACACACCCTTACTCCGGTTCACATATTTCAAAACTCACCCAAGATGTACTATTGACTCCCTCGATTATGAAAACTTACAAACTAACTTTCGGAGGTCGGGAAGGTCGTAAATAAATTCCTCAATGTTTGAGGGCTTTAGAAAAGACTAAGTTCTAACACTTTGCTGAAATTTTCTAAGTCTGGGATCCCTTATAAAGATCTAAGGGACTGAGTTACACTTAGGATATTTTGTGCGGTCCTACAATATGTTCAGCTATGCTAATGAACTATAACTTATAACCGTGGATATGTGTGAAGCTAGAGTATTTAATGTTATCATATAAATGATATTGATGTATACATAGAACCGATAATTGCAGAGTTGAACGATCTATGGAAGGTGGGATTGGAAATATTTGATGATGAAACTAACAAAATATTTAATATACATGCAGCTTTATTATGGATGATTTGTGATTTTTCAGCACTAGCAATGCTTTCTCGATGGAGCACGAAGTGGAGATGGGTATGTCCCACTTGAAATAATAATACGTTCTCCCAATATCTCAAATATAGTCAGATGTATTATTTGGCTCATTGAACATTTTTTCACCTGATTATCCATATTGAAGACATGAAAACTCATTTAATGATAAAGATGATGATAAACCTACACCCACACCCTTATTGGGTTAAAAAGTCCTTAAAGAACTATATGAATTAAATAATGTTTTTAGAAAGAGACAAAAAATATAGTGATGGTCCCGAGAAAAAAGGATCAATATTTTTTGAATTATCGTATTGACTGTAAATTAAATTGCAGCTCAACCTTGGACTGATGCACATAGAGAAGAATTCATGTGATAGTTTGCTTGGTACTTTGTTGGATATAGCTGGAAAGTTCAAAGATCATGTAAACTGTCGCTATGACTTGAATGAGATGGGGATACGAATAAAGCTTCAATCAATAGTAGATCATAAAAGTGGAAAAGCTCATCTAGCTAAACTTGTTTCTCTATGAAATCAGATGAGAAAAGTTTGTTTTGCACGTTGTTAAAAGATGTGAAATTTTCAAAAGGGTATGCCTCTAATATATCGAGTTAATTACAAATAGATAAGATGAATATAAGGATTCGAAATCCATGATGCACATTCAAAATGCATCAGTTGCTCTTGGTTGAAGTTAGAAAATTCCTACCCAAGATGTGTCTTTGGCCTTGATTAGGTTGGGAAATTATTTTAGATCCATAGATAGTAAGGTTATAAGAAGAAGTGATCTTGATAAAATGAAGGATGAAATCTTAGATCTATAATGTGAGCTTGAAAAGATTTTTTCTCCAACCTTTTTTGATAGAATGAAACATTTTCTTATCCATTTAGTAGATGAAATTAAACTCGAGGGACCAACTCATTTGGTTCATATGTATCCTAGTGAAGGAAATCTGTGTAACAATAAAGGATTTGTTCATAATTGAAATATCGTTGAAGTGTCAAAAGCAGAGGGTTTTCTAGCTGAAGAATGTTTGAAGTTTTTTTGAGATACCTATAGGATGGGGTGAAGACAAAAGTCAGTAGTTATCCAACAAAGGATGATAAGGGCGTACAAATACAAGGAGTTGATTTTTCACCTATATTTCCTAAGATAAGTCATCCAATTAGAAATCAGAATAAAAAAAAGAAAGACTTTTGAATTGGATAACCATTAGTGGTTTGAAGCACATCGATATGCTTTATTCAATACCGGAGATGAACAAGTAAAGACATTTATTAAGTAAGATAAAATAGTTATTTGTATTTTAACTTCCTTTATATGATTTAATGATCCATTTAAATTTTAATTATCTATATTATTATTGATTTAATGATATATGCTGACAGGGAACATAAAGATCTAGATGATAATTATACAAGAGGAAATTCATGGGTAAAATTACAGATTCATAGTTGAGAATTTGGTGATTGGTTTAAGAAAAAAGTTAAAAATATTGAAGTGCCAAATCATTTAAGATGGAGAGCTATAATGCCTAATTTTGTGGATAAGAGATATGCTTCATAATTCATTAATGGATATCGATTTCATACAATGACATGATATGTCTCAGGCATGACATAAAATAGTTGAGTGACTTTGTCAGCAACAACTAACAGTTTTGCTAGTGCTAGAGACCAGGATCCTATCGATGCAATGGTTATCTATTATGTAGTTATTTAAGATATCACCGAGATAGATTATTAGGGTTGCTTTAGTGTTGTACTATTTATATGTGCTTGGTTTCATAATTAAGTAGATGAATATAGTTTGATGCAGGTAAATTTCAATAGAAAATGCAGCATAGATGACCCTTTTGTACTAGCATCACAAGTGCATCCAGTGTTTTATATGGAAGATCCTATTGAGAAAGGGATTTACTATGCAATAAATAAAGTCCCTGTTGATTTGTATGCTATTAAGGAAGAAAGTTTTCCCAATATCGAAGAAACATTTTTTAGGGAGCCTAATGATGACATTGGTTCATTAAAAAGAGTATTCGATGTTGATGTTAGATGGTCAAGAGACTATCTCCCTATTAATATCATTAATGTGCCTTACCATGCACAACATTCTGAAGATGTATTAGAAATATCAAAAGAGGAAGAGGATATTGATAATATTGATTAAGATTGGACGGAAGATAATGACTGACAAAACACTTTCTTCATAATGGTTAGTAGTTAATGTTCTTGATATGCCTTAATGTACTTTACTATATTTTCCTTTGTTTTTTAATGTGCATGATATTCAAAATTTCTTAAATTAGCTCAACTTAACAAATACACATGTGTTAAGAGATGCTAGACATATTATGAATTCCTTCTTTCTGGTACCTCTTTCTTCTTTTGGGATTAATAGTTTTGCTAAGTCTTTTTATTTCTTCTTCAATTTTGTATTCATCTTTATACATTATCTCTAAGCAATCTTTAACTTCCAATTTCTCCAAGAAAATGTAGGTTCTAATCTCTCTCTCTTTTTGATAATTTGTCCTTAATATATATAATAAAGTTGAATATAAAACCTGAAAGCTGGTTGATAATTGCCACTATTCTTGCAATAAATTGAAGTTACTAGTTGGGCACTGTTCAAGTCATTGTTGCTTTTATATTTTTGACAATTAACATTGTCAAAGAATTTTAATGAGATAGCAGTAATGTGGAAATATGATGAACAACAAGAAGATTTAGTAATCTGAAGAAAAATATTTGTTTTCTTAGCTCAATGTTGGATGACAGACTTTATAAAGCCTCTACCTCTCTATGCTTCCATCCTGAAACTAGTAAAAATGACAATTATTTATGATGTTATTACTGGAAAAAAATAAAATGTATGGCTAGATTATCGAGAATTCTTACAAAAATATACTCAAAGAAGTCATCTATGAGACTTGCTAGTGGATCGTTAGCCATGCCAGACACATGTTGTTAACTCTTCGGCTGTCCTTTTAATGATAAAGAAGGTTACACACAAAACAAACAAACACAATAATTATCAAGAATCAAAATGAAAAATGAACTAGTTAATCATTTACAAAATACATCTAATCACATACAATGACTAAAGTTTAGGAATACAAATAAGAAGCATAACTAAGTGTAAAACCCCAAGAATCCCAACCGATAGTAGAACCATGATTCAAGCCCATGAGAAATGAATTTTAGTTATTTGGTAGTTTTATGGTCAAGGTTGATATGCATTAAGGCCTCAAATATATCCTAGCTATTGGGCGAATCAAAACATCCCTTACTGGTTGAATTCTTGAGAAAGATTTTGGTCTAGTCAACTTCAAACGAGCATATATTTTGTTATACTATGAAATTTTGAGCTCATAAACTACCAACAGATGTATAATTAAATTATATTTCCAACAATACCAATTTCGCAAAAATTCAATTTTGGAGTAAAAAGTTATGGCCATTTTACAGTGAGTTATCCGCGCTACCAAAGTGCGATGGGATGGCCGACGAACCATTGCCCCTATGACGGAACATCACAACTGAGGAAGTAAGCATTTTTTATGGCCAAAAATTGATGGTTTTAAGGGAAGTTCTATCCCCAAGGCGATGGTTCATCGCCCAAACCATCGCGAACCTCCATTTAGCGAGTTCAAGTCGTTTTGAAAAGGATTTTGGTTCTTTTTCCACCCTTTTTGAAACCTAAGTGCATCAAATCAATGAAAATAAATCCTCATTCATCTATAACATGAAAATTATCATTTTTTTCAAGATCAATCCCCAATAACAAGATTCACACTCTTTTTCAAGAAAACTCAAGAATCAAAACATCACTATTCATGAACTTTCGAGAAAAGTTATTCTCTTTGAAGATTTAAGATTTTGAGGTATGTTAGATGTTCATTCATGGGTTTCTTCCATCTATGCATCTCAATAATCCTTTTTTAAGTGCAAACATTGTGTATTTATTATTTTCATGATTATGATTGAATTGAAGTTCATGTTTATGTTATTGTTTCATTTGGATTCATATTTTAGATTTCAAATTCCAAGAGTTAATCATAGTAGGTGATTATTGGTATGATTTTTATGATAAACCCTTCAAATTTCATGTTGATTGATATAGCCATGTAATTTAGATGTGTTTTTGGTTGTATAACCAAAGCATGCTCCCTATATATTTGATTAAATGCCTAGGTGAATGAAGTATTGCCATTATAGCATATTAATATGAAATTCCCCTTTGTGTACAAGTTAATGTGTGTTAAGTGTTAGTTGAAAGGATTTGGGGAATGAATTGTGAGAAATTAGTATGCATGCCTATATGACTACAAGTTTATGACCTCAAATACTTGAAAGGATGCTTCAGTGATTGTATTGGGAATGATAGACGATTGCCATGTTATTCAAGAACTCTTATGCTTTAATTTTATGCTATCAAGTATTGAGGGTATTTAACACCCGACAATTTAGCTGTGTGCCAAGAGCCAGTGTAAATTATAGTACTCTTAGTCAAGTCACGATCAGTAGTATTCTAAGTCAGTTACATTATTCGATAGAACTTAATCAGCTTCATGACTTAGGAATGTTCAGTAATCTTAGTAACATCCCAGTCCAATTCAGTAATAAATTCAGATCTCAGTAGCATTCAGTCAGCTAATAGAACTCAGTAGTATTTTGCCAGACAATAAAACACAGTAAAGTCATCTTAACTCAAATAATCAATACGATCAGTAATAGATTTAGCTTAATTTAGTACAATCTAAAAATCAAATCAGTGTTTATTCAGTTGGGAGTGGAATTCAGCACCGATCGAGGGCAGGGATGACGGCTTTCCCATTAGTTAGGAAGTGTCGTTAGTAGCAGTTCTTGTACCCCAGAACTGCATAGCCAGCATAGGATGGGGATTCACCCATTTGATTAAGGCTTGACTACCTCCCAGGAGTCAACATTAGATTAGGTATGGCTCCGCCCAGGAGTCGCCCATTAGATTAGGTTTGGCATCTTGGTCTTAGAATTGTGTTTACTCGTGGCATGGTACTGACACCTTTACAACTGGGTTTATACTAGTTTAGATTTGGGGTATGTCGGTTAGAAGATTACCTCCTACAATCTCAATTTTAGTCTAAGTATTCAGAATAGAACTCATGTAAGTATTACAGAAATCAAGACTATTATATACAGTCACTCAAGCTTGTAAAGTACTTAGAAAGTTCAATATATACAGAGATCACAAAATAGGCTTGATCTCAGATTTCAGAAAATCATTCTAATTAACAATTGATTCAGAGATCACCCGCTAGCTAGTCCTGATCTCAGCTTTATTCAATCAGTGTTAGTATTAGTAGATCCAGAGATCATTCTCTAGGTAGGCTAGAACTCAGGTATCACTCATTCATTAGTCTCATGTTATCCATTTAGTAATGTTCATGCATGTAAACCCTTGCATTCAGCCTTACCTCATCTAGTGTACCAGTACATTTTCATGTATTTACACATACGTTTCTGTTACTCGGTGGTGTCTTACACCATAGGTTCAGAAGCACGGGATCTAGAGCACCCTTAGCAGGTCAAATTCTGTAAGCAGCAGTAGACTTAGCAGTGAGTCCTCATCATTTGAGGATGTTCCTTATTTCATTATTGCATTAGATGTAGCATTTCAGTAGATGGAGTTAGTTGGGAGATTATCCCATCAACTCCACAGTTGAGACAGTTGAGTGGTTTTTCAGACTAAATGTTCACATAGACTAAAGTATGTTTAGACAGTTATTTTAATTTTGGTATTGTTAAAAATTGTTCAGTTTTATTCTAGATATTTGAATCTTATGGCAAATTTCCACCAGTTTTCAGCATTTATTTAGTATGTTATTCAGTGCTCAGTTACAGATATAAGTCAAGGGTTAGCTTGTGATCTTTTAGGATTATGAGCACTATGTAGCATTCGGGGTACCAGACTTGGGGCATTACAAACTTGGTATCAGATCCTAAGGTTCAATTGTGTCCTAGGATATCTGAAAAGCCACATATAGTAGAGTCTAATACATGGGTATGTTGCGCACCACATTTATGTGCAGGAGGCTATGGGATGTTTTAGGAATAGTTTTCCTTCTTTTAGTATTCATGTCATGTGAGAGAGCATGAGCTCCAGTAAAACCTTCAGTCTAATTTTTTTCTTCCATTTATTTACAAAATATGCCCTTTGGAGAGCTAATGACCATAGAAATGATAACTAGCAACCTCAACCCGCAGATCATTTGAATGAGAATGTGTCACATGCAGAGTTTCGAGTAGCTTTTCAGGCACTAGCCCAAGCTGTGACAATTAATATTCAGGGTAACCGTCAGGATGTATCCCGACCTCAGCAAGATGGGGATTTAGCCGCAGCTAGAATAAGAGATTTTATGAGAATAAACCCGCCAAAATTCTTTGGGTCACAGGCAGGTGAGGACCTATAGATTATTCTTGATGAGATAAAGAGTATCACCTAGTTTATGCATGTTTCTGAAGAGGAGAGTGTATAATTTCCATCTTATAGGTAGAAAAATGTTGATTATAATTGGGTAGTGATGTGGAAGAAGAGTAGAGGAGAGGATGCAGCTCTCAGACTTGGTAGATATTTTAGGATGCGTTCCTAGATAAATTTTTCCCATTTGAGATGACGGAGGCCAAGATAGATGAGTTCATGAACCTTAGTCAGGGATCTATGACAGTGAAGGAGTATTATCTCAAGTTCAACCTGTTGTCTAAGTATGCCCCTGAGTAGATGGCTGACCCTAGAGCAAGCATGACTAAGTATGTCACTGGTGTGTCTGGGTTGGTGGTTAAGGAGTGTAGGACTGCTATGTTCAATAGAGATATGGATCTTTCTAGATTGACGATGCACGCTTAGCAGATTGAGGCAGAGAAATCTAAGGAAAGAGAGAGGGTAAGTAAGAAGGCTAAAATAGGTAGTTTTAGTTTTTCTTAGCCAAGGTCACAGGGAAGTAACCGTTCTCAGCATATTCAAAAGATTTCAGTCTCAGCTCCTTCTTCATCTAGTGCACCAATACTAAAGTTCTAGAATGACATTCATGATAGGGTGCCAGGCTCCAAAACCCAGGGTAGTGTAAGAACTGGGTGTACCTATCCGTTTTATGAAGAGTGTGGTAAGAAACACCTAGGTGCATGTAGAGCAAAAAGTGAGGTATGTTTTGGATATGGTAATCTAGGACATAAGTTACGGGAGTGTAGAATAATGGCTCAGAGGGGTCAGCATCATAATAGATTCTATGCACTTCAGACTCATCATGATCAGGAAAGTTCCCCTAACATAGATTCAGGTATTTTATGAGTCTTTCATCTTTATTATATTCTTTATTAGATCCTTTACTCCCATTTATGTTTAAGTTTTTAGCATTAGTCGGTCAGTAAAGCAACTAATACAGTTTAGCAGTCAAGCAGTCAAATTAGTATGGTTTGTTTTTCCCATTTTTCCATTTAGTCATATTGTTAAGAATCTAAAGAATGTAACTATTCCCAGATAGAGCATCCTAGTAGTTGTGATTTTAGCATATTTTGTAAATCATGTATTAGTTTCAAATCCCATATGTTCAATCACGATCCAATTTATAGGTGTCTTATGCATCACCTCAGTTTTCCCCAGTATCTCAGTTAAGTAAGCGTTCGTAGAGGGACCTAGTGTCCATGGGGGGAGATACCCTATAATTCCCTGCTACTTTCATATCCTTAAATCTATTCAGTTTCATGCTCTGATTTTCCCTACAAACTTAGTATTAGTTATCATTGCATAATTCAGTGATGGATTCACTAGTCAGTTATTCATGCATCAGATATTCATACTCAATGTAAGAACTCAGTCATGTATCCTATGTATTAGATATGCATATCAAGCGTATAAACTCAGTCTATCAGAGTCCTAACCAACCGTATTTGAGGACGAATGTTCCCACAGGAGATACAGTAAGACCCCAAGATTTCCAACCAATAGTAGAACCATGCTTCAAGCTCATGAGGAATAAATTTTAGTTATTTTGTAGTTTAATTATCAAGGTTGATGTGTATTAAGGCCTCAAATGTATCCTAGCCATTGGGCGAATCAAAACATCCCTTACTGATTGAATTCTTGAGATAGATTTTGGTATAGTCAACTTCAAACAAGAATATCCTTTTTTATACTATTAATTTTAAATCTCATAACCAACCAATAGATATATAATCTAATAACCTTTCCAACTATTCAATTTTTGCCAAAATCCGATATCGGAGTAAAAAGTTATGGCCGTTTTACAGTGAGTGGTCTGGGCTGCCAAAGTGCGATGGGAAGGCTGACGAACCGTTGCCCAATCCATTGTAACTGAGGTAGTAAGCCTGTTTTCTGGAAAAAAAATGATGTGTTTAAGGGACGGTCCGTCCCCAGGGTGATGGTTTGTCGCCCAAACCATCCCAGACCTCCGTTTAGAAATTTTAAGCCATTTTAAAAGGATTTTGGGTCTTTTTCCACCCTTTTTAAAACCCAAGTACATCGAATCAAAGCACACAACTCCTCATTCATCCATAATATCAAAATTAGGGTTTTCTTCAAGATCAATGCCATAGAACAAGATTGACACCCTTATTCAAGAAAACTCAAGAATCAAAACGTCACCATTCAAGATCCTTCGAGAAAAGTTATTCTCTTTAAATATTCAAGCTTTTGAGGTATGCTAGATGTTGATTCATGGGTTCCTTCAACCCATGAAGATAAATAACCCTTTTTGAGGTTTAAAGATTGTGTATTTATGATTTCCATGATTATGATTGAATTGAAGTTCATGTTTATGTTAATGTTGGGTTTTGATTTATATTTTAGATTTCAAACTCCAAGAGTTAATCCTTATAGGTGATGATTAGTATGATGTTCATGATAAACCTTTCGAATTTCATATTTATTGATGTAACCATGTTATTTAGATATATTTTTGGTTGTATAATCAAAGCATGCTCCCTATATGTTTGATTAAATGCCAAGGTGAATAAAGTAGTGCCATTATAGAATATTAATATGAAATTCCCCTTTGTGTACAAGTTAATGTATGTTAAGTGTTTGTTGTAAGGCTTTAGTGAATGAATTATGAGACATTATTATGCATGCCTATACGACTATAAGTTTATGACCTCAATTACTTGAGAGGATGCTTCCGTTATTGCATTGCGAATGATGGACATTTTCCTTGTTATTCAAGAATTGTTATGCATTACTTTTATGCTATCGAGTCCTGGGGATATTTAATATCTCACAATTTAGCTCTGTGCCTAGAGCCAGTGTTAGTTATAGTAATCTTAGTCAAGTCACGATCAGTAGTATTCTCAGGAAGTTACATTATTTGGGAGAACTCAATCACTTTCATGACTTAGGAAAGTTCAGTAATCTCAGTAACATCCTAGTCCAATTCAGTAATTAATTCCGAACTCAGTGGCATTCAGTCAGCTAATAGAACTCAGTAGTATTCTGCCAATCAATTGAACTCAGTGAACTCAGCTCAACTCAGATATTCAGTACGATCAGTAAAAAATTTAGTTCTGTTTAGTATAGTGTATGAATTAGATCAGTGTCTATTTAGAAGGGTTTAGAATTCAACACCGAACGAGGGTAGAGGTGACGGCTTCCCCGATAGTTATGCATTAGTAGTAGTCCCTATAGTCTAGAAATGTATAGCCAGTGTAGGATAAGGAGTCACCCATTTGATGAATGCTTGAATACCTCCCAGGAGTCACCCATTAGATTAGGTATGGCTCCGCCAAGGTGTCACCCGTTAGATTAGGCTTGACATCCTAGTGTTAGAAGTTGTCCTTACCTATGGCATGGTACTGACACCCTTCCAGCTAGGGTTACAGGTTGGACCCTACTAGTTTAGATTTAGGGCATGTCTGTTAGATTACTACCTCCCACAGTCATAATTTCAATCTCAGAATTCAGAATAGAACTCAAATCAGTATTACGAAAATCAAGACTGTTAGAGGCAGTCACTCAAGCTTGTAAAGAACTTAGGAAGTTCCATAGATGCAGATATCACCCACTAGAAAGGCTTGATCTCAGATTTTAGTCAAGCATTCTCATTATTAGTAGATTCAATGATCACCCGCTTGCTAGGCCTGATCTCAGCTTCTGTCAATCAGTATAACTATTAGTAGAGCCAGAGATCACACACTAGGTAGGCTTAATCTCAGGTATCAGTATTAGTAGACTCAATTATTAGAAGTTCGGCTAGTAAAATTTGGTATTCAGTGTTACTATGATTTCAATATAGTTTTTGCAATCATGCATGTATCCTCATTCAGTAGTCTCATGTTATCCATTCAGTATTGTTCATACATATAGACCCTTGCATTTAGAATTACCTTATCTAGCACACAAATACATTATCACATACTGATGAATACTTTTCTCTTGCGCGATGGTGTCTTATATCATAGGTTCAGATGCATGGGATCCAGAGCACCCTTAACAGGTTAGATTCAGCCAGCAGCAGTAGACTTAGCAAGAAGTTCTCATCATTCGAGGATGCTCCTTATTTTATTATTGCATTAGATTTAGCATTTCAGTAGATGGATTTTGTTGGGGAATTGTCCCATCAACTCCACTGTTCAAACAATTTAGAGGTTTTTCAGACTAAATGTTCAGACAGACTAGAGTATTTTTAGACAATTATTTTAATTTTTGTATTGTTAAACATTGTTCAATTTTATTCTAGATATTTGAACCTTATGGAAAGTTTTCACTAGTTTTCTGCATTTATTTCAGTACTTTATTCAGTGCTCACTTACAGATATCATTCAAGAGTTAGCTTGTGATTCTTCAGGATTATGAGCACCATGTAGCATTCGGGGTACTAGAATCGGGGGGTTACACTAAGTTTGTTCCCAAATTAATTACTTAAGACCAACTAGAACTCTTCTTGTGGGTTGAAAGAACTTTACTCTTAGAAATGATATGCTAGTTCAATGATCAACAACAAACAAAACTAAAAAGTGTTAGTATAAGTTCTACAAAGTGAGCATTTGTCCTTCAAAGCATCCAACTCTGAGGAAGCCATTTGATTTTCTGTGTCTGACCATTGCACGACTTATACCTACTGAATTCTTTCAATAATGCTCAATCATAGAATTCAATACTCAACTATAATAATATCAATGCCAAAGCCAACTACTAGAAAATTGAAAACTGGAATTCCAGTGACTTATAATGGTACAGAATTGACGAATAACCTAATTATATGAAGAAAGATACTATTTTGAAAACCAAAAAACAAATATTACTCATTTTATCCATTGGTTCATTTACACAAACTTATCAAAATGAAACAGGAATAACTAGAACTTAACCAAAATGTCTTTTTAAGTAATTACATGTAAACTCAGTTATGCATATGCTTGAGGACAACATGATGTTGTAATTGCATTTCAATAATATTCTTCTATCTTTTAAACTCGTATTTCTCTTAGATGGTGTCACAACCGAAGACTACCCCCAGTCGTAACACGGTGATTGGAACCACAAGTGATCCCAAGCTAATCCATGAACTCACATACTTTTGAGCAACTAATTTATAATAAATTAAATAGTCAGCTACGTTATGTGGAAATAAAATCATGAAAAAATTTGGGAAATGTATAATAACGATTCAACTTACAATCTGATAAAACTGAAGAGAGAACTGAAATTACATGGCTGACAATGACTGACATCTATAAATCCTCTACTATATTAACTTTTGATAGGTGGGACATACCTCCAACTTTAAAATAATCAATACATATGAATAATAAAATAAAGTACACGAAAAACATTTGATTGGAGTCCCCAAAATAGGAGAACTAATCACCTGCTAGTTGGATAATGTAACTGCCTGGTCATGAAGTGTGGGCTACAACTGGTACCTAAATTATGAAACAATGTATTCACACAGACGTATATATGGATCAGTAATTCTGGAATATACTGCACCAGTAGGGGTGAATGCAATAAGTAAAACTAATTTCTTACGTAATCTTAAAACATGCATGCTAAGTGTAAGTATACTCACTAATAAACTAAAATAAACTAAAATTTGAAGTAGCTTAAATCATTAGTAACAAACATAATCTGATAAGATGGTGAATCGCTACACTTAATTTCTTAAAACGTTACATGTTGTTTCATTAGTAGAGCTGAATTAGGATATGGTAAAACATTAATACGTTAAAATACAAAACCAAACATACATGTACTGAGATAATCTAATTAATTGAATAATTGATGACTGGGTGACGGAATGATTGAAATCTAAGAAAAGATATAACTAGCGCCTAGACACTGAGTAGCTGATATATGAATATGAACTACTGATATCCAAACACTGCATAGCTGATGACTTAATATTTATTATGTAATACCGAACTGTACTTAGTCTGAATAGCTGGACTAAAACTATGGGGTACTTTGCATATAAGATAACGACTAACTGAACAACATGAGATAACTGAGCATGAATGCATGAAAACTATAATATCTTAGAATGCAATACCAAGCATAAGAATATTTCTAAAATATTCTAAAAATTGAAAAACTAAAATCTAATAACTAAATAACTAAGGGTCCGTATGCTTTGGTCAAGCAAACCTGACCTGAAACTATACTGAATGTTGTACTGAGATTATGGTGGCTATTATGTAACCAACATAAGCTATGTGATCGATCATGGAGTCCAACATCTGACCCACATTGAGTAGGGATTCTCTATCTTTACCATCAGAATAGAAGCTTAACTATTGTGATAACTAAATAATGTCCTGAAGGACTAATGAGCCACCCTATACTGGTAGGTACTCTCATGAGATATGTGTCAACCCTAAATTGGAAGGAAAAAATCTCGAACTAACACTGGCTATGTAGTTCTGTAACTCAGGGATGGCTACTAAGGGTCACACCCTATACTGGCAGGAATTTCCTCATCCCTGGGTTCGCTCGGCGCTAAATCCTACTCTTAACTGAATGAAACTATAATACTAACTAGTTCATGCACTATTAACTGATAATCTTAGGTCATGGTATTTCAAAAAGAACAATGCAAATAGATTCTTAACTAATTTCTTTAACATGAAGTAAAATTTTAGCTTTTATTATAAAAGTGATAGTCTGAATATGGGAATAAAATCATGATTCAGACAGACTTGTTACTTGCAAATGCAAATATGTAAAATACCTAGGTATCGAGTATTCATAACCCACCAGTACTGAATGAGTACAAAATACGATATCAATCTTGAAACAGTGTAATAAGTAATTATGGTTCAAAGACCCTAACATAGGCATTTCCTTAAACATGTGAAAATCGTGAACTTGAACATGGGAATGCTTTAAACATGAGAAAATTTCATGATTACATGACTAAAATCCTAAATTGGGGATTTACATGGAATTCACTTGAAATACGGCATAGGAAAATCAAATTCATAGCATGATGAATTTAAAATATTGCATGGAATCATACATGGGCTGAATTGAATTAAAAACACCATGAAAAGATGAACTTCAATCATTCTTGAACATAAAAAATATCATAAAGATAGAAAATTCATTCGTTAATTGCAAGTAAAGGATTTTTGGGATCTATAGTTGAAAGGGGACCCATGGATGAACTCCCACATACCTTAAACTTCATAACTTAGGAAAGAAACACCATTATTGAAGCTTTTTGAACATTATTGAACTTGGAAAACATGTGTTCTGGATTTCTTGGGGAAAAAATAATTAAATTTTTTCTTGGGGAAAAGGAATAATTTTCTTGGGAGAAAAATTAGAGAAAAAGGGAAAAATTATGCCCAAATCGTGTTATGAACGATTAGGTTTAGGGGGAAAAGGCCCAATTGAACCTCAATCACTTAAACCAAAAAAATTGGATGCAAATATATCACTGCGACGCGGTCTTATAACAGTGGTTTACTGGTTCTGACAAAAATGATCATAACTTTTCGCTCGCATATCGAATTAAGGCGAAATCGGTATCGTTGGAAAACTAACTCAATTATTTCCAATTTAGTGGGTCTTGAGATGAAAATTTCTCTATATGTAAGAAGTTATACCAGGTCAAATTTGACCCTTGTAGGATAAAACACCAAACTTAGGAAGAATCAAAGGCTCTTAGCTCAACTTTGTTCTAGGTGATTTCTATGAACATTTTTCACCTTATAAGAACTTCATATTAGGATAAAGATTATGACACATGCCTTCAAATTATAAATCAAGAACTGAACACAAAACCCTCATCGTGATGCAGTATATGTGCCAACAGTAATAGCACCACGACGCGGTGCTATCGTGGTGACTTGTTGGATTTGTCATCCAAACATGACCCAACCCTCATTCTAAAAATCTAAAACTTCTATGATACATTCTTCTTACACCTTTGAACATGAATTAACTCAAAAACTAACATCTCGGGATCGATAAGGTTAAAATAAAAATCCTCAAATTACTAAGTTCCTAATACTTAGTGAAAATTTTCGGTCTTACACCCCTTTTGCATGAAACTAATTGTTGAACTGAGCTAAGAATAGTATAGGCTATTACAATATCTCCCTTTGGGAACATTTGACCTTGAATGAGACTGGTTAGACTAAGAGTACTTCACTAAGGTAGTTGAGATCATTTACTTAACATGCATCACTTGGAACATAAGTGCATAATTTAGTCTGAGCATGATACATGAAATGAATTAATTTTGTGAATACATGCACTGAAATGAGAATGGTTATAAGGCTAAGATAGAAATGAGCGAGTCAATATATGAGTAATCATTAACATAAGCTGTATCTAGTTTTTGGAAGAAAAGATGAGAGGTTTAGGACAAGAAAACTTAAGGTATTACAACATCTTCTTATTGGGATCGATTATCTCCCAAATGATACTAACTTGGCTAAAATACTAAGGTAATACTAAAATGACGTATGGGACTCGTACGAAATGAATCATGATTGAATATCTGAAATCTAAAATGGATTTATGATATGTGGACTGAGCTGTATTCATGATTGCATATTGTGACATTTTTAAAATCTAGGAATCCATTAGTACTATTTTGGCTGAATTCTGAAGTTGGATAACCAACACGATACAATTTCTAAATCTAGATATCCTTTATGGTTAAAATTAATTTAGACTACAACTAAGGATTTGACTGAATTTGCAATTTGTATGATTACAGATAAGTTACCACACAGAATAGGTATATTCCTGAAACTTCAGATAGTAAGACTAGATGGAAAGATGGAAAATCCATAGGAACTTGCTTGTCTGACTACTAAATTGAATTGCTGGCTATACAAAGTAAATTATGTTAAAAGCTTATACTTAACTATACTTTTCCCCTTAAATACCATGATTATTTAATTCAACTTATAATTCTTACATGGGTACATATAACTATTCTATCCAAAGTCTGGGTTGAGCTATATGCTCTCATTATGTTCAAGCCTAACCCAAAATCACAACATAGTATAGAAACATCATAACAATAGTCTGTACCATGAAAATAAGAAACACTTACTCTCTCCTATCTAAACAATTTTTCATCATCACTATCTTGACCTAAGGAGAGGTCACTGAAAGAATAAAACATGAGGACTTAAAGTATAAAAGAATACTATGCATAACTTTGACACTTTAATGAGGCCTGAGGAATAGAGTATCCATGACATAGATTTTTTAAATAGATCAAAATGGGGATGTACATGACATAATCTGAATTTCGCTGATCATTAAGAGTGTACCATGAGTACATGGAACTGAACATACTGTAAAGCATGAGTACATGTGTCATGAGCTACATGACCTGAGTTTGGAGTTCATAAATTCATGGGATATGATTAGTACTGCTTAATAAACTGGAACTCCTTACACTAGGAACTGAAAGCGTACATGGTTCTCTATTATATGCATGGACATAAACTACGATCATGGAGATGACGTGCAAAGAATGAGTACATGTCATGACAACTGAATTATAAAACTTTGCATTAAGATAATAATGAGTTGGGCATCATACACCCTTACTGCTGTTCTACAATACATTGGCATTACTACTAGAGTTAGAGAGGCTGACTTAGTTCCTTGCTCTTTCATCTCCCCCTTAGATTTAAGCCATCACTCTAAGTCTGTAGACCCTTTTAGTAAACTCTAAACTAACCTACAACCATTTTTACTCTAGGGTCCAGGATATAACAATACACATAAATAATGACTCAACCTGAAAGACTACACCTGAAGGTGTAAATACCCCTTCTAACACATCCTTTTGAGATACAACTCATAACTTTCTATCACCCCAATAGTCATCATACAATAACTTAAGCACTTAATAACATAGAATCTTTTGAAGTATCATCATAATATGACTTCACACCATCTAGAACTTCTTCATTCTATTAGCTCAATCATCCAAGATTCAAAATTACATTCTAACACATAAAAACTCAAGGGTACTATCTAAGCAAACACACACACTATTAAAATTTAGAAATAATACAATCCTATGTCACCTTGGGTATACTTATGGATCATACATACATCATCATACATAATTTGAAATCAACAAACTTAAATTCTTGCATACAGTGATTTAAGCATACACATTCACCTTCATACAACTAGCCACACCGATACAAAGTTGATAACGCTCAATCTACAGCTCTCGTGGGAGTGTAAAGCGGTCGTTAGCAAATATAGAACCCAACCTGGGTTGGGTATCGATCCCACAGAGAATAGCTTGGTCAACAAGTAAGTGAAATTATTAGACTTTTGGTGCAAGTCTCGTAAGAAAGGGGGATTGTAATAAGTAACCAAAGTAATGAAATAAAAGCTGAAAATAATAAAGTAAAAAGAGAGTATTTCGTAGGTTGTGAAACAATGAGAATTGAGGCGTTGGGGTTATGTCCACCTTCTGAGGTATACGTCTCTATTGGCTATGAGTGTGTAGAGTCTTGACATGTAATTGCTTATAGAGAATTGTAGTCGATGGTAAATCCAAGCGTCTCTCGACCTAAACAAGGACTATTTCACTTTAACTCTCTCGAGCTTAAAGCGTGACTAACGGTACGAATTCTCCAAGAAGTTAGTCCAGGTACGGCACTAGCTTTTTAATAGGAAAGGGTGTCCTACTACCTTGACATTATCTCTTTTCCAGACAAATAACTTTTCTCTCGAACAAGTCAGATGTTAGACTGGCGTTGGTCTATGCGTCTTCTTTTCTAGACAAATAACCTTTCTCTCGAACAGGTTAGATGTTAGAATGGCGTGTTCTTGTGTTTGAACCGCAAAGAATGTAGATTTAAGATGAAGAGAATAATGATATAAGCAATATACTTGTCTTGAACTCACAAACTCATAGCTATAGATAGTAACTCATTCGGCTTCCATAACCCCAACTAAGAGATTTAGTTACCCATGAATGCGAAGGATATCACGTTTTGCATGGTGGATGGCGTGAATAGTAGGTGTTTGGCGTGTGGTTTTGGTGATATCGTAGCAAGTAACGATTCTCTTGTTGCGGAATTTAAGAATAGAAGAATAGATTAGAAGTGTTTGTAGTGGAAGATGAGAAAGATGGACGAAAATTATATTGTTGAGTTGATTATTGAAGAAGTGAAGAAGTTCTTAAAAGTCTCTAACATGATAGGGTATTTATAATACTCCTATCCTACTCCTACTAAGCTAATGAAATAAATAACCAAATCCTAATATACTAATGAAATCCTTGACCCAAATGTACTAGGGCAAGGTTACAAAATTATAATCCAAATAGAATAATGAAACACATAACCTAATTGCACTAGGTTAATGTATTATGGCAAAAATCCAGCTTTGTGTCTGTAAGTCCCAAAGTCTTCAGAAATGCTGTTTTAGCCCGGGACAGATTTTCCATGCAGCAGATTTAGTCCTTTATGCGTCCAGCTCCTTTCCATCTCGTTTGTGAGCTTTCTTTTGCGTCAAGTAAGCCATAAATTGCTGTATTTTGCATCATTTATACCTGAAACTTTCCTAATCACATTTGTTAGCTCATTTACAGGAAAAAGGACTAAAAGTGTACGAAATAGATAATTAGTTCTCGAAACTAGGCTAAAATATGGGCAAAATATATTGATATAGGCGCGTAATTTCGCCTATCATCAAAAGTCTACAAAATCCAAAAAAACACTATCCCCACTTTACCTCTGGGTTCCTACTTCTAACTCTAGATTGTATGTTTTCATAGGATTCTTATAAGGGATCTTAAAAAACACCTAGCTATGGCTCAATTCATGATTTTTCATAAATAAGAATGAAATATTTCATATTTTAGAACATAAAGTCACTGGTGTGATACTTCTAAGCCTGTGTCAAATCCCATAACTATCATTGGGGACTGTCTGAGAAAGCTTTATTTGTAAGGATTTTAAGATTTACTACTTTTGTTGCCTCAAGAATAAGGCGGAGTTGGCATGAATAGATTAACGTAGGAATCTGAATAATCTCCTTAGAGAACACTTCTACTGCACGATCTGAGAAATGAAAGAAGGGAAACAATTCTTAAATGCCCTGTAGCCGCTCAAAGAAAAGTACAAACATCTATGTACTGTTCTGCAAGACTGTAATAGACACGACTTCATATACACCGTAGCTAACTTGAAATTTTTGATCTAAGACCAAGTTTGTCACGACCCGAGACTACCTCCTAGTCGTAATATGGTACTTTGAACCACAAATGATCCCAAGCTAACTTAAGAACTGGTATATTATTAAGTAATTGATTTATAATATATTGAATAGCTGGTTGTACTATGCAGAAATATAATCATGACAAAATTTGAGAAAAGTATAATACAAATAGAATTTACAATCTGATAAAAGTAAAAAGAGAATTGAAATTACAAGACTAACTCTGATTGGCAACTATGAAGCCTCTACTATACTGACTATAGATAGCTGGGACATGCCTCTAACTACCAATAATCAATTTATATTACATAAAAAAATCTAGCTGGAGTCCCCAAAATAAGAGAACTCATCACTTTCTGGCTGGAAACTACAACAGTCTAGTATGATGAGTGGGCTACAACTGGTACTTACATTACAAAATAATGTAGCCACACAGATGTATATATGGATCTATACTTCTGGAATATACTGAGTAAGCAGGAATGAATACAATAAGTAAAAATAATTTCTTATGTAATCTTTAAACATACATGCTAAGTGTAAGTAGATTCGCCAAGAGACTAAAATAACCTGAAATCTAAAGTAACTTACATCATAAGTAACAAACTTAATCTGATAAGCTTGTGAATCTCTACACTAAATTTCTCAAAACTTTACTTGTTGTAGCATAAGTAGAGCTGAAGCTAGGATATGGTAAAACATGAATACATGAATGTAGGAAATCAAACATACATGTGCTAAGCTAGTCTAATTAACTGAATAACTTATGCCTGGGTGACAGAATGATTGAAATCTATGAAATGAGATAACTAGCGCCTATATACTAAGTAGATGAATATGAATATAGACTATAGATATCCAAAAACATAATTGATGATGACTGAATACTTATCATGTAATACAAAACTGTACTTAGTCTGAATAACTGGACTAAAATAGTGGGGTACTATGCATATGAAATAAAGACTAATTGAACAACATGAAAAAACTAAGAATGAATGCATGAAAACTATAATATCTCAAAATAAAAGACCAAGCATAAGCATACTTTAGAAATGATCTTTAAATTGAAAGACTGAAATCTGATAACTAGATAACTGAGGGTGTATATTCTTTGTTCAAGCAAACCTAAATTGAAACTATACTGAATACTACACTGACACTATAGGAGCTATCATCCAACCGACAAAAACCATGAGAGCTATCATGGAGTCCAACGTCTGATAATGTTGAACAAGGCTACTCTATTCTTGTTATCAGAATAGAACCTAAACTGTAATGATCACTAACTAATGTCCCAAAGGACTTAGGAGTCACCCTATACTGGCAGGTGCTCTCATGAGATATGCCTTAACCCTAGACTAGTAGGAAGACATCTCAAACCTATGCTGGCTACATAGTTCTGTAACTCAGTGATCACTACTAAGGGTCATACCCTATAATGGCAAGAATGCCCCCATTCCTGGGTTTGCTTGGTGATAAATCCTACTCCAACAGAATGACACTAGGATACTAACTGGTGCATGCATTATTAACCAATAAGCTCAAGCCATAGTATTTTGAAAAAAATATTGCGTACAAATTTTGAAGTAATTTTAAACAAGTAAACTAATGTAATTAACATGAAGTAAAACTAGAGCTTGCACTATAAAAGTGATAATCTAAATATGGGAATAAAATCATGATTAGGACTGACTTGTTACTTGTGAATGCAAATATGTAAAACACTTAGGTGTCGAGTATCCATAACATACTAGCACTGAATGGGTACAAAATACGATATCAATGTTAAAGCACTTTAATAAGTAATTGTGGTTCAAAGACCCTAACATAGGCATTTGTGAAAATCATAAATTTGTAAATGGAAATGCTTTAAACATGAAAAAATAGCATGATTACTTGACTAAAATCATAAATTAGCGATTTATATAGAATTCACTTAAAATAGGACATGGGAAAATCAAATTCATAGCATGAGGAATTCAAAATATTTGATGGAATAACACATGGGATGAATTGAATTAAAAATACCATGAAAACATGGTATTAAGTCTTTCTTGAATATATAAAATACCACAATGCTAGATAATTCATTCTTTAATTGCAAGAAAAGGTTTTTTGGGCTTCGTGTGTGAAAGGGGACCCATGGATTAACTCCCACATACCTTAAACTTCATAACTTGGAAAAGAAATACCATTATTAAAGACTTCTTGAACATTATTGAACTTGGAAAACTTGGGTTCTTGATTTTTGTGGGAAAAAGAATTGAATTTGTTCACGGGGAAAGGGAATGGTTTTCTTGGGAGAAAAATTGGAGAGAAGTTCAAAATTATGCCCTAACAGACGCCCAAATCATGTTATGAGTGATTAGGTTGAAGGGGGAAATACCCAATTTCCCTTCAATCATTTAAACAAAAAATTTGGGAGGCAACTATGTCAACGCAATGCGGTTCTATCACGGTGGTTTTCTAGTTCTGAGAAAAATGATCATAACATTTTGCTTGAGTATCGGATTAATGCAAAATTAGTATCGTTGGAAAGATAATTCAATTATATACAATTTGGTGAGTTGTGAGATGAAAATTTCCCTTTATATCAAAATTTATAAATGTTCAAAGTTGACCCTTGTGGGATCGAACACCAAACTTTTGACTAACTTAAGGCGCTTAACTCAACTTTACTCTAGGTAATTTCTATGAACACTTTTCATCTCATAAGAACTTCACATAGTAGGATAAATATTATGAAACATGCATTCAAATTATAAATCAAAAATTGGATACAACACTCTCACTACAATGCGGTGCTATCGTGGTGACTTGTTGGATTTGCGATCCAAAACTCACCTAATCCTCATTAATAAAATCAAAAACTTCTCCAATACATTATTATTACACCCCTGAACATGAATTAACTTAAAAACTAATGTATTTTGGTCGAGAAGGTCAAAATGGAAATCCTCAAAGTTTAAGAATCTTAAAAGTAACTAAGTTCGCAACACTTAGTGAAAATGTTTGGCCTTAAGCCCCTTATGTGTGAAACTAACAGTTGAACTGAGATAAGAATAGTATGGGGTATTAAAGATGGATATTATCCAGGTTAGCATATCACACCAAGTGGGCTGATCACTTAAGATAAAATAAAACTTTATTGAGTTATATAGGCATGGGATAATCTCATAACTTTCTTTTTTACCTTTGTATAGGTATAGTTGATTTCTTTATTCTATCTACTAGGTAATAAAGATGATTATTAATTTTGTTATTACTATGAGAAACTATCTAATTTGTTGAAACTGCCTCCAATAGTAGCAGGGTTACTCTGCTTCCTTTAGGTAATGGGGCGCCTGATGCATTTGCCAGTATTACTGATTTTATGGGCAGTGACTTTAGGGAAGTTAAGTTAAATAGTGTTCTTGGTGGAGCATTTTTTATTACCTGTGTTGTTGTTGGTACTTTGTCATTGTGTGTTGCAGATCAATGTACACTTATTTATAAAAAAAGCTTTATCAAGGTTGTATGTTACATTATGATAGCTCTCCATTCCCTTCTTAGTCTTTTAATTGTAGGGAAAGTGCTTGTTTTAGGTGCAATTGCATTTATCTTAATTTATTTGTTGTATGTTGTTTTTGTAGCTGAAAATGAGATGCTTAAGAATCGTGCTAGTATTTTGAATTTGAATTTATTTACTCATTTCTAAGCTTCAAATATGGAATTCTAAGTTGTTTTTTGTTGACTAGTTAGTTAAGTCTGAAATCTTACTACTGTTAACTTTTTCCATATGAAATTTTCATAGGTTTGTCTAAAAATTAATCAACAAGGGTCTTCAAAAAATAATAAAAGAGAAAGTAACAACGTATTTAATAAACCTAGATTATTATCAGGCATGGGAAATAGAAAAATGATTATTGACAATAAATGAAACTGTGTAAGTTATACAATCAGAGAAAGAGAATCTTCTAAAATTAATTAAAGAACAATAGCCAGCAATAGCACCATCATCTCGATTAAATTAAAAAACTTCTGTGGAGCATTATGTCGTAAAGGAGAAAAAAGAAGAGGATGACCAATGTGGAAAGGATCAAGTCCAAATGGATAATTCAGCCATGCCTACAACATCTGAATATTTTGAAGAAAAAGGTAACATATAGCTTAGAAAATTATTAAATTCATTCATGACCTCTAATTTTTTCTATTTTCTTATAGGTGAAGGGCCTTGCACTAAAAAAAAGAAGGAAAACTACAAATACACAAGGTACATGGCTGATAAGAGAAAAAATCATACAAAATTTGGAAAATCAACTTGTTGGTCCTATTGATGAAGTTGTAACTAAGTTAAGAAGCTTCCTAGGCCAATTGGCGAGGAGTGTGACCCTTTTACCATTGGATATATTTGATTAGAGTCTTATGGTTACTAATAAGGACTTATGGGATTATAGCTAGGTTTGAGTTGTCAATGTTTGATATATTTTTAGTTGATTTTAAAATATTACCACTGCTTCTTCTCCTCTATGTCTATAATTTATATTTCTTTAATTAAAAGTGTTAATTCATTTTTAGTTGTACTTACTGAATGACACCATTTTGTAGTCAAAATATGATATTCCTTATACCACAAAATGTTAGGTTTTGGAAAGAATTCAAGAATCTTAGAGAAAGCATCGATATGATTTAAAGGTATGTTATAATGATCTATATGAAAGTGATAAAGTTTTAATGGCCCACATGACTGAAAAGGTTCCAGAATGTCAATTTAGAGAGCTCCTCAAATATTAAAAGTCTGAATATGAAACACTTTGGTTTCTAGACCTTAGAAAATTTTCTTAATTTCTGGTTTCTGGACAAGATACGACTTAGGGAAATGAGTCATACACTTGGGTATGGGTGGTATGGTGCAGTCGTATGCTGACCAGTTTTGGTTGGTGGAATGGAATTAGTTACTGGGATAGGTATGATTTTGATGGTATGAGTTGTATCATTGTATATATATTGTTTGGTTACTTTACATAACCTTAGAATTGGTAACTTAATATGGGTTTGAGTATGATTGAATCACCATAATCCGTAATCCAAAGTACTAGTTGTACCCAAGACTCGTAAGGTGGTCAATATTCAAACCTCCGGGATTCTATACTACCAAGGGTTTGGTTTATGGGTACTAGTCATACACTTGGATTTAACTTGGGTTTAGATGTATCATACCTTGGAAGTGTTGTTTCCAAGGGGGAGCGCCTACTCGTACAGGATGAGTATTACTCATAATGGTGTATCTTACCTTATGATGGGAATTAGATGTAATTTATGTAAGGGAAATCTGGGCATTTCCCCATTTATCCTAATAATGTGTAATACCCCGTATTATGCTTCGCTCAGTTTAGCTTATAGTTACATGCATAAGGGGCTTAAGGCTTGAAAATTACACTAAGAGTTGGGGACTTAGTCATTTTTAAGGCCTCCAAACTTTGAGAACTTTTAATTTTGTCTTCCTAACACCGAGATGTTGGTTTTTGAGTTAATTCATGTTCAGGTGTGTAAGGAGCATGTCTCGGAGAAGTTTAAGATTTCTTAGATGAGGTTTGGGTCATGTTTGGATCACGAATCCAGCAAGTCACAAAGATAGGCCTGTGTCCCGTGTTGTTCCCTTTGTCATACATACTGTATCGCGGTGAGTGGAATCCACCACCATGATTAGAGCAGATTATGGTAAGCTTATTATTCCCAGTTACAAATTTAATTGAGTGAGGGGTAATTAAGTTATTTTCTCCTCGATCCAAATCATCCATAACATGAAATGGGACATTATTTAGGGCATTATTTGACCTTTTTCTCCAAATTCCTCTTAAGAAAACCCTCTTATTTTACATAGGATCATAAATTAAATTCCTTTCTCTCCAAGAAATCAAGAATTCATGTTCTCCAAGTTCAAGAACCTTCGAAAAAGCATCAATATTGGTGTTTCTCCATTTAGTTAAAGGATTTAAGGTATGTGGGATGCTTATTCATGGGTTTCTTTCACCTATGGAGCTCAAAAACTCTCTTTTCGATCAAAGATAGAATTTTTCTATCTTTAATGTAGTTTTTATTGTTTCAAATTGGTTTAATTCAAGTTTCCATGGTAATTTAAATGCAATGCAGTCTATCAATGACCCCATGCAAGATTTTTAATTCCTCATGCAATGAATTTGAGTTTCCTATGCTTTATTCGAGTGAATTTTATGATAAATCCTAACTTCATAATTCTTAGCAAGAACTTCCATGTTAAATTAATGATTCCCACATGTTTGATGAAATATCTATGGTTATGGGTTTTGAAGCATAATTTTTCACTGTAATTTTAAGCTTGTTATTACATTTAGTGATTATTCAGTGATGGTGGGTTATGAACAAATAATACCTATGTGTTTTACATGATTTTCAAATTTTCAAGTGTGATTTAGTTAAACCATGATTATTCATATTTATTCAGTTATTATGATCATAATGAGCACTATCAGTTATGAAATCATATTCAGTCATACTCAGTCTAGTTTCAGTTCCAATGTCAAGTAAGTTGAGAGTAAGATTTAGCACCAACCGAACACAGGAATGGGGACTGAGTTGCCAGTAGAGGGAGTGACCATTAGTAGTAGTCCCTGAGTTTTAGAACTACATATCCAGCGCAGGTTAGAGATTTCAACCTACCAGTTAAGGGTTGATAAGGTGTGTACCTGGTAGTTAAGGATAATACATTTCTCATTAGAGAAATTTCTAGTTGAGGGTGACTCATTAGCCTTTCGAGACATCAATTTAGTGTATCCACATAGCCAGTGTTAATATCCATGGCATGGTACTAACTCCCTTCAAACTAGGGTTACAGGTTGGACCCTGATTAGCTTAGAATGGGGAATGGCGGTTAGATGATAGCTCCCACAGTCTCAGTACAGTATGTCATTGTATTCTTAATTAAGGTTTTCTTGACCAAGTGTATAGACTTTAAGTTATTTAGTAATACAGTTTGCAGTCTGTCATATTTTATACTTTTTTTAGATTATAGATTTATTCTTGGTCTTACATTCTTAGATGTCATAGTTTTCATGCATTTATGTTCAGTTATCTCACTCTATTCAGTTAGTCCTTATTTGATATGCACAGTACCCCATGAATATCAGCCTAACCTCATCTCACATACTAGTACATTCAAAGTACTGACCTCATACTTTTTTTAAGTGCTATGATGTCTCATATCATAGGTTCGGAGGAATAGTTTCCTGACCACACTTAAACAGTTCAGTGTACCCAACAACAGTAGTGGTGAGTCCTTATCTATCAAGGGTAAGATTGATTATTTCATTTATTTTTATAGTTCTATATTTTCAGTTAGTCAAAGTTAGTTGCAGGCTTGTCCCATTAACTCCTTAGTCAGTTAAAGGATTTTCAGACGTTCAAATAGTTAGTTAGATAGATAGTATGTTTTATCAGTCTTATCAAATATTTAAGACTTATGACTTCATTCATATTTTCAGTATTCACACTTTATGGCTTTATCAATTATTTTCTACACATATCTATTATTATTATTTTAATAATTGCTCTCAGTAGGTACCAGCACATGGGTTAGCTTGTGGTCACCTTTGACTGTAAGAATCATTGTCTTGATTAGGTGGTAACCTCGGTTCATGACAAAACTTTGAATTTAAGCTGAAGGTTTTAAAGTGTCCTAGGTAGTTTTAAATTTGCGTTGAATAGAATATTGTGCGTCGGTGTGAAACGTGCCATACTTATTGATAGGAAGATACGAGACGTTTTAGGAAAAGTTTCATTTTTTTAAGTATTCATATCATTTAAATAAAAATAAAATCTATTTAAACTCTCTTTCAAACTCATCCTTCATTCCATTTACAGAGTATGCCTCCCAGAAGAAAGAATGAAAGAGGGGATAGGGACAAGCCCATACCTTTGCCTGTGTGGGAAGATCCCCTGAATGAGCATGTCTCTCATAATAAGTTTAAAGCTTCTTTCACTACCTTATCTCATTCACTAGTGGCTCAGAATAGTCAGTGAGTTATTTCCCTAGCCAATACAGTTGTAAATATAGCTGCAGCTAGGATTCAAGAATTTACCCGAATGAATCCTCCTTCATTTTTAGGATCAATGTCTGAAGAGGATCTGAAGGAGTTTCTTGATATAGTTTAGAAGGTGACATATATTATGGGTATTACTTAGATTAAGAGTGTAGAGTTGGGGCATATCATTTGCAGAATGTATTTCACACCTTGTTTAACAAGTTGGAAGAGGAATATGGTGTTGATACATGACCTATTGAGTGGGGGAATTTTCCACGAATTTTCTAGACATGTTATACCTATTATAGTTAAGGGAGGATAAGATTTAGCAGTTCATTATTTTGAAGTAGGGCAGCATGAGTGTGGAGGAGTAATCGCTTAAGTTTTCACTGTTGGCAATTTTTGATCCTAACGTAATCGTAGTTAATAGGTCAAGAATAAATAAGTTTGTGTCTAGTGTAGATTATAGTGTATTTAAGGAGTGTAGGACAGCCATGTTGGTTAAGTAGATGGACTTATCTAGAATTATGGTTCATGCTCAGTGATGTTGGGTTTGTTTATGCATTCTAGTGTCACTATTCTAATCGTTTTTACCCTTCTTTTGAGGATGATTCCACGATATATAGGTTTATAATGAGATAAATGTGTTAAATCATATGTTTATAAGGTTCCAAGTGAACTCCAAGAAAGTCGGTACTTCAAAGAGTCAATTAGAGTTCAATAGAGAAAACTCGTCTTTCTAGCTTGAGCT
Organism: Capsicum annuum; assembly: GCF_002878395.1. Lineage (NCBI taxonomy): Eukaryota > Viridiplantae > Streptophyta > Magnoliopsida > Solanales > Solanaceae > Capsicum > Capsicum annuum. Next base: position 2,381,681 of record NW_025855126.1, read on the forward strand.
AGTGGCTTCTCTAGTCTATATTTTTGGATTCTATTGTGTTATATGTGTTCCTTATGATTTTAAATGTGTTATTGTATGTTTAAAAACTTTTTAGAAGTGTAAAAGGTTCAATTGAGTCAAGTAAGAGTTAAAACATTGAGTGGAAAATCCTGAAAAGTTGCCTAGTCTAAGCTCTTATTTTTAATGCATCGTGATGGATGTTATGTTGTTTGTACGTCTAATTAGTATGGTGTATTATTTTAGGATAATTTTTAAGCTTAATATTATGTTATATGGATTATATATAGGATTGAAAATCATTGTAAAGACACCACAAGACATGGGATGGAAGGAGAAGGAGCAACACTTAACCAAAATTCACAGGACAAATTCCAGAGAGGGTGTGCAATTAGCGTGCGTAGCATGCAATATTCCTATGGAATAGAGCTTGAGATGCATTCTCCATTACATAGGAATAGAGGGTGTGATGGATGATCCACTCCACACCTGGGCGTTTCAAGCTAATTTGGTGGCTACACAAACTTGGCTTACCCTTATGCTATATGTACATGTTTTATCACTTTTTTACACATCTTTTGACATATTTTGGAGATCAAGGGGCTGATAAAACTTCATTAGTAGGTTTTTATTAATTTTATTTAGTTAATACATATTTTTAGTTGATAATTATGACCTTGTGATTATGATTATTACTATGCATGGCTAAAAGCCCTTTTTGAAGTGTTAAAGCCAAGAACATAAGTATTATTGCTACGAATTAAGTTTTTTTTATTTGATTTTCACTATTGGTTGATTGTTTATTCTTTTTTTAACTATTTTGAGAAATTATCATCCTTAGAATACATATATTGTTGACTTTGTGAACTAGAGAGAGGGAATAGGGAGATAGAACATGGGAATAAGTATAGTATGGTTTGCATTTCTTTATGAAAGAAGGAATTCTAATTAGTATCTAGGACAGTGATGTACTTAGATACCTTACTTAATTCACATGTAGGATGATATTTGTAAAGTATTTAATTGAGCTATTATATCCCCGCTCAACTATGTAGTTGTAAGGTTCAATTTAGATAAAGGATTAGAGGTTGGGAAACCATAATTATTCAATTAAACCTACGAATTAATTACAAAGATAAGTAAGTTAAATAATGAATTCCAATAGCATAATATGACTGTTTAGAGTTGTTCAACACTGGGGTTTCTCTAATTGATTGTCTTAAGACCTTTACTTTGCGCTTTATTTGTTTTACTTGAAATTTACAAACACTATTTTTTGTTACTCTTACATCAATTGAATCTAAATTGTGAACTGAAATCATACTGTTGCCCAATCATGTATTTGTGGGATAGATACATGGATTTCATTAGGCCACTTTTCTACTTGGTGGACCACGTACGCTTGCATGTGCACTTGGGCACCGCGAGGTTTTTGGTTCCATTATTGGGGACTTGTATTTTGGGAAATTGTTTATTTTAGTTTTAATTTTAGGTTTATTTGGTATTTTTACGGTTTGTATTTATTTTGTTTTTGCAGGAAACAGGTTATAGGATATAACCTGGAAAGGACTCAGGATTTAATTAAACCAAACCCAGAACCTGAACAACTTTTCCATCAATATAGGATAGAAGCAATCCTTGTCCCCCAAATTCTGCAAATCAAAGAAGGCAAAGAGAATACTGTTCCAATAGCTGAATAACAAGCAACCAGAAGCATAGTTAGTGATATGGCAGTCCCATTTTCGAAGAACTTGACTTCCTCAATTCAAAGATCGGCAACTGGGGGAATTTTGAGTTAAAACATAATATGGTGTAGCTTCTTATTAGCAGTGGATAGTTTGAAGGAAATATATATAAGGATCCACAAGTCCAATTGCAGAACTTCATTGAGCTTATTGATACATTCACTCTGACTGGGGGTGAGACCAGATTATGTGAGGCTAAAACTATTTTCCCATTCACTTTTAGGGGAAGCTAAAAGGTGGTTGCATGCTAAGTCAGCCAATATAATTACCATATGGGATGACTTAGCCAAAAAGTTCCTCTTCAGATTCTTTCAATCTAGCTAGAGTGCAAGACTTCACAGTAAGATAGTGAGCTTCAAATATAAGCCCGATAAAATCCTCTATCATGCTTGGGAATGCTTCAAGGCTCTTCTTCTGGATTGTCCACACCACCAACAATCAAATGAGATACTTGCTCACACTTATGTAGAAGCTCTTGATCATAATACAAAGATTTTTCTAGATTCAGCCGCAGGTGTTCAAGCGCTAGAATTGACTTATGATGAGCTATACATATTACTAAACCACATAGCACAAGGAAATCCAGAGTGGCATTCACATTCTAGAAGTGCCATAAAAATAATTATGGGTGTATTAGAGGTGGATCAATTCACAACACTATCAACATAGGTTTCTGCCAAACAAAATTTGATCAGCACATCGTTCAGCAGCATAAAGTTGGGAGCAACACAACTCGCAGCCACAACCAATACAGTCCAATAAGCTACAGGTTGGTGTGAGATATGCAAAAATAGTGGTCATGCAGCGACCATATGTGCTTCAAATCCAGAATATATGATGTATGTAGGTAATGCTCAAAGGACAAGTTATGGTAATGCCTATAACATGAAGTGGCAAACTCAACCACAAAATTAGTCATGGAATGCTCCACAGGCACTGGCAAAACCAAATCAACCAACTAGTAATATGGAGGAGATAATGAAACAGGTCTTGGCTAATCAGCCAGAGTTTGTGGGAGACTTAAAAAATTTGTAAGCAACCACACAAAGATTAGAGCTGCACATGGGAAAAAATAAGTAATCATTAAATACTAGGCCATAAGGTGGTTTGCCAGGTGACAAAGAAAATCCAAAGCAATTTATGGCAATCAACTTTAAAAGTGGTAAAGATTTTCAAGTATAACCTTTAAAGGAAACTAAAGAGGTGGAAACTGAGGAGGTGACCCAACAGGTTCCCGAAGAAGTTGCTGAAAATTCAAGAAAGTCTGAGTACTAGAAAACAAAAGTTGTTGAATCAGAAGTAATGAAGACACTATCATTACCATTCCCTCAGAGTCAATTAAAACGAAAGAGGATGCAATATTTAAAAATTTCTTCGACACATTCAGAGAGCTTCATATCAATTTACCTCTTTTAGATATTTTACAAAATATGCCCATGTATGCAAACTACTTGGTCGCAAAGAAGGTGAAACTACAGGATATGGGAGCTATAATACTCACTGAATAGTGTAGTGTTATGATGACACAAAAAATCCCCAAGAAATTGAAAGATTAGGGAAAGTTTGCTATCCCCATTGAAATTGGGATTAAAGTGGTCCATGCACTAAGTGACTTAGGGGAAAGAATAAATTTAATGCCCCTATTGTTGTTTGAAACATTAGGCTTAGTGGAACTAAGATCGGCGACTGTGGTGTTGCAGCTGGCAGATGGGACGTTTACATATCCGAATAGAATAATTGAGGATGTCATTATTAAGGTTGGTAAATTTATTATACTTGCTGATTTTATTGTTCTTGAATTTAAGGCAGATGAACAGGTATCAATCATCTTGTGGTGTCCATTCTTAGCCACTGGTGGGGCCTTGATTGATATTAAAGAAGGCACGCTCAAATGAGGGTAGATGATGAAGTGGTGGTATTTGATGTTTACAAAGTACCTAATGTAATATCCCAAGTTAAAGATTTATGTATGATTAATTTTATTGAAGAGGAAAAGTGTGCGGTGGTTGATCAACAAAAGACCTCTTTGGATTACCTGATTGAACGGCACAAGTGGAATCCAATTTTTACCAACATGATGAAGGTTAAATAAAACAGAGATATTGACATTGAGAGTGCAAACTCAAGGGGTCAGAAATGAATGAAAAAATTGCTCACTAGAGGGAGTAAAAGGGTGAAGAAATATGGTTGAGTTTAGTTGGGTCGTGCCACGACACTAAATCAGGCGCTTCTGGGTAGGCAACCCAAGTTAATTAGGTATGTTTTCTTTTTATTTTTTTTTAAGTTCTTATTTCACGTAGTTTTTGTTTTTGGTTGAATTACAGGTTAATGGGAAGCCTCAGTACCATAAACTTTAAGCTAAGGAGCATGGCAGAAATGGAGTGTGGGATCCCATGGATCTCCTTTATGTGTTAAGATTCTACTAGCTAGGGCTATAAGCCTTAGGGAGTATTTCTATCTATTACTTTAAATTCATTTTGGAGACAAAGTAGATTTTTAAGTGTGGGATGGGGAAATTCTCAAAATTTAGCTCAATTAAAAAATTATTTCCCTAAATTTGGCTCAATTTAAAATTTTTTATGTGAGATATTCTGTTGGTACTATTTTTGGTTACATGATACAAGTGGGTTTATTTGTAAAAGCATGTTGATTGGGTGAATTGGTACTTTTGAGACTCTAAGGCTCATTTTGTGACTCTTGTACTTGTTGGCTTTATTTTGAATTCATGTTGTTATTTTGTTAGGATTCTATGATGATCCTATTGAGTTGAGCATATGCCATGTGCATGTGAGATTTTGGTATGTTTTTTGTTGCATGTGATGTCTAGAACTTGCCCAGTGTATGTGTGAAGCGAAATAAAGAATGTGGGTTTAGGAGATGATATAGGCATTTCTTTGATAGCCTCATTTTTATACCTTCTATTTGTCCTACCCTTGTGTTTTATCTTAGTCAACCCCTATTGAGCCTTAAGCCTTTTCTTTGGCAACCTTATAAGTAGCTTAACCCCTTTTTTGATATACCATAATTTGATCCAAAGAGCTCCTAAGTTCTTTAATGAAAAATTAAATTAGTAAGGAGTTTGATAAATTGAAGAAGAAAAAGGTCAAATTGATACCCCAAAGTAATTATTATTGGTGTATAATTGATGTGTGGTGGATGGATTTAAATTTATGCTAAAAATAATGCAATGATTGTAAAAAGAGCAAAAAAAATTGATTCTTGTGGTAGTAAACTTTGCATCCACCAAGTGGTTGTGCAAATGCTTAGAAGAGATGGGGCAAAAACAAAAGATATGGGAAGACAAAAACTGTGCAATTTTGTCATTGGATATTGGTTTAAATGCATAATTTTGTGTATTAAAACTCTTAGAGAGGTTAGTCACACTACAACCCAAAAAAGTCCTAATTAATCCTAAGTTTTAAATTCTGATATTAGTGGAGCATTACACTAAGGGAAAACCTATGGTTCATTGTGTGCAACTTGTTATTTGTGAGAGTGAGTGTAATTTAATTTGTATAACTATTATGTTATAAAATGCATTATCATGAGTAATTATGGGTAACACACTTGTTGTGGGGGCACATGTTTGATGAATGTGGGTGACTTGTATGATGTCCTTGATTGAGAAATATGCATGAATTTTCCACTAGGTGAGTCAATTCTTGAGGCTATGATGTTTTGGAGTAGCGTTCACAAGCTTTCAATCGTGTAAATAGCATGCTTAATGTAGTAACATTCATTACATGTAGTCATTGTAATACTATCTTGAGTGTCTTGCATTTAGTAGAAGTTTAGAGTCTCCATAGTTGATGATGATTATAGTTAAGAGTTGTTCGGGGACGAACAAGGCTTTAAGTGTGGGGTGGTGATGTTGGGTGTGTTAATGCATTCTAGTGTCACTATTCTAGCCATTTTTAACCTTGTTTTAAGAATGATTCCATGCTATATGGGTTGATAATGAGATAACTGTACATAAAAGTGTTAAATCATATATTTATAAGGTTCCAAGTGAATTCCAAGAAAGTTGGTACTTCAAAGAGTCAATTAGAGTTCAATAGAGAAAACTAGTCTTTCTAGCTTGAGCTAGTGGCTTTTCTAGTCTATTTTGTTGGATTATATTGTGTTCTATGTGTTTCCTACGGTTTTAAATGTGTTTTTATATGTGGAAAAACTTTTTAGAAGTGTACAAAGTTCAATTGAGTCATGGAAAGAATCAAAACATTGAAGTGGAAGATCATGAAAATTTGCCTAGTTTAAGCTCTTGTTTTTCATTCATCTTGATGAATGTTGTGTTATTTGTACCTATAATTCGTGTTGTGTGTTCTTTTAGGATCATTTGTGAGATTAATATTATGATATATGGGTGATATAGAGGCTTGAGAATCATTGGAAAGATACCACAAGACAAGGGATGAAAGGAGGAAGGACCAACACTTAACCAAAATTCGGAGGACAAATTCCAGAGAGGGCAAGAAATTTTGGAGATCAAGGGGCTGCTACAACTTCATTATTAGGTTTCTATTAATTTTATTTAGTTCATACATATTTTTAGTAGTTAATTACAACCTTGTGATTATGATTATTACTATGAGTGTCTAAACGCCCTTTTCTGGGGTTGAAGCCAAGAACGTGAGTATTATTGCTATGGATTAAGTTTGTTTTCTTTACTTATAACTATTGTTTTTTTTTATTCTTGTTTTAATTATTTTGAGGATTTATCACCCTTAAAATACATATATTATCGACCTTGTGAACTCGGGAGAGGGAATAGGGAGATTGAACATAGGAACAAACAGAGTATGGTTTGTGTTTCTTTATGAAATAAGGAATTCAAATTAGTATCTTGGATAGGGATGTACTTAGATACCATACTTTATTAACACGTAGCATGATATCTGTAAGGAATTTAAGTAAACTATTACATCCCCGCCAAACGATGTTGTTGTAAGGTTCAACTCAAATAATGGATTAGACGTTGGGAAACCATAGTCATGCAATTAACCCAACTAATAAACAACCAAGATAATCTAGTTAACAAATGAATTCCAATAAAATAATATGATTGTTCAAAATGCTTCAATCCTGGGTTTTCTCTCATTGATTGTCTTAACACCTTTACTTTATGCTTTGTTTATTTTACTTGCAATTTACAAAATCTATTTTTTGTTACTCTCATATCAATTGACTATAAATTGTAACTAAAATCAAATCATTATCAAATCAAGTCACTGTGGGGTCGATACTTATCTTTTATTTGGCTACTTTACTACTTGGTGGACCATGTACACTTGTGTATGCACTTAGGCGCTGTCAGATTGAGGTAGAGAAGCTTATGTAGAAAGATAAAGAATATAAGAGCTAGAATAGGCAGTTTTTAACTTTTCTCAACCAACGTTGGATGGTGGTAACTGTTCTAAATTTTGTCATAGGACTTTGGCCCCAGCTCCATCTTCAGCTAGTGCACTAGTGCAAAAGTTCAGGCAAGATAATCAGGATAGGGCGCCAGGCTCTAAGTCCCATAGTAGTGTGAACAGTGGTTGTACTAACCTGCTTTGCAGGAAATATTTATGGCATCATCATAGTGTGTGTAGAGCTGGAAGTGATGTGTGTTTTTAGTGTGGCAATCTAGGCCACAAGTCAAAGATTGCCCAAAGGCTAGTCAACAGGGTTAGTCCAATAGTCCTCCAGTTCCAACCGATCGCTCGACTCAACAAAGTACCACTTTCAGCACAACTAATAGGCAGCATTAGGAAAGGTTGTATGCTCTCCAAACTCGGTATGATTAGTAAGTACTATTAATGTAGTTATGGGTATGTTATAGGTCTTTCATCCTCATGTTTATTCTTTATTAAACCCAAAAGCTTCACTCTCCTTTGTAACTCCCGATATAGCAATCAATTTTGGTGTTAGTTCTGAATATTTAGCAGAATTTTTCTCAGTGTCTACTCCAGTAGGTAGCTCTATTATAGCCATACGGGTATACAGGAATTATCTAGTTACAGTGTCCCAGTGAGTTACCTCAGTGAACCTTATGGAGTTAGAGATGACTAATTTTGATGTCATTCTCTGCATGGATTGGCTCCAGTCATATTATGCCTCAGTTGGTTGCACAAATATATTCGTTCAATTTTAGTTTCCTAATGAACCATTCATTGAATTGAGGGGTAGTATCTTTGTTCTTAGGTGTCAAATAGTTTCCTATCTTAAGGCAAGAAAAATGATATCTAAGGGGTGTGTTTATCATTTTGTTTGAGTCAATGACTCTAATTCTGAGACTCCTAGTCTTGATTCAGTTGAAGTAGTAAGAGAATATCCATATGTGTTCCTTGAAGACCTCTTTGGAGTTCCTCCTAAAAATGAAATTGACTTTGAAATAGATCTCCTTCCAGATCCAAGCCGAGCACTATTTTACCCTATTGAATGGCTACAGCTGTGGTTAGCGAATTGAAAAAATAGTTGAAAGATCTCTTAGATAAGGGATTTATCTGGACCAATGTTTCCACTTGGGGAGCTCTAGTATTGTTCATGAGTAAGAAAGACCGTTCTCTTAGAATGTGCATAGATTACCATAAGTTAAACAAAGTCACAATAAAGATTAAGTATCCACTCCCCAAGATTGAGGACATGTTCGACCAACTTTACCATGCTGGTTACTTCTCTAAGATAGATTTCAGATCCGGCTATCATCAATTCAGAGTTAGAGAATGTAACTTTCTAAAAATAGCTTTCAGAACTCAGTATGGTTACTTCGAATTCCTAGTTATGTCTTTTGGACTAATAAATGCCCCTACAATTTTTATGGATATGAAGAATAGAGTGTTGAAATAGTACTTGGACATGTTCATCATAGTCTTCATTGAGGATATTCCTATCTATTCCCATAGTAAAAATGATCATGCAGACCATCTCAAAGTTGTATTGTAGACTCTTAGATCCCATAAGCTGTTTGCCAAGTTCAGTAAGTGTGAGTTTTGGCTTAGATCAGTAGCCTTCCTTAACCATATTGTCTCTAATGATGGCATTAAAGGTGACCATCAAAATATCAAAGCAGTGAGAAACTGACCCAAACTTATCTCTCCATTAGATATTATGAGTTTTTTATGTTTGGCTGGCTATTGTAGAGGGTTTGTTGAAGGCTTCTCTTCTACTGCAGCCCCCATGTCTTGATTGACTCAAGATAAAGTTAAGTTTTAGTAGTCATATTCATGTGAGAAGAGTTTGCAATAGTTGAAGACTAGACTCACTTTAGCCTAGTCTTGACTTTGCCAGACGGTTCAGATGGGTTTCTAGTTTACTGTGATGCTTCCATAGTTGTTCTTACTTGTGTGTTGATGTAGAGAGGTAAGGTCATAGCATATTCCTCTAGACAGCCTAAGCCCCATGAAAATAATTGTCCTAGCTATTATCTTGCATTGGCAGGTGTTATTTTTGCCTTGAAAATTTGGAGGCATTATCTTTATAGGGTCATGTTGATGTGGTCATGCATTACAAAAGTTTGTGGTATGTATTCTCGAAGAAAGATTTAAATCTTCATTAGTGAAGGTGGCTTAAGTTGTTAAAAGATTATGATATGAGTGTGTTGTATCATCCAAGCAAGGACAATACGGTGGAAAACTCCCCTAATTGATTATCTATAGGTAGTGTTGCTCATGTTGAGGATTATAAGAAGAAGTTAGTTAGGGAGGTTCATCAACTGAAGGCAGCATATAGGTTGAAAATGGTTTGGAATCTTCATTGGTTGCCGAAATAAAAGAAAAGTAAGATAGGGATCCTAGTTTGGTTAAGTTGAAGGAGACAGTTAGAGATCCAAAAGTATAGGCTTTCTCTCAAGGGGGAGATGGTGTGCTTCGTTGTCAGGGTAGGTTATGTGTTCCATGTGTTGATGGTTTGGGGCAATGGATTTTGGTAGAGGCATATGGTGCGTGATATTCCATTCACCCAGGAGCCACTAAGATGTACCGTGACTTGAGAAAAAATCTATTGGTGGAATGGTATGAATAAGGATATTGTAGAGTTTATGGATAAGTGTTCAAATTATCAGCAGGTAAAAATTGAGCACTAGGGATCAAGTGCTACATTGCAGGAGTTTAGCAGCCCCACTTAGAAGTGGGAAGTGGTGAACAGGGATTTTATGATGGGTTTTCGTCATACTCACTATCGCATGATTTGATATAGGTAATTATGGATAGAATGACAAAATTATATTATTTATTTCCAGGTCATACTTCGTATTTAGTGGAGGATTAGGCTAGGATGTATATTAGAGAGTTGGTCAAGTTGCATTGAGTTTTATTGTCATTTATATTAGATGGAGGTACAAAGTTTACCTCTCACTTTTGGAAGGCTTTTCAGAAGGGTCTTGTACCCAAGTTCATCTCAGTATCACTTTTTATCCTCAGATTGATGGTCAGGCAGAAAGAACCATTCATACCTTAGAGGACATGTCGAGAGATTGTATTATTAATTTTAAGGGTAGTTGGGATGACCACTTACCCTTGATTGAGTTTGACTACAATGACAGTTAATACTCTAGTTTTCAGATTGTACTCTATGGGAGGAGATGTAGGTCTCGTATTGGTTGGTTTGAACCAGTTAGGCTACTTTGTTAGGGCCAAATTCGATGTATAAGGTGATGGAGAAAGTTCAGTTGATTCAGGAGAGGCTGAAGACACCCCAAAGTCGCTAGAAATCCTATGCACATGTAAAGAGGAGAGACCTTAAGTTTGATGTTGGTGACTTAATCTATTTAAAAATCTCACCTAAGAAGGCAGTGACTTTATTTATTATGAGGGGAAATTCAGTCCCATCTATGTTGGCCCTTATAGAATATTGAACCGTTTTTGAAAGGTAGCTTATGAGCTTGAGATGCCTGTGATTTAGCATCAGTGCATCAAATGTTTCATGTTTCTTTGCTAAAGGAATGCATTGGCGATTCAGCTATTGTTATCCCTTTATAAAGTACAGATGTTAAGGATATTCATTCTTTTTATGAAGCCCCTATTGAGATCCTATATCATCAGAATCATAGGGTAAGGAACAAAGAAGTTACCTTGTTTAAAGTTATTTGGTGGAATCAGTCTGTTGAAAGAGATACTTGCAAAGCAGAAGCAGTTATGCATACCAAATACCTTCATCTTTTCTCTGCAAACTCAAACTCAACTTAAGGCAACTGTTCTCCATAGATGGACTCTTTCCCATTCCCAATTCTAGCTATATAATCATTCTTATGTCATTACATGCATCAAAAAATTAGTTCCGTTCATGTATCAGGTTTCAGACTCAGTTATATATTCATGTTCCCAGTCATGCATGTTTAGTAGGTTATCTCAGTTACCTTAGTTTAGTACTCTCAGTCTAACCGGTCTTATTTGATGATGAATGTTCCCAAGGAGCAGATATTGTATTACCCCTATAATTCTTACCTTATTTAGCTTCTAGTTTCATGAAAAAGGGGCTTACATCCTTAAAATTTCATTAAGTGTTGGGGACTTAGACATTTTTAAGGCCTCTATACTTTGAGGATTTTTAATTTGGTCTTCCTGACTCTGATATATTGGTCTTTGAGTTAATTCATGTTTAGGGGTGTAAGGAGCATGTCTCAGAGAAGTTTTGGATATTCGGATGAGGTTAGGGTCATGTTTGGATCACATATCCAGTAAGTCATCGTGATAGGCCCGCATCGCGGTCCTGTTCCCTTTGCCATGCATACCGCAGAACATTGAGTGAATGCACCATCACGATTAGACTGTATCGCAGTAAGCTCGTCATGCCCAGTTACAAATTTAAGTGAGTGAGGGGCAATTGGGACTTTTGCGTCTCAACCTAATTCATCCATAACATGAATTGGGACATTATTTAGGGCATTATTTATCGTTCATCTCCAAATCCCTCTCAAGGGAACCATACCCTTTTCCCCAATATAATAAATTCAATTCCTTTCTCCCCAAGAAATTAAGAATTCATGTTCCCCAAGTTCAAGACCATCATTAAATTATCAAGATTCGTGTTTCTTTTTAAGTTAAAGGATTTAAGGTATGTGGCATATTCATTCATGGGTTTCTTATACTCATGGAGCCCAAAAACCTCTTTTAGATTAAAGATTGAATTTTTCTATCATTATTGTAGTTTGTATTGTTTAAGATGGATTTAATTCACATTTCCATGGTATTTTAAATGCAATTCAATCCATGTGTGATCCAATGGAAGATTTTGAATTCCTCTTGCTATGAATTTGGGTTGCCCATGTTTTATTCAAGTGAATTTTATGATGAATCCTAACTTTATGATTCCTAGAAAGCAGTCCCCTCTTAAATTCATGATCCCCACATGTTTGATAAAACATGTGGATGCTTATAATTTTTTAACCATGATCCTTTACTACAGTGCTTGGTATTACATTCAGTGATTATTCAGTGCTGGTGGGTTATGACCACCCGATACCTACGTGTTTTCTATGATTTTTATATTTTTAAGAATGATTCAATTAAACCATGATTATTCATATTTATTTAGTTATTATGATCATAATGAGCACTATCAGTCATGAAATAATGTTCAGTCTAAGTCAGTCCAGTTTTAGTTCAAGTGTCAGTTCAGTTGGAAGTAGAATTTAGCACCGAGTGAACATAGGGATGGGGGCTCACCTTCAAGTATAGGGTGTGACCTTTAGTAGCAATCTTTGAGTTCCAGAACTATGTAGCCAGCATACATTAGAGATGTCAACCTGCCAGTTAAGGGTTGAAAAGGTGTTTACCTGCCAGTTAAGGGTAACATATATCTCATTAGAGCACCTGCCAGCTGAGGGTGTCCCATTAGTTCTTTGGGACATCAATATAGCAGAACTACATAGCTAGTGTTATTACCCATGGGATGATACTAACTCTCTTCCATCTGGGTTATAGGTCGGACCCCGATTAGCTCAGATTGGAGCATGACGGTTATATGATACCTCCCATAGTCTCAATACAGTATGTTAGTGTATTCTCAATTCAGGTTTGCTTGACCAAGGGTATATATTTTCCATTATTCAATTGTACATTTTAAAGTCTTTTAAATTTCAGACTTATTTCATATTACAGATTTACACTTGGTCTTGCATTGTCAGATGTCTTAGTTTTTATGCATTAATGTTTTGTTATATCATGTTATTCAGTTAGTCCTTATTTTATATGTACAAAACCTTATATATGTCAACCTAACCTCATCTCATATTTCAGTACATTCAAAGTATTGAATACATACTCTTATCCTCTCTCGAGTTCTTGGGAAAAGGAAGCTAGGATTTCATCTTAAGGAATAAATTGTGGCTTGTCTTGGTGATTTCTCTCCATTATTATCATTTTTAAGTCATGTTCTCTTCCCTTATTGTCTATTCCAACTAAAAGAGTGGATTTTATACAATGTTTTCATGATTTGAATGTTGTTTGATTTGGGGTTTTCAAATATGATTTGGGGATTTGGTAATAAATGCTTGGTTATGGTTTTCAAATGTTTTAATTATGCTTTTATATGCATTAATGGTGGTTTTAGATAATTGGTTGCATGGGAATGTTTGTTTCAGTAAATTGGCTTTGGTTTTAGATATACTATTCCCCTAATGTGTTTGATAAAAAGTTTATAACACCGCTTTCACTATAATATTGGTTTTTTAATGGAACTTATGCATGGTTTAAACTTGCTAATGGAACCCTAAAAGATATAAATATTTTAAATTATTTTTGAATGTTTTGGCTTAATAATGATACTCATGGGGTACATGTGAATCCACTATAATTGGATAATATGATCTATAGGTACATTGTAACGCTCCGAGTTTGTACCCCGAATGCTACAAGATGCTTACGACCCTGAAGAACTTCAAGTTAACCCATGACTAATATCTTCTGTGAGCACTGAAACATTATACTATAATAAATACAAAAAATAGGATGAAATTCCTAAGGTTCAAATCTGTAAATACTGTTATAGTTTATCAACTAAAATAACAATTTGTAAAAAACTGAATACTATCTGAAAACTAGTTTGAAAAGTCTCCAACTGAAACTGTCTGAAAGTGGAGTAGATGGGACAATCCCCCAACTAATTCCATCAACTGAAATACTAAAATAAAAATTATCCTCGAATGATGAGGACTCACTACTAAAGTTTATATTGTTGGTTCAACCTGAATTTGTCTATGCGCGGTTAGGAACCTGAGCGTCCAAACCTATGATATGAGACATCTTAGCAAAAATAAAGATTTTTCATCAGTACATGGAATGTAGTGGTATGCTAGATGAGGTAAGGCTGGTTGCAAGGGTTCATATGCATGAACAATAACAACTATATGATATAGAGTAACTAAACATGAGAGTACATAGATAACTTATACTGCTGTAAAACTGAGTGTGCACTACTGTGCATATAAATAAATACTGTGACTATGCTTATCTGAAGCTAAGTCCTAAGTTCTGATACTGATTAACTGATGTCTGAAGTTACTAATAATTGAGTTACTGATACTAATTGACCTTATCTGATAGTCCTGGTTCTATAAAACTAAACTGATTCTATTCTGAAAACTGAGACTAACATTGTGGGGGTAATAATCTAACCGACATGTCCCAAATAAGATAAGATTACTGAGTTGGGGTAAACTCTGTGCCCCTAGTTGGAAGGGTGTCAGTATTGTTCCATGGGTAAAGACACTCAAGAGTTACCCTCATCTGGTAGGTACTCTAATAAGAATGGTGGAACCCTCATCTACCAAGTTAAAACACCTCATCAACTCTCAACTGGCAGGTTTGATGTCTCAACCTACGCTGGCTACGTAGTTTTGCAATGCAAATATTGCTTCTAAGGATCATACCCTCTACTGGAAGGTGATCCCCAATCCTTGGGTTCACTCAGTGATGAATCCTACTCCCAACTAAAAGACACTAAACTAAGTATACTGAATTGCACTGGACTGAATATTGAGTTTGCTGAGTTTTCTTAAGTTCTGTAACCGACTAAGTTCTACTGAGTTCTGTAACTGACTGAGAGTACTACTAATCATGACATGACTAAGATTCTATAACTGGTACTGGCTCTAGGTACACAGCTAAATTGTCGAGAATTAAATACCTCAGGACTCGATAGCATGAAAAATAAAGCATAATTTACTCTTGAAAATCATAACAATGTATACTTGTCCATACATCATTCATAGAGGTATTTAATAAAACACATGTAATGCATGTACTTATACATGAATGGGGAATACATGCTATCATGTTATAATGGCACTATTTCATTCACATAGGCATTTTATCAATCACATGGGGAGGCATAATTGAATCATTAAATTATAAACACTTAGGGTTGACATGGTTTCAACAATCAACTTGCAAATTGAAAGGTTTATCATGAAGATCATGTAATTCAACACATACAATAATTAATTTCATAAAATCATGTAATTTAATCATGGACTAAAACCCAACAATGATATGAACATGAATTCAATTCAATTTAAGCATGGAAGTTCACAATTCAACTATCTTGTATTTTGAAAACAGATTCGTGGACTCTATGGTTGAAAGGAACCAATAGATCAACACCTAACATTCCTTTGATTGTTACTTCTTGAATGTTATTGGAAAGACTCTTGATTTTTCCTATTGTTTCTTGAAGATAGAGTTTAGTCCCTTTTGAGAGAAAATGACTTAATATTTGAATAAAGTGAATAAATGATGAGATAATGGCTTATTTAGGGGTAAATTTCGTGTTTAGACTTATTAGGGTTGTGGAAAAATAACCATTTACCCCTGAGAACGACTTAAAAATTCAAACTGAAAAACCCGATTTAGGCCCTAGCACGATGCACCGCTATCGCTCCAAGCCACTGGAAAATGACAATTGGGAATGTGGCTGGTGGCGCGACATGGTGGAATTGCATTGCAATACTAGATATAACCTAGAAGCTCAGCGCGATGCAGTATAATCATGTTGGCTAATTGGAAATTGACAAATGTAAAAATAAGCTTTGGCGCGATGTGCCGGTATCTTGGTACCTCATTGGAAACTGACAATTGCAAATTTGGCTTACTCTGCGAGATACTACTATCCTGAATTATGGTGTTTAATGACTAAAACTTAAAATAGCCATAACTCCTTACCTAATTATCGAATTTAGGAAAATTTTATATCGTTGGAAAGTTAATTCAATTTCGTATGCAATGGAAGGCTCCAAACTTTAAAATAATGAGAATTTTAAAATTTTTTTATTTTATAACTCATGAACTGAGAGTTAAGTTAAGCTTGAGGAATAATATCTCCACCTTTGGAACATTCATCCTCGAATGAGACTGATTAAGCGTAGATACTGATAGGCTGAGTTTACACACTAAACATGCATATGTGATGCATGACAACATAACTGAACTACTAACAAACTGAGAACCTACACTAAACATGCATATCTGATGCATGGAATTTATGACTAAAGCTACTGACAAGCTGGGTTGTCATACTGAACATGCATATGTGATGGATAAGTACATGACTGAACTGATTCATGAATGCATGGATGAATATGCTATGGTAATGGATACCAGGTTATAATTATAGCATAACATGGAAGTGAATAAATCTAAAGAAAACTATTACCTTAAGCTAGATCTGAGATTGCGGAGAAGTGTTCAGGATATTTGGTCCACATATCTACTTCTTCTTGCCAAGTAGCTGCTTTATGGACTGATTTCACCAAAGAACTTTGACTAAGGGATCTTCTTTGTTCCTCAGTCTATGGATCTGATGATCGAGGATCTTAACTGGAAACTCTTTAAAAGAGAGATTACTCTGAACATTTACATCCTCTAAGGAAACTATGACTTCTGGGTCGCCAATGCATTTCTTTAGCAAGGAGACATGGAATACTAGCTGCACTAAGGCTAGATCTGAAGGCAACTCCAGGTCATAAGCTACATTTCCAAAATGGCTGAGTATTTTGTAAGGACCAAATTTTGTAAGGACCGACATATCGGGGATTGAGCTTTCCCTTCTTGTTGAACTTCTTTATCCTTTCATGGGAGAGATTTTTAAGAACATAAAATCACTAATCTCAAACTCAAGATTCTTTCTCCTCAGATCTACGTACAACTTCTATCAGCTCTGGAAAGACCTAAGTCTTTTTTTCTCTAATTAACAGAACCTTCTCGAAGTTATCAAACACTAGGTAAGGTCCTACTACTGCGGCCTTACCTGCCTTGAACCAACCAATTGGAGACCTACATCTTCTATCGTAGAGAGCCTCAAACTAGGCCATCTGAATACTGGAATGATATTTTTTATTATATGAGAACTAGATCAAAGGCCAGTGGTCATTCTAAATACCCTTAAAATCGACAACACATGCTTTTAGCATATCTTTTAGAGTCTGAACGGTCCTTTCTCCTTGACCATCTATCTATTTGAGGGTAGAAGGTTGTATGGAGATGAACTTGGGTACCAAGACCCTATTGTAATTCTTTCTAGAGATAAAAGGTAAATTGGGAGCCTCTATCTGAGATAATAGATACTGGAACTCCCTGTAACCTGACCAACTCTCTGATATAGAGTTTGGCTTAGTCCTTGGCTTAATAGGAAGTATGAACTGGCAAGAAATGAGCTGATTTGTTCATCTTTTCTATGATAACCCAAATAGAATCATGATGACGATGAGCATGAGAAAAACCCACCACAAATTCCATCTTTACTTCGTCCCATTTCCATGTGGGAAT
Source organism: Capsicum annuum (assembly GCF_002878395.1). Classification (NCBI taxonomy): domain Eukaryota; kingdom Viridiplantae; phylum Streptophyta; class Magnoliopsida; order Solanales; family Solanaceae; genus Capsicum; species Capsicum annuum. The sequence goes on from NW_025855126.1 coordinate 2,399,163, forward strand.
ACTGATCTTTTGCATGGCCCCACTAGGCTTTTGGTGCTCAATCATAACTTACTAAAATGTAGAGGTTTTAGCTTCAAATTCTACAATATCCCTCTTCATCCCACTTCACTAATAGATCTCCCACAAGTAACGGTACATCTTAGTGGCCCTTAGATTAATCGGGTAACGCGCACCACGCACTTCTGCAAGAATTCATTGCCTCAAGTAGTCTACACCTAGCATACATAGTCGACCCTAGAAATGCAACATACCATCTCACCCTTGGTAGAAAACATCTACCTTCTAATATGTGACTGACTCTTTCAACTTAACAAGATTGGGATCTCTATCCTGCTTATCCTTTACCTCAAAAACTAAAAAGGATTCAGAACTATTCTGAACCCACACACTACCTTCTACTGAATTAACTAAGTGGACACCTAGTCAGTAAAGATGATGAACTTCCTAAACTATCTTCTTCTTACTATCTTCAACATGAGTAGCACTACCCATAAATAGTCTAATAAGAGCATCAACCACTACATTGGCTTTGCCCGAATGATAAAGAACACTCACGCCATAATCTTTCAATAATTCTAACCACCTTCTCTAATGAAAATTTAAATCTTTCTAAGAAAATGTATACTGCAATCTCTTGTGATCTATGAAAATATTTAGATGCACCCTATATAAATAGTGCCTCAAAATCTGTAAGGCAAACTCTACAGTTGCTAACTCAAGATCATGGGTTGGATAATTCTTCTCATGAGGCATAAGTTGTATAATGGCGTAGGCTATGACCTTACCTCATTACATGAGTACAAAACCCAAACCTACTCTAAATGCAGCACAGTACACAACAAAACTATCTAAACCATCTGGTAGAGTCAAAATTGGGGCAGAGGTGAGTCGAGTCTTCAACTCCTGAAAGCTTTTCTCAGAAGAATTCGACCACTGAAACTGGACATTCTTCTAAGTCCAATCTGGACATAGTTAATGCAATAGAACTAAACCCTTCAACAAATTGATGGTAATAGATAGCTAAACCCAAGAAACTCTTGATATTTGATGGATAGATAGGTCTAGGCCAGTTTTTCACTGCTTTGGTGTTTTGAGGATCAACTCTAATAACATTACCAAAAATAATATGACCAAGGAATGCTACTGACCTTAGCCAAAATTTGCACTTACTGAATTTGGCAAACAATTACTGAGTACTGAGAGTTTGAAGTATAATTTTAAGGTTATTTGTATGATCATTGTCAATATGAGAATAAAAAAAATGTAATCGATGAAGACTATAATGAACATGTACAAGTACTATTTTAACACGCGATTCATTAATCCCATGAAAGTTGTTAGGGCATTAGTAAAACCAAAGGACATGACTAGAAACTTGAAATGACCATACCGGGTTCTGAAAGCTATTTTTGGAATATCACATTCTCTGACTCTAAGCTAATAATAGCCTGATCTGAGGTCTATCTTAGAAAAGTAACTGGAACCCTAAAATTGGTCAAACAAGTCATCAATTCTGGTAAGTGGATATTTATTCTTGACTATGACTTTATTTAACTGTCTGTAGTCAAAACACATTCTGAGAGAACCTTCTTTCTTATGCATGAATAGAACTGGTGTGACCTACGGGGATATGCTAGGTTTGATGATTCCCTTATCTAGGAGGTCTTTCAACTGTTCTTTTAACTCTCTAAGTTTTGTTGGAGTCATTTTGTACGGCATAACAGATATGGGATGAGTATCTGGAAGAAGTTCTATTCTGAAGTCAATTTCCCTAATGGGAGAAACTCCAAGAAGATATTCAGGAAACACATCTGAGAATTTATTTACAACTTGAGCTAACTCAAGACTTGGATGTTTTGAACTAGAGTCCTTGACTCACACAAGATGATAGACACATCCCTTGGGTATCATTTTTCTCGCTCTAAGGTATAAAATTAACTGAACCTTAAGCATTATAGTAGTACCTCTTCATTAAAGGACTGCTTCATTTGGAAACTGAAAATAAACAATTTTGTTTCTATAATCAACTGAGGCATAGCATGAATGGAGCCAATCTATGCCAAGAATGACATCAAAATCTACCATTTATAGCTTTACAAGTTCTGCTGAAGTTACTTTCTGATATATCATAAATGGACAATTCTTATATACCCATTGGGCTATGATAGATTTACCCACTGAGGTAGAAACTAATAAAGGCTCTGCTAGGATTTCTGGACTTACTCCAAAGTTTATGGATATATAAGGAATTACGAAAGATAAAGAAGCTCCTGGATCTTGCAAGTCATAAACATATAAATGGAAGATCTATAATGTACCAGTGACCATATTAAGAGAATTTTCCTGGTCTTATCTGGACTGAAATACATAAAGCCTATTTGGGCATTGCCCACTGGTGGCACTAGAAGTGACACCCTATTGATTCAGGTGATCAGACTAAGCTGAAGAATGAGTATGCAGACCATGAGAACCTGACAAAGGAAAATCTCTTACTCTGTGGCCTAGCTTGCCACACCCAAAACAAACATCACTGCCAGCTCTGCGGACACCGTTGCAGCTTCTGCCTTATGTCTGAAAAAGAGGATTTGTTTTAGCACTACTTACACTACCTAGAGATTTAGAGCCAGGTGCGCTATCGTTGTTACAATTTTTTAACTTAGGTATTGGAGCACTAGCTAAGGAAAAAGATGTAACTGAAGATTTTGGACAAAACTGGGAGCGGTTACCAGCCTCTGACTTAGGTTGATTAAAATTAAAGCTATTTGTTCTAGCTCTCTTATTTTGTCTCTCCCTCTCTCTATTATTAAACTCTTCTATCTACTGAGCATGTACCATGAGCTTAGATATGTCTATCTCCTGAATTTGCATCATTGTTCTACACTCTTTAACCATACTATTGACACCCTAGATACGAACTTACTTATTTTGGACCTACCATCTGCTACTACATAGTGAGCAACCTGGCTAACTGAGTAAACTTGAGGGAATGCTCTTTCATGCTCATACTACCTTGCATGAGGTTAATGAACTATCACACCTTGGCTTCTCTCAGCTCTAAGGAAAAGAATATCTCTACAAAAGCAGTAGTTAACTTTACCTACTTAATGGGCTCTGCATTTATGCCCCTGTCTACCTTCCACTCCTTAAAACATGTTTGAGCTATATCTTAAAACTGATAGGCAGCTAACTCAACACTCTTACTGAAAGTCACTCCTATAATATCTATGACTTTATGAACATGATTGAGGTACTCATGTGGATTCTCTTCTAACTTAGATCCTGAGAATAGGGAAGGATTAATTCGGGTGAAGTCCTGAATCAAGGTTTCAGCTATATTAGACATTGGGTTTGTCAGAATAGCAGCTGGCCATTCATTCTGGGCTACTACAGAGCTGGCTAGAGTAGTGAATGTAGCTCTAAATTCTGCATGAGAGATACACTCATCCAGGGGATCTACTTTAATGGGTAGATGTGTTGACTGATTTTCAGTTTTCCTAATATTAGTCCTTATGGGAGGCATATTCTGTAAAATAAAGAAATGGATTATATTGAGAGTTTAACTTAAGCTCATGCTCACTCAGACAATATGAATACTAAAAGAAGGGAAACATTTCCTAAAACATCTCGTAGCCTCATATCTATAAGTGTGGCGTACTACACACCCATGCACAAGACTCTACAAGATATAGCTTTCAGATTTCATCGGACACTGTTAAACCTTAGGCTCTGATACCAAGTTTATAATTCCCTAAGTATATACCTCAAATGATGTACAGTGCTTACAATATCGAATGACCATAAGCTAACCCATGATTTGCTATGAGCACTAAAAAATGATACTGTAATAAATGTGAAAAATATACTGAAATTCCATCTGGTTCAAATCTATAAATACAGCTAAATTGTATCAACTGAAATAACAATCTATAAAACTAATCAGCTTGAAAACTAGTCTGAAAAGCCTCTACCTAAAACTGTCTAAAAGTGGATTTAATGGGATAATCCCCCAACTAACTCCATCTACTAAAATACTAAAATAAAAGTGTATCCTTAAATGATAATGACTCACTACCAAAGATAATACTAATAGATGAACCTGAATTTGTCTATGCATGGTCGGGAACCTGCGCGTTCGAATCAATGACACAAGACATCAGATCTCAAAGAAAGAGTATGCATCAGTATTTGGAATATATTGTTATGCTAGATGCGGTAAGGTTGAATGTAAGGGTTTATATGCATGAACAATAAACATTATATCATATAAAGTAACTAAACATAGGAGTACATGGATAACTGATACTGTTATAAAAATTGAGTATGCACTACTGTCCTATAAATAAATACTGTGACTAAGCTTATCTGAAGCTAAATCTTGAGTTCTGGTATTGAATAACTAATATCAGAACTTACTGATAACTGAGTTACTAATATTGATTGACTGTATCTTGCATTCTTTATTCTAGAGAACTGAACTGAGTTCTATTTTAAAGACAGAGACTAAGACTGTAGGAGGTAATCATCTGACCAATATTCCATATATAAGATGAGATAACTGAGTTGGTGTCCAACCTATGACCCCAGTTGAAAGAGTGTCAGTATCGTGCTATGGGTAAAGAAACTAAAGAGTTCCTCTCATCTTGTAGGTACTCTAATGAGAATGGTGGAACCCTCATCTGATAGGTTAAAACACCTCATCAACCCTCAACTGGCAGATTTTATGTCTCAACCTACATTGGCTATGTAGTTCTAGAATGCAATAATTACTTCTAAATATCACACCCTCTACTGGCAGGTGAGCCCCCATCCATGGGTTCACTCGGTGCTAAATCCTACACCTAATTGAAAGACACTAAACTGAGTATACTGAACTGGACTTGACTGAATACTGAATTTACTGGGTTTTCCTGAGATCGATAATCGACTAATTTCTACTGAATTTTGTAACTGACTAAGAGTACTACTGAACATGACATGATTGAGATTCTATAACAGACATTGGCTCTAGGTACATAGCTAAATTGTTGGGTATAAAATACCCCAGGACTCGATTGCATGAAAAAAAACCATAATATACTCTTGAAAACCATTACAATGTATACTTGTCCATAGTTCACTCACAGAGGTATTAATTTAATCACTTATAATGTATCTACTTATACATGAAAGGGGAATACATGCTATTATGTTATAATGGCACTATTTCATTCACATAGGCATTTTACCAAACACATGGGGAGGATAATTATATCATTAAATTATTAACACTTAGGGTTGACATGGTTTCAACAATCAACTTGCAAATTGAAGGGTTTATCATGAAGATAATGTAATTCAACACATACAATGATTAATTTCATAAAAACATGGAATTTAATCATGGACTAAAACCCAACACTAACATGAATATGAATTCAATTTAATTCAAGAATGAAACTTCATAATTCAACAATTTTGTATTTTTGAAAACATATTTGTGGATTCTAGTGGTGAAAGGAACCCTTAGATGAACACCTTACATACCTTGGATTATTAATTCTAGAAGGTTCTTGGAGAGTCTCCTCATCTTTATTCTTGTTTTTTGAAGCTAGGGTTTAGACCCTTATGAGAGAGAATGACTTAATCTTTGAATAAAGTTAATAAATAATGAGATAATGGGTTATTTAGGGGTAAATTTCATGTTTAGATTGATTAGGGACGTGGAAAAATACCTATTTACCCTTGAGAACGACTTAAAAATTTATACTAAAAAACCTGAAATTGGGCTTTGGCGCGATGCGCCACTATCATTCCAAGCCACTGGAAAATGACAACTGGGAATGTGGTTGTTGGCGTGACACGGTGGAATGATGTTGCAATACTGGATGGGACCTCGAATCTCGGCGCGACGCGGTACAATCGTGTTGGCTTACTGGAAATTAAAAAATAATAAAATATGCTTTGGTGCAATGCGCCGGTATTGCGTTACCTCACTGGCAACTGACGATTCCTATTTTGTCTTACCCTGCAATGCGCTACTAGCCTGAATTATAGTGTTTAATGACTGAAGGTTAAAATAGCCATAATTTCTTACTCGATTATCACATTTAGGCAAATTTTATATCGTTGGAAAGATAGTTCAATTTCCCACACTATGGCAGGCCTTAAACTTAAAAAGAATGAGCATTTCAAAAATTTTATATTGGATAACTCATGAACTGAGAGTTAAGTTAAGCTTGAGGAATATGGGGTATTACATACAAGGGAATCCCTTAATCTCAAAAAGGTTTGGCTAAGGATAATACTTTTATATTATAGCTGTTATGATGATACCACTACTAATGGCCTTGTTTAATAATAAATGGATAATGCTTTAATTATTTGATAATGGTTTTAATTGGGCTTAAAGGGGGCATATAGCAAAGTTGTAGAAGGCAAACGTCCTGGAGGGATCAAAAATGGAAACTCATATTCGTTAATGTAAGGTTTGGTCCTTGTGACCATTTGCATGATGTCATGTCTTACATTTTGGGGGATGTACTAGTCATCCCAGGTTTTTTTCTCTAGTTGTGTGGCTTCACGCATAGGGCCCTTTCAGCAAGGAGAGCTGAAAGCATATAGTTCATGGGTTATTTTAGGAAGGTAAAGCTACACAATGTAGGTAAAGGTTTTAATGTCATGCTAAAATAGGTTCCCTTTCCCGACATGGTTATATATATATGCATGGTTTATGTGCATGTTGATGGTTTTACTTGGTTTTATAATTTATATTCTTTTATCCTTAACTTGAGTTCGTGCTAGAATTCACCCGATAACCCATCTTCGGGCATTTGTATCCCCATGTGATTGAGAAACTGGCCGATCTACTCCTCCTGTGTAGCATTCGGACACTCAGGGGTCAGGTTTTCATTTAAGTGATGATCTTCCATATATTCAAAAGGATCCATTTCAAAGATGTTATTTTAAACTCTGGATTATTTATTGATATCAGTTTTGGTTATGGTTGAGGGAATATGCCAATTAAATATTTATATTCTCTTGGTTAGAGGATTTTGTCGGACTACAATGGGTTAGAATAGGCAGGATCAATATGGGTGTCAGCCTTAGTACTGGCATTGGTATACGAGCTGACATCATTAGACAAAATTTCTCACTATTCTATCGTATTTCATTTTGATATTGTATGTAATTATTATAGAACTCATGTCATCATGGTTTGGATTATAGTTTAATTGGTTTTGGTTTGGATGGGTATGGTTGGACAGTTTATATGGGATGGTCGGACTCTATTGGGTTAGTCTCAGTAATAAACCTATCACAGACTATATTATCTGGATTGTAATGCTATCTTGTTATATATTTAAAATTCAGCCAATTCAACGTAAGTGGCTTGAGGTTGGGTTGGGTAGCGGGGGTGTTCTCTGATCCTGATCAAACTTCGAATACCAATTATTAGAAGGCCTCAGGTCAGGTCATGCCAAGTTGGTATAATAGTTTTAGGTTCATGGTCATTTGGGAGACCCTAAAGTTGTATCTAGTAAAGTCTCTTTTAGGAGTGTGCAGCATGCAACACTAATAAAAGAGAGGATATGGGGCTTATATGAATATTTCACTTTCTTGGTATTTTATTTTAAAGGTTGGAGTTTATATCCTAGAATCTTCTCTAATCCTTGTTTGTTCGCATTTCAGATCATACCTCGATGAGGCACGTCCTATCTGTCCTATCCGTGGATATTATTGATGGGGTACATCCTACACCTAGAGTTCACACTCATTCTCAGGGTCCTATACCTAATTGTTCTAGAGTTCCTCTGATTGCTTCTAGTCCTCCTTAAGTTGAGGTGACTAATGTAGAATTTTTCCAATATATTCATACTATTACTCAGTTGGTTATAGGTTAGGCTGCGTGATATACTTCTGGTGGGTTGTCTGTTAAGGCTATAAGGATTGTCTAGTTTATGGAGATGAATCCTCCTACGTTTACTGGTGTGATGGTGGAGGAATATCCTCAGTGTTTCTTGAATAAAATAGAGAAGTTATTCAAGGTAATGCAGGTGATAAATGCAAAAGGTGTGAACTTCATAGCTTATAAGCTCAAGGATATTACTTACCAATGGTAAAAAGAGTGGGATACAGATAGAGGTGATATGCAGTTGTCCTTATGGGATGCTTTTTCTAATGCCTTTTTGTATCATTTCTTTCCACAAGAGTTAAGGGAAGCGAAAATGGAGGAGTTTATCAATATCAAGCAAGGTAAAATATCTATCAAGGAATATGTTTAGAAGTTTTATCAGCTTTCAAGGTATGCTCCTAATTTAGTGGTTGATATGAGGATGAGAATTAGAAAGTTCACTTCTGGGCTATCTCAGGACTTGATTCTTAAAAGCAAGACTTCTTTACTAACTAAGGATATGGATATTTTGAGGTTGGTTGTCCACATACAGCAGGTGGAGAATGAGGAGGAAACAAGTAGAGTTTAAAGAAAGGCAGGGTAAGATGATGAGTTTCTCTAACCAGAGTAATTCTCAGCAGTAGGGTGGTCGGGATAGAGGTAAATGGTCAAAGAAAATATAAGAAAGTTTTGGTTCCTTCTTTACTACTAGTGCTCCTTACCTAAGGCAATCAGGTGATAGTCGTTTACAAGGTGGTGATAGTTTCTGGGCACAGTGTTCCCAATCTCAGGCGAGTGGTGGTCAGTCAACTTTTTCACACCCTCCTTCACATTTGTGTGGTTGTCTTCATCGGGTCTATTGTAACGAAGTCAAAGGCAAATGTTTTAAAGGTGGCCAGCTATGACATATTCTAAAGAATTATCTTGTTGGTAAGGGAGCTTCAAGAGTTATCAAAGCTCTGGTTTCTTCATCATTCGATCCTGCGCCTAGAGGTGCTGCTTTGGTATCTTCTTTAGCTTCTGGTACCAGCACAGGACAAAATAATTTGTACGCTCTTTCATTTCAGTAAGAATTTGAGGTATCACCAGATGTCATTAGTAGTACATTACAACTCTTTACTCATGGCGTCTATTGTCTGCTTAATCTAGGGTCCACTCTTTCTTATATGACCCCATTTGAAGCTTTATGTATTGATTTGATCCTGAGGTTATAACAAATCCTTTTTGTATTTCTACCTCAGTAGGCAACTCAGTTATTATTGAGAGAGTCTATAGGGGTTGTGTGGTATCTTTTTGTAGTAAGAAGACATTGGTACATCTATTTGAACATGATATGGTAAATTTTAAAGTTATTCTAGGGATGAATTGGTCATACTCTTATTACTTATCCTTGGATTATTCGACTTGTAAGGTTGTCTTTAGGTACCCTGGTAAACCAATTATAGAATGGGAGGGTGGTCCCTTGCTCCTAAGGGGAGGTTTATTTATAATCATAGAACTCATAGGATAATCTCTAAAGGGTGTCTTTATCACTTGGTCTGGGTTAAAGATTATAACTCAAAAGGTCCAATTTCTAGATTCAGTTTTGGTAGTAAATGAGTTTCCTAAGGTCTTTATAGATGATCTTTCTGGTGTTCTCCGTATAGGAAAATAGATCTTGGTATTGATTTGGTTGTGGACACTTGTCTAATCTCTATTCCTCCTTATATAATATCTCAAGATTAGTTGAGGTAACACAAGAAGAAACTTAAGGATCTTCTAAATTGGGGGTTTATTCATCTTAGTATATCCCTTTAGGGTCCATCGGTGTTGTTTGTGTGCAAGAAAAATGGTTCCCTTTAGATATGCATTGACTATCGATAGTTGAATAAGGTGACGGTCAAGAACAAGTATCCTCTTCCAAGGATAGAAGACTTTTTTGATCAGTTGCAAGGTGTCAAGGTCGTTTCTAAGATAGAACTTTGGTCTGGGCATCATTAACTAAAGATTAGGGAGAATTATATGCCTAAAATAGCTTTGCGTACTTGGTATGGGCACTTTGGATTCTTGGTAATGTCATTCAGTTTTACTAATGCTCCGGTGACATTTATGGACTTGATGAACTAGGTTTTCAAGCAATTCTTAGATCTCATTGTCATTGTGTATAGTGATGACATTCTGGTTTATTCTAAGAGTGAGGTAGATTATGCTAACCACCTTCGTGTGGTATTGCAGACCTTGAAGAAACAAAAGTTTTATGCCAAGTTCTCCAAGTGTGAGTTTTAGTTGAATGTTATGACTTTTCTGGTTATATTATTTCCAACGAAGGGATTATGGTAGACCATCAAAAGGTGGTTATGGTTAGAATGTGTCCTATACAGATGACTCCAACCGACATTTAGAGGTTTTTGGCTTTGGCTGGCTATTATCGGCAGTTTTTGGAAAGATTTTCGATGATAACAACTCCTTTGACCAAATAGACTCAGAAGAAGGTTAAGTTTTATAGGTCGGATGCTTGTGAGAGATGTTTCGAAAAGTTGAAACATAAGATATCTTTGGCTCTATTTTTGACATTGTTTGAGGAAAGTGAGGGGTTTGGGGTTTATAATGATGCATCTAGGGCGGGATTGGTTGTGTCTTAATGCAGCTTGTGGAGGTGATTTTCTATGCTTCTAGGAAGTTGAAGGTGCATGAGAGGAATTATCCTACACATGAATTGGAGTTTTTGGCGGTGGTTTTTGCTTTGAAAATCTGGTGGCATTACGTGTATAAAATGCATGTAGACATCTTTTTTAATTATAAAAGTCTACAGTATGTGTTCAATCAGAAGGAGATAAATCTCAAGTAATAGAGATGGTTGGAGCTTCTCAAAGACTATAAAATGAGTCTTCACTATCATCCAGGTAAGGCTAACATGGTTGTTGATCTTCTTAGCAAGTTGTCCTTTGGGAGTTTGGCTCATGTGGGGAAAGAAAAGTAGGAATTAGTGAAAGATATTCACCGCTTAGCTAATCTTTCAGTTAGTCTCTTGGACTCTAAAGACTTTAGAGTGATAGAACAGGAAGTGGTTAAGTCATCTCTTGGTGTAAAGATTAAGGAGTAATAAGTGCTAGATCCTATCTTGGTGAAAATCAAGAGTGATATAGTTTGGCAAAATATAAGGGTCTTTGAGATTAGTGGCGAGGTACTTCACGGTACCAAGGGAGGTTGTGCATTCCTGATATCGATGGTTTGAAACAAAAGATCTTAGGTGAGGCGCATCATTCATGTTATATTGTACATATTGGCTCGACAAAGATGTATTATGATCTCAAGGAGATATATTAGTGGAATGGTATAAAAAAGGATATGACTAATTTTGTGGCAAAGTACATGGTCTGTCAAGAAGTTAAAGTTGAGCACATGAGGCCTGGTGGGTTGTATCAAGAAATTGATCTTCCCGAATGGAAATATGAGATAATTAATATGGATTTCATCACTAGTCTTTCCTTATCGTGGAACCAATTTGATTCAATTTTGATCATCGTGGATAGCATGACAAAGTCTGCGCACTTCTTGCCAGTTAGGACTACCTTTTTTGCTGAGGACTATGTGCGGTTGTATCTTTAGGAAATTGTGAAGCTGTATTTGAGACCTATTTTAATTATATCTGATCGTGGTGCATAGTTTTCATCTTATTTCTGGTGCTCTTTTCAGAAGAGATTTTGGTACTAAGGTGAGTTTGAGTGCTACTTTTCAAGCTCAAATGGATTGACAAGTGGAAAGAAATATTAAGACATCGTAGGGTATGCTAGAAGCATATGTGATTGACTATGGTGGAAGTTGGGCTGAGCATCTACCTTTAGTAGAGTTTGCTTACAATAATAGCTATTATTCTAGTGTTAGTATGGCCCCTTTTGAGGTATTGTATGGTAGGAGTTGTAGATCTCCTATAGGTTGGTTCTATCTTATTGAGGCGGATATGTTTGGTTTGGATTTTGTCTATCAGTCCTTGGAAAAAGTAACGGTGATTCGAGATAGGCTTAAGATTCCCAAAGTAGCCACAAGTCCTATGTAGATATAAGGCATAAAGACTTGAAGTTTACGGTTAGGGATAAGGTGTTCCTAAAGTTATCTCCCATGAAGGCAGTAGTGCGATTCGGTAAGAAGGGAAAGATTAGTCCATGGTTTGTTGGTCCTTATGTGGTTCTAGAAAGGGTTGGTAATGTGGATTATGAATTGGAGTTTCCTTCTAGTTTGAGCACCATTCATCCAATATTTTATGTATCCATATTAAGAAATTGTATCAGTGATCCTTCTTTGATTATTTCTTCAGAGGGGTTAGGTATCTCAAACTCTGTGTCTTATGAAGTGGTCCCAGTTGAGATCTTGGATAGGAAGGTTCATCCAATGTGAACCAAGGATTTGGCTTAGGTTAACGTTCTATAGCGGAACCATAAGGTGGACGAAGCTACATGGGAAACAGAGGAGGAAATAAAGCGCAAGTATCCACATTTGTTTTCTTCTCCTGGGATTCATGTGGAAAGTATGTGATCTTTAACACATCTTTATTTTTTGAGTTTGTTAAAGGAAAGATTAATATGCTTGCATCTTTGTTTAAAACTTAGTTAAATATTGGGAACATATTTGATAATGCAAATGACTCATGCGAGTGGTTACCCCTACCTTGTCCGTCATTCGAGGATGAATGTTCCTAGTTGGGAAGACTGAAACACCCTAGTTTTAGACCATAGAAAATTTGCTTGATTTGTCATTTTTGGGCAAGATACAACTTTGAGGAATGAGGCGTACACTTAGGTATGGTGGTATGGTCCAGTCGTTTGCTGGCCAATATTGGTTGGTGGGATGGATTTACTTACTAGAATTGGTGAAATTTTTTGTGGTACAAGTCATATCATTGTATACACGTTGTTTTGTTACTTCACTTAACCTTAGACTTGATAACTTAAGTTAGATCTGAGTATGAGTAGCTCACCATAGGCCGTAAGCCTAGTTCGAGTTGTACACACTATTCGTATGGTTGTCAATGTTCAAACCTCTTGTATTTTATTCATCCAGGGATACGATTTATGGGTACTAGTCATACACTTGTGTATGACCTGGGTTTGAATATGTCCTACCTTGGATAATTTTGGGTCCAAGAGGGAAAGCCTAGGATACAAGAAGTGGGTACCACTTATATAGGATGGGTACGACTCGTAAGGGTTAGTCATACCCTATGACGGGAATTAGATGCAATTTAAGCAAGGGAAATCTTGATATTTCCCCGCTTATCCTAATAAGGCCCCACAACTTATATTGGGAGGTTATTTTCCCTACTATTCTATTCTTAATCACTTAGAAATTACTCTTAAATCTTCTCTAGAGTTCTTGGACAAAGGAATCTAGTGTTTCATCTTAACGAGTAAATAGGAGCTTTCCTTGGTGAAATTTCTCTCCATTATCATCTTGGTTTAAGGTAAGCTCTCTTCCCTCATTGTTAGTTCCAACTAAAGGCATGGATTTTATACAATTTTTTCATGATTTGAATGTTTTATGATTTTGAGTTTTCAAATATAATTAGGGGGTTTGGTTATAAATGCTTGGTTATTACTTTATAATGGTGGTTTTTCATAATTTGTTGCACGGGAATGGTTTTTTGGTAAATTGGCTTTGGTTTTGGAAATACTATGTCCCCAATGTGTTTGATAAAATGCCTATAACAATGCTTTCACTATAATATTGGTTTTTCAATGGAACTTATGCATGGTTTTAACTTGGTAATAGAACCCCAATTTATGATATGAATGGTTTAGATGGTTTTGGAATGGTTTGGCTTAATAAACATACTAGTGAGGTACATGACAATCCCTAAGTTATTAGATAGCATAATCTATGGGTACATTGGAATTCCTTCATCTCTAAAAGGTTTGGATAAGGACATTACTTGCAAGTTATAGCTGGTATGACGATATCGCTACTAGTCGCCTTGATTAATAATAAATAGATAATCGTTTGGTTATTTGGGAATGATTTCAATTGTATTTTAAGAGGGTATAGCAAAGCCGTAGAAGGTGGAGGTCTTGGGGGATCGAAACTTAAAACTCATATTTGCCAATGTGAGGTTTGGTCCTAGTAAATGTGTGAATGAGTCACACTTTATATTTTGGAGGATGTACTAGTCATCCTAGGTTCTTTTCTCTGGCCGTGCGGCTTCACATAGGTGGGTGCTTTCAGCAGGGGAGATGAACCCATTAGTCCATGGGTGGTTTTAGGACAGCAAAGCTACAAAACCTAGATAAAGGTTTTAAGGGCATGCTAAACCCGCTTCCTTTTCACGACATGGTTATATATATGTATATGGTTTGTGTGCATAGAAATGGTTTTACTTAGTTAAATAATTGGCGTTTTTTTATCTTTATCGTGAGTTTATGCTAGTGTTCACCCTCTAAGCCATCTTCGGGTAGTTGTATCTCAACGAGATGCAAGAACCGGCCATTCTACTCCTCCTGCATAGTATTCAGACACTCAGGGGTCAACTTTGGATTGAAATGGTAAGTTTACATCTATTCACAAGGCTCTATTTCATGAATGTTATTTCATACTCTGTATTATTTATTGATATTTGTTTTGTCTATGATTGGGGGCATGTCCTAATTGGATATTTGTATTCTTTTGGTTAGATGCTTTTGTGGGACTACTATGGGTTTGAATGGTCAGGACGGGTATGGGTGTCAGCCTTAGCATTGGCATTGGTGTAGGGGCTGATATCCTTGGAAAAAATTTCTCGCTGTCCTATCATGTTTCATTTTGGGATTATATATAATTATTATTGAACTCGTGTGGACATGGTATAGATTATGGTTTGGTTGGTTTTAGTTTGGCTTGGTAAGGTTGGATGGTTTATATGGGATAGTTTGACTCGGTTGGGTCAATCTGGAGATTATACCTATCCCATAGTCTATAATTTGGATAGTTACACTATATTATATATATTCAAACTTTAGCCAACTCATGGAAAGCGGGTGGAGGTTAGGTTGGGTAGAGGGGGTGGTCTTCGGTCCCGGTCGAACTTTAGATGCCCGTTATGACAAGGCAGAGTTGTGTCATGTCAGAAAAATTCCAAGTAAAACATATTTAAACATCTGAAATCATAATATTTTAGTTCTACAAATCCCTGATTACTTGAGTTAATTTTATTGATATATTTTTATAGAAAAGCTCTAAAACAAATACTGAGAATTGGAAGAAGCTGGTGTATCCACACACTACTGGAAAAAAGGGTTTTTCTTCAGTTCAAAACAAATTGGTATGTTCTCATATTTATTATTGACTTTTAACATATCATTTAAGTAATATTTTATATTATGAATAGGAAAAAAAAAAGGGTGGAACTGTGTTGCTAAAGGATATGTGTAATACCCCGTATATTTCTAAGCAAGGAAATGAACCATTGTTCCTACATATTAAACCTCCTATCCTATGATGTATATTTGAATACATTTCTTATAATGTGTATCCTAGTGAAAAGAGAGCTTATGATGTGTTAAGTGTGTTCATAAGAGTCACTTAGAGTAAGGCAAGCTAAGAGCTTTCGAATCCATCAAGTTTTAGTATTTGATTTAGGAAGGGTCATCTTTGAATGATTATAACTAGATGTATATGTGGTATTTTTCAGATTTATACCCACCAAATTGTATAGAATCAAATTATCTTTCCAACGATACAAATTTTACCGAAATCCGATACCCGAGCAAGAAGTTATGGCTTTGCAAAATGGAGTACGTCGCCAAGCATAAGGTGTACGACGCACAACCTAACGTATGCTATAAGGTGTGCGATGTACAACCTAATGTATGCGATATGGTGTGCGCCGCACAACGTAGATTACGCGAGAAGGTGTGCGCAACATATCTTATGGCTCAAGTGACATAAACACTCCTTTTTGGGTTGTTTTAAGGGAAAAATGGTCCGTCTCCACACATCTATAAGCTCCCAAACATGGGATTTAGCCCCAATTGAAGCAAAATATACTTCTTTTTGTCAAAAACCTCTCAAGAACAAGCTAGGGTTCCAATTGGGGGATTCAAATTGAAAACGTTTCTCCATCATTCTTCATAGGATCACGAACTAAGGTATGTGTTATGTTGATTTATCGATTCCTTTCATCCATAAAGCTCAAGAATCCTATTTAAATTATGAATCATGTTATTATGTTGTGGTTTGTTCAAGTTTATGTGATGGTTGTTGTTTTTATTCCCAACTTTGAATTTTTTTGTGAAATTATGAAACTACTATAGCATATAAATTGAAATCCATGAATTTGGTGGTTTATGATTTGTGAAATTTAATGATTTCACCTATGCCTTAAGTTTTGCATGTAAGGTGTTTGATAAAATGACTAAAAGGGATATAAATTAAGTCTTACAGCTAAATTGTGACGCAAATGATAAATGCATGCTTTACCTTTATTATCAGAATGACTTCTATGATATTGTTGTACATTATGAATGTTTGAAGGATTTCATAGGGGGACTAGTTGATGAAATATTGGTATCTTAACATGTATTCCCATTCATGTACAATATTATGATAACCATATACTTCATGAAATCCCCAACTTATTGTATTATGGACTCTTGATATTGGTCTTGTATTAAAGAAAGTCATGCTTTGTCAGTTTCCTTTTATGGAGTTCTAAGGGTACTTGTACCCAAAAAATAGAGTTGTGTGCCTAGAGCTAGTGATATGCTTTTGAGATAACCTCAGACAAGCCATGATCCATAGAACTCAGTCAGTCATGTGACGCAGGAAAGCTCAGTAATTCAGTAATCTCAGTAGTATTCCATTGGTTAATGGAACTCCATGAATTTAGTCTTGTCCAGTTTAGTTAATCATGTTCAGTTTCTATCATATAGGAGAAGAAATTAGCACCGAGTGAACCCAAAGATGGAAATACACCTGTTATATAAGGGTGTGATTCTTAGAAGAAATCCTTACGTTCCAGAACTATGTAGCCAGCACAAGTTGAGACATCATAGCCTATTATATGAGGGTAGATGAGGTGGCTCAACCTGTTATATGAGGGTTTCCACTGTTCTTATTAGAGTTACCTGTTATATTAAGGTCATTCATATCTTGTCCCTACCAAGGGCACGGTATTGACACCTTTCCAATTAGGGCATAAATTGGACCTCAGCTCAGCTATTATGGTGCATTTTGGGGCATGTCGATTAGAAACTACTTCCCACAGTTTCAATTATAGAATCAGGATTGTCGGATATAGCCATTCAGTATCTATAAAAGAACTTAGATAGTTCTTCAAAATTCAGGACTGTCAGATACAGTCAACTCAGAACAGTACGGGACTCATCTAGTTCCATCAGAACCTAGACTGTCAGATACAATCACTCAGTATTAGTTATTTCAGTTATACAGTTATCAGTACTCAAACACAGTAATTATGTTATGACGAACTTAGTTACAGTTATTATGTATTCATGCATATATTCTCAAGTTCATGTTATCCAGTCAGTTAGTATAGTTTATATATGTGAACACTTTGCATTCATCCTACCTCACATTAATCGTACTGACACATTTACACTATGGTGTTTTATACCATAGGTTCAGAAGCCCGAGTTCCAGAGCATCAGTAGATTCTAGATATCAGCAGCCAGTTAGCAGTCAGTCATCATTCTTCGAGGATGATATGATGAGTTATTTCATTATTTTAGTACTTAGTTTATTTTAGTAGTTAGAGCTAGTTAGGGATATGTCCCATCAACTCCTTATTCAGACAGTTAGAGGCTTTTCAGACTATCATACTTCTGACAGTTTACTTCAGTTGTTTTGAGTATTTCATACCCCACCCAGATGTTATGTTTTTATCCGATTTGAACCTTATGGCCTTTCAGCCTTTATTTCCATATTTGTATACATATATTATGGAATGTACAGGTACATATATCAGTAATGGGTTAGCTTGTGGTCTTTTGGGATCATAGGCACCATTTAACATTTTGAGTACCAGATTTAGGGCGTTACAAACTTGGCATTAGAGCCTAAGGTTCAATAGTGTCCGAAGAAGTCTGAAAGTCGCATCTAGTAGAGTCTTGTATATGGGTGTATTGCACGCGACATTTATAAATAAGTGACTATAAGATGTTTTAAGAACAATTTCCCTTCTTCAGTATTCATGTCGTGCCAGTGACTATAATCTCAAGTTAATCTCTCAGTCTAATTATTTTCTCTTCCATTTATTGAACATGCCTCCCAATAAGAGAACTGGAAATCAGTCAGCCCCTCAGCCCAAAGACCTTTTGCGTAAAAATGTCTCTCATTCCGAGTTTAGAGATGCATTCACTACTCTTACTCAGTCATTTGCTGCTCATAATAATGACCAATGGTTGTTCCAGCCAACCCAGTGGCCAATTCAGCTGCAGCCAGGATTCGGGACTTCACCCAAATGAATCCTCCATCCTTTCTTATGTCTAAGGAAGATGAGGACCCTCAGGAATTTCTTAATCAAATTTAGAAGGTTACAGAAATCATGGGGGTTACTTCTAGTGAGAGTGCTGAGCCTGCTGCATATCAGTTGCAAGATGTTGCTCACACTTAGTTCAGGAAGTGGAAGTCAGAGAGGTTAGTTGATGTAGGATCCATAGAGTGGTAGGAGTTTATCACCGCATTCTTAGATAGATTCTTTCCCCAAGAGTTGAAAGAAGCTAAGGCGTTAGAATTTATTAACCTCAAGTAGGGGAAAACGACGGTGAAAGAGTATTCTCTTAAGTTTACTCAATTAGACAGATATGCTCCTCATGTGGTTGGAGACAACAAGGCCAAGATGAGTAAGTTTTTTTTAGGGTGAATGATAGTGTGGTCAAGAAATATAGGTATGCAATGTTGAATAGTGATATGACTTTAGCCAGGCTTATGACTCCTGCTCAACAGATAGAGAAACAAAAGATTAAGATGAGGGAGAAGCAGAATAAGAGAGCAAGGACAGGTACTTTTAACTTTGCTTAGACCAAATCAAAGAGGGGAAACCGTTCTCAGTTTCATCCTAAGTCATTAGTCCCGGCTCCTTCTTCAGCTAATGCTCCAGCTCCTAAGTTCAAAGATGACAATAGAGATAGAGTGCGAAGATCTAAATCTTAGGACATTTTTAGCAGTACCCATACCTATCATCTTTACCAGACTTGTGGCAAGCACCATTGGGGTACTTGCATAGCTAGTAGTGGTATATGTTTTTGATATGGCCAGTCAGGACACAGAGTTAGAGAATGTCCTCAGCCAAGTCCTCAAGGTCAACATAATCATTCCTTAGCTTAGTTCGATTGTCTAAATCAATAGGGTGCCACCTCCAGTGCTACTAGTTGGCAAAACCCATACCGACTTTATGCTCTCCAGTCCCGACAAGATTAGGAAAATTCTCCTGATATAGTTACTGGTACGTTACAAATCTTTCACGTGCATGTTTATGCTTTTCTAGACCTAGGTGCTTCCTTGTATTTTGTTACTCCTTATATAGCAGGTGGTTTCGGAGTCAGTCCTGAAATTCTAGCAGGGCCCTTTTTAGTGTCTATCCCTGTGGGTAAAACCACTATAGCCCGATGGGTAAATAGGAACTGTCTAGTTATGATATTTTAGAAAGTCACCTCAGCTGATTTAGTTAAATTAGAGATGACTGATTTCAATGTCATTCTCAGCATGGATTGGCTTCATTGCTTCTATGCCACGGTCGATTGTAGTAACAGAGTTGTCCAATTTTAGTTTTTGAATGAACCTATCCTAGAGTGGACGGGTAGAATTTTAGCTTATAGAGGTTAGCTTTTTTCCAACCTTCGGGAATGGCAAATGATATATATGGGACGTGTCAATCATCTTGTTAATGTTAAGGACTCCTGGTTCGAAACTCCTAGTCTTGAATAAGTCCCAGTCGTGAATGAATATTCAGATATCTTTCCCAAAGATCTTCCAGGAATTCCTCCCACAAAGGAAATAGACTTCAGCATTAATCTTCTTCTAGATACTCAGACTATATTTATCCCACCATACACAATCACACCAGAAAAACTTATAAAATTGAAAGACCAGTTGAAGGATCTCTTAGATAAGGGGTTCATCAGGCCCAGTGTGTCCCTGTGGGGTGCTCCAGTCTTATTCTTGCAAAAGAAAGATGGTTCTCTCAGAATGTGGATTGACTACTGTCAGCTCAGTAAAGTCACGGTCAAGAATAGGTATCCTCTTCCCCAAATCAATGACTTATTTGACCAAATTTAGGGTGCTAGTTATTTCTATAAAATAGACCTCAGATCCGGCTATTATCAGCTCAGAGTAAGAGAATGTGACATTCCAAAAATAGGATTTCTTACTCGGTATGCAATCATGAATCAGTTACACAAGTATCAGATATGTATGTTCAGTATGATGTGTTCAATTATCATTCATGTCAGTTATGAAATTATGTTCTCATTGTTCAAGTTTAGTATGTACGTCAGTTTATCTTTTCTCCCCTCTCAATCAGTCTTATTCAAGGATAAATGTTCCCAAGAGGGAGATATTGTAATACCCCGTATATTTCTAAGCTAGAAAATGAACCATTTTTTTTACATATGAAACCTCTTATCCTATGATTCATATTAAAGTACATGACTTACAATGAGTATCCTAGTGAGATGAGATCTTATGATGTGTTAAGCGTGTTCATAAGAGTCACTTAAAGTAAGACAAGCTAAGAGCTTTCGAATCCATCAAGTTTTAATGTTTGATTTTGAAAGGGTCATCTTTGAACGTAAATAACTTAATTTATATGTGGTATTTGGGAAGTTTTACACCCACCAAATTTTAGAGAATTGAATTAGCTTTCTAACGATATATATTTTACCAAAATCCGATACCCGAGCAAGAAGTTATGGCTTCACAAAGTGGAGTACGTCGCCTAGCATAAGGTGTGCGATGCACAACCTAACTTATTCTATAAGGTATGTGATGTATAACCTAATCAATATGATAAGGTGTGCGCCGCACAACCTAGATTATGTGATAAGTTGTGCACCGCATATCTTATGGCCCAAGTGACGTAAACACTCTATTTTGGGTTATTTTAAGGGAAAAATGGTCCTTTTCCACACATATATAAGCTCCCAAACACAGGATTTAGCCCTAATTGAAGTAAAATATAGTTCTTTTTCTAGAAAACCTCTCAAGAACAATCTAGGATTCCAATTGGGGGATTCAAATTCAAGAAGTTTCTCCATAAATTTTCATAGGATCACGAACTAAGGTATGCATTGTGTTGATTTATGGATTCCTTTCATCCATAAAGCTCAAAAACCCTATTTAAATTATGAATCATGTTATTATGTTATGGGTTGTTCAATTTTACGTGATGGTTGTTGTTATTATTTCCAAGTTGGGATATTTATGTGAAATCATGAAACTACGTAATTCATGAATTTGGTGGTTTATCATTTGTGAAATTTGATGATTTCACCAATGCCTTAAGTTGTGCATGTAATATGTTTGATAAAATTCCTAAAAGGGATATAAATTATGGCATATAGATAAATTATGATTCAAATGATAAATGCAAGCTTTACCTTTATTATCAAAATGACTTCTCTGATATTGTTGTGCATTATGAATATTTGAAGGATTACCTAGGGGACTAGTTGATGAAATACTGGTATGTTGATATGTATTCCCATTCATGTACAAAATTATGATAACCATGTATTTCATGAAATCCCTAACTTATTATATTATGGATTGTTGATGTTAGTCATGTATTCAAGAAAGTCATGCTTTGTCAGTTTTCTTCTATTGATCCTGGGTGTACTTGTTGTAACACTCTGATTTTTCTAAAATGGAATGCTACATGGTGCTTATGACCCCGAAGGACCACAAGCTAACCCATGACTGTTATCTGTACCTGTACACTACAATATATGACGTAATAGTGCAGGAAAACATGAACAATAGGCCATAAGGTTCAACTGAATAAAATATCTAACAAAGATAATATCCATATGGGTGGAAAATACCCAAAAATAACTGAAGTCTGAATCAAATCTGAACTAAATCTGAAAGCCTCTAAATACTATCTGAATAAGGAGTTGAAGGATTATGTCTCCAACTAACTCCGTCTAGCAAAACTGAACTGAAATAATAAATGAAATAAGATAATATCGTCCACGAATGGTTGAGGACTTACTACAATTTTGCGACTGGAATACTACAACTGATCTAGAACACGTGCCTTTGAACATATGGTTTAACATAAGTGAAATCACCACAACTCAAATACGCTAGTATGTTTGAATGTACTGAGTATATGAGTGAGGTAGGCTAAATGAAAAGTGTTATATGCATGAACAATGTTGGCTAATATGTACGTGAGAATATATACATGCATAAGCAACTACAACTGAACTTGTGGTGATACTGACTACTGAGTCTGAATACTGACGACATGACGTTACTAATTTTAAGATACTGAATAGATGAATGACTATTTCTGATTGTTCAAATTATGAAGAACAAGTATAATTGACTGTGCCTAACAGTCCGAAACTGAATACTGATAACATAAGCTATGACAACTAACATAATTGATATGACTGTGATGATCGACAAGACCGATGTAACTGATACTTAGCAACTGTATTTAACAGTCTGAGTTCTGATGGAACTATCTGAGTTTTCTTTTATATGGAGTAACTGAATTTGAGATCAGTCCTATCTAGCGGGTGATCTTTAAATTTGATAATTCTGATATTGATTAACTATAGTTGAGATCAGCCCCATCTAGTGGGTGATCTTTAAATTTGATAATTCTAATACTGATTAACTATAGTTGAGATTAGTCCTGTCTAATGGGTAATGTTGAAGTCTATTTATAATAATAAGGATTGACTATCTCTAATAGTATTGAATATGTACTACTGAACTGAGTTGATATATCTGATAGTCCTGAATCTGTAACTGAAACTATGGGATGTATTCATCTAACCGACATGCCCCATGGTAAGCTGACTGGGGTCCAATCTCTGCCCTAACTAGAAGGGTGTCAGTACCGCACCACCAATGAAGACAATTGTTGTAGATTCAGTCCTAATCTAGTGGGTGACTCTTGGGATAAGTCCTACACATATAAATATACTAACAGGTAACCTTGAGTATGCTAGTCCTATCTAACGGGTGACATCTCATACCTACGCTGGCTATGAAGTGCTAGAATTTAGGGATTACTTCAAAGGATCTCCGTCTTTCCTAACGGTTAAGTCCCCATCCCTAGGATCACTCGGTGTTGAATACTACTCCCATCTAAAAGACACTAAACTGGATAACTGAGCTAAAATGAATAACTAAACTTAACTGATTAGCTGAACTGATACTGATTAACTGAAACTGATACTAGTAGTATTGTTTAGCGGAGCTAAACTAAGTTTAATGAGTTCCATTGACTGAAGGAATGTACTAAGTTCTGAGGACTGACTGAGAGTACTAAAATTACTGAGATCACTAGGAATATTGTTGTTACTGAGATCACTGAGATTACTAAGTACTGAGATCACTGAGATTACTAAGCCAGTCCTATCTAATGGGGGACATCTAGTACCTACGCTAGCAACGTAGTTCTAGAAATTACAGATTTCTTCAAAAGATCTGTCTTTTCTAGAGGTTGAGTCCCCATCTCAAGGCTCACTTAGTGCTGAATCCTACTCCCATCTGAAAAACACTGAACTAGATTACTGAGCTAAACAGAACTGATTAGCTAAACTTATACTGATTAACTGAACTGATACTAGTGGTATTGTTTAGTAGAGCTAAACTAAGTTTACTGATTTCCCTTGATCGAAGGAACGTACTAAATTTTGAGGACTGACTAAGAGTACTGAAATTACTGAGATCGCTAGGAATACTGTTGTTACTGAGATCGCTGAGATTACTGAGTACTGAGGCTTTTGAACTACTGAGACTGATGAGATTTCTGAGTATTCCTGAGTCACATGACTAACTAAATTCTATAGATCATGGCTTAACTAATAGTATCGTGATAACATGACATGGCACTAGGCACATAGCTATATTATTTTTGGTATAAGTACCCCCAGGACGCAATGGAAGGAAACTGTCACACATGACTGACTTGATCATAAGAATAGAGTCCACAATTCACAATATCGTAAGTAGGGGATTTCATACTACACTTGGTTCTCAACATCTTATACATGGAAGGGGATGCGCACAACATGTATATACTCGCATTGCTTTAATATCACGCTCATTCCATATCACAACAATAACACACAATAATAATGTGGAGTTCATGTGGAATCATAAAGAATAGAACATTGGCTTGTTATTTAAGCAGTATTTAGTCATAAAAACATGGATTCTACCATTCTTGGCATTCTATCAAACACCCTGCATGCACAACTTTGGGCATAGGAGTACTCATCAATTTGACAATCTTAATCCATCCAAAATTCATGGGTTCCAACTAACCTACTCACATGCTTCATAAAAAACACATCAAGATACAACCTTGAATCCAAACAACAATCATCAACATGATGATAGCCATAACACAACATGAAATCAAAATTTATAATTTAAAACATGATTCTTGAGCTCCATGGATGAAAGGGATTCATAGATAAACATTATGCTTACCTTAAAGCTTGATCTTGAAAGATATCTAATGTTTCTTGAAGGTTCTTAAAGAAATCCTTAGGCTTGTTCTTTATTTTTATTGACTAGGGATTAACCCCTTTGGGAGAGAATTTTCTTGTTCTTTAGGAGATGATCTTGAGAGAAAACCCTAATCTTGTGGTTGAGAGTGTATTAGAGTGCTTTTAGAGATGCTTAACTAAAGAGAATGATAGATAATACGCTCCTTGAGGGTTATAAGTTATGGGAAGTGAACTAAAAGACCAAAATAGCCTTAAAAAATTGCCCTCAATTGCTGGAAAAAACAGTTGATGACATTCATGATAAGCCGTCATACTAGTGATAGGTCATCATGAATTGTCATCACAAAAAGATGAAATCTTGGTTTTCTGGTTAAAGTTGACGACGTTGGTGATAGGTTATCACGGGCGTGATGGCTTGTCATAAAATGTCCTTACTGAGGGTGAAAATTTACCCAAGGCTGACGACATTGGTGAGAGGCCATCACGGGCATGATGGCTTGTCACAAATGTCATCACTCAGTTTCCCACCCTGACATGCCAAAGTAAAATGGGCATAACTCCTTGCTCTAATATCAGATCTCGGGTATGGAGGTATTCTGAAGAAAAAGATTGGCAGTAATTTCTCTGAACAATTAGTCAGATTTAAATCTAGAATCTAGAATTTTGCCCAAAGAAATTACAGCACTATCAAAAAAGAAATTTTATCTATAGTGCTATGTATTACAAAATTTCAAGATGACCTTATTAATAAGGAATTTTTACTTCGAGTAGATTGCAAATCTGCTAAAGAGATTTTACAAAAGGATGTTAAAAATTTGGTTTCTAAACAAATATTTGATAGATGAAAAGCTCTCCTATCTAGCTTTGATTTTCAAATAGAATTTATCAAAGGAGAAAACAATTCCCTTCCCGATTTTCTAATAAGATAATTCTTACAGGGCCGGAATGAGACACACTACACTAGAGAAAATCCCAGTCGGGAGCAAATAGGAACAAACAATGATGGCCAGACCATTTGACACTCCGTTAGCCCTGTTGAATCCGTTAAGACCATCAGTCCCTTAAAGGCCTACACTGAAACTGGAACTACAGTTACCGTTTCAAAACAAATATGCTGCTTTGGCAGAATTTCCAAAGCTTCCTCCACAAATCCCAACTAGATTAGTAGATTTGAAGACTAATAAACCTTTTGGTAAAGGAAAACCATCAAGTTTGTCTGTTCAGTCGAAGTAGAGTTATACTATGAAGGCTCCTGAAACCTTCGCACAGGCTGTAGATCAAGGGCAAGAACTGGCATTACCTGAGTGGTAACAAATTTGAATTTCTCTTTGATGGGAGGAGTTATTACTGTCATTTTGCTTGTTGTAGGATCTATAGCCTGTGCAATACTTATAGGATTTTTTCCTATGTTTCTTACTGAATGGAGAAGAAAGGTTAGCAAATCCAAAATCTTGACAAAAGGTTCCTAACCCATATTCGGAAGCACTGTCACTCTTAAGTTTCTTCTTAAGTTTTAGGTCTGTGCAGAGGTCTATCCCTATGGTGGTAATGAAGCTTATGACGTCTCCATAAGTTAAAATTCTGTAAGAGATTTTTCCTTCGAACCTATCTTTGATTTTGGTTCTAACTTTGTATGCGAATAGGCAAGGGAGACCACTAATGAAACGTTCTTTCCAGAAGTCATTATTACAGTCTGGTCTAATCATAATTTTGACTAAGAAGGTATCTTTATACCACCTAAAGTCTGCCAAATCCTTGCAGGTAAGGTTGTTAAGAATTTCAAGGCTCCTATCCTGAAATAACATGGGCTCTCCTATAAAATGTCTAGCTATATGATATAGGAGGGTAGCACAGGCGTCTTCTTTCGCAACTTGCTCAAGGGTTTCTTGTCCACTTTCACTTTTGACAACAACGGTTTCAATGGTCGTGGCCTCATAGATAAGTCTCATAACTTCATCTGAGAAACAGTTGTCCCACTAATGCTTTATCATACCAGTGAATCCTGATACAATCATGATGGCTGCTTCTTTGTTAGAAGCTCCTCTAATTTTATAAGCCGTAACAGCGATGCCCATTTCATAGAGTTTGTAATAGATTTGTTGTTCTGCCAATCCATCAACATTGCATTCAGTGATGCCTCTACCATCATGATTTGAGGTAGAGAGGTAAGGGTTATCCTCAAACTTTGAAGTCATCGCTGAGAGTAGGGAATTACTCCTTTTGGAATTCAAGAATTTTAAAGATAGGATTGATAGTTAGACTAGGGCCTGGAATACTCTTTTCTGGAGTGGGTGAGCTAAAAGGAATTTTTATGCTTTTAGCATCATCTATTTGATGGGAGATAGTATGAAGGACCTGATTAGTATAGTTGTTTTGTTCAATAATCCTATCGAGGTCTTTTTTGACAGGGGCTGATAGGGGTCTATCGTGCTTCTTCTTGAAGGGAGAAGCATTGAGAATTTCATTGGAATGGGGAATTTTTATTCCTTTAAGGAGAGAAGTAATTGATTCAATTACTTTGTTACTCTGAGTATACCATTTATTAATTATAACTTGAAGGGATTCATTTTTGTTTTCCATTCTTCCAGTGAATTCAAACCACCTAAAGAATTCGATGTCGTATCGAAGTCTTTTCATATCAGCTATCCAGAGTCTGCCAAACTCCTTTTGTTGATCTTTAGAATAGGTACTGGTGTACCACTTCCTTTTTAACGCATCTTTAGGAAGATACCAGAGGACATCAAGAGCTTTGAGGTCTGGAGTACACTTATTATTAGATTTGATAACCTCTAATCCTGGGTCAGTTCTAATTTTTTGATGAGGTATGGTGGGGGGAGGTTCCATATTTGAGGCTATAGGGCTACCTGGATCATAGAGATTTTTGGGTTCTAGGGATTCTTGAACCCTAGTATGTTGCTGGTAATATACTTTGGTAATAGGACCAGAGAAGTCAACTCCTCTAACTTTTCCCTTGTCATTATCATTTTCTTCACTTCCCTCTGGGTTTTGGGAGGTAGAAGCTCTATGCAAGACAAATCTCCTAAATGAAGAATTTCTAGATGCTTTAAAACCTACGAATTTTAAATCAATGGATCCGTCAGGGTGCTGGATAACCCTTTCGATCTGTGATTTCTCCGAATAGGTTGGGAGAGGTTGAGTGATAGCATCAAAGTGCCAATCATTTTTATGCATGATATCGTTCCAATCGAGAGCCTTGGGAACAAAGATATTAGTTCTGTCTTTGTTTGCCTCCATAAGGGTTGTAACACCCCTAGGGCTCGTGATTCTAGATTTGGGAGCTAGGGTTGTACCCATAAGCCGATAATATACTCTATATATTATTGTTATTTCTCTAGTATTATCCTTACTATTCATGTGTTTTGTTTTAACATTAAGTGTTAAAACATCCATGATGTTAGGATCATTAATATCCACCGAGAAATATGGGTAGCAATTAAAGTAAACCGGGCCGTCGGCGAGGTTATTTTTAATTACCCCTAAGAGAGAATCATCGAAATTCAATAGACGGGCATCTCTTAGAATAGCACAAATCGGGATATAAATACCTTGTCAAAAAGTGGCTTAATAGCCACTTGAACAAGTCCAACATGAAGATAATAAAACTGATTTTTAAATCTGTTTATGTCATGCTCATTTAATAATTGAATAATTTCTAAGGAATTATTAATGGCGACAGTAGACTCGGAGGTTTTGATATTATTTTTTTTAATAAAACTAAATTTACCAAGTTGATAAATAGTTTTAAAAGGTTCTTCTGGAATACTCCAGTTTTGAAGATCATTTTCAATATTAGCAATCTAAGTTGCTTGATAAGACAGATTAATAGTATTTTTAAAATGGTTGTTGGAATCTATTACAAAAAATATTGTCCAGAGACTAACTGGGAAACACAGTTTTCACACAAGAAAGCATACCACAAGAAAGCATACAACAAGAATCTTGAATAATTCAACCTATAATAAATTATATCAATAGATCTATGTCCTATGGGATCTAATGAGTCTTAATGGCTATTACTTCTAATTTTCTCTTAGTGTTATCTCAGCAACGGGACTACCAACAGGGTCGAATGCTTACCTTAGCTGAGACCACACTTTCAGGCTGACCAACATCTGAAACCGGATATTAATCGTACACCTCAAACACTTTGAGAAAACGAATACCCCATACTTAGATAAACCCCATTATAGAATAATATATATTAAAATAATTTATTAGAAGTCTCTTTATTAAAAGATTAATGTAGTGAGTAGCTTATCTGAAAATAGTTTTCCCATGCTCTAGACAATATATAAACTTAGCTGCTCATGCTAAATGCATATACTGCCAACATGGCTCTGATTCCAAAAAGGATCTTAAAGGATTAATTTATGAAATATGAGAGAAGATTAAAATCAAAAACAATTAAAACAACTTACAAGATTTTATTCAAACTTTGTTAACGGAAAACATTACAAGAGAGTTTAGGCAAGCGGAATAATTCTTATGTTGGAAATTTTTTGATGCCTTCTCTAGAATTACAACATATCTTATATAGACAAAAGTGAAAGATAAAATACATCTAAAGTGAACAAAGGTAAGGCTAAGATTAAGTCTTAGTAGCCGACAGTCCTTTTGTAAAGGTAGTTGAGTACTTTTGCTTTTTGAAAAAGCTGAGTACTTTGCTTTTGAAAAGCTTGTCTATAAGATTCCCATTAGGAACAGTAGAATGCCCTTTCAAAAAAGCAATTCTGGTTCTTTGAACCTCTACCTTTTTGATGGGTCATTTCCCTATTCTTATAGGGGTCCATATCGGCCATAGCTATTCCTTTGGAATTTAGCATATCTCCATTATTATCATTGCTTCCTGTGGAAGAAGCTTCTTCTAGAAGTTGTAAGACTTCTTCTTCATTAGTTTCCTGGCTTTCCATATCGTGCAAGGCCTTCTTCAATTTTTCCTTTAGTGCCTTCTTATTTTATGAAGCATTGTTTGAAGATGAAATTGGTGAAGCTTTCTTTCCTTTATATGGAGTCTTTGGTGCTACTGGCTTGGGAGTCCAGCCTTTGACCTTTATCTCTTTGGATAAATATTTGATACGATCCTGTTCTTCTCTAGCAAAGTTCCAAGATATAATGTATGAAACTCACTTTTTAATAAAGAATTTGAATATCTGTATGTGCTCTGGGAGGGTTACACACCCTTCTTTTGAATAGAAATCATTGAACCTGTTAATGAATTATAGAGGGAGGATTTATTTGATTTCTCCAAAATAGATCCACCATTCATAGAACCATCTAGGGATAATAGCTTCTACCATGGTCGGACAATATTTTATAAATCAGATATGCCCTGATCTGACATATAAGAAATTAAACCATGCAGACTTATAATCATACCAATTATACATTTGAGGCCTGTGAGGCATTGATAAGGCAATTGGGGTGTGCAGGTGATCGGTAAACCAGTTGAAAGGTGTTAATATCCTTTTGATGGTGAACCTAGAATAGTCGATGTATTCTGGGTTCCTTTCGTTCATGGAATGTTTGACTTCGATAGAGTCGGTATCCACAAGGATAGCTTCATAGTATCTCCTTGTTTTGAGCAGATTCTCCATATCCACAGAGTTTTTATCATTGCAAACTGGCTTTATTAGCTGGTCTAGTGGATATCTATCTTATTCTTTATCAAAGGCAAGGACTGGCATTACCTGAGTGGTAACGAATTTGAATTCCTCTTTGATGGGAGGAGTTGTTGTTGTCGTTTTGCCTGTTGTAGGATCTACAGCCTGTGAGAAAGTTTCAGTAGCCTTCATAGTATAACGCTGCTTCAACTGAACAGACGAACTTGATGATTGTCCTTTATCAAAAGGTTTATTAGTCTTCAAATCTACCAATCTAGTTGCCATTAGTGGAGGAAGCTTTGGAAATTCTGCCAAAGCTGCATATTTGTTTTGAAACGGTAACTGTAGTTCCGGTTTCAGTGTAGGCCTTTGAGGGACTAATGGTCTTAACGAATTCAGCAGGGCTGACGGAGTGTCAAATGGTCTGTCCATCCTTGTTTGTTCCTGTTTGCTCCCGACTGGGATTTTCCCTAGTGTAGTGGGTCTCATTCCGGCCCTGTAAGAATTCCCTTGTTAGAAAATCGGGAAGGGAATTTTTTTCTCCTTTGATAAATTCTATTTGAAAATCAAAGCTAGATAGGAGAGCTTTCCATCTAGCAAATATTTGTTTAGAAACCAGATTTTTAACATCCTTTTGTAAAATCTCTTTAGCAGATTTGCAAAGTACTCGAAGTAAAAATTCTTTGTTAATAAGGTCATCTTGAAATTTTGTAATACATAGAACTATAGATAAAATTTCTTTTTTGATAGTGCTATGATTTCTTTGGGCGGAATTCCAGATTCCAGATGTAAATCTTACTAATTATTCAGAGGAATTACTGCCAATCTTTTGCTTCAGAATACCTCCATACCTGAGATCTGAAGCATCAGTTTCGATAATCATTAAGGCTTCAGGGTTAGGGATACCTAAACAAGGAAGGCCTTCGACTAATTCCTTTATCTTAATGACGGCTCTGGTTTGCTCATAACTCCATGGAACTAGAACTTTTTTATGTCTTTTGTAAAGAGGTTCACAGACTTGCCTAATGTTAGGGATAAAGTCAGCTACACAGTTAAGGCTTCCTAAGAACCTCTGAAGCTGGGTTTTATCGCTAATTTCATTAGGGAATTTGGAGGAGAACTCTATGGCTCTGCAAATAGGTTTATAACTACCCTAATAAAGATCATGCCCTAATAATCTTATAGATGTCTGGAAAAACTTCATTTTCTTAGTACTTATGACTAATCCATTAAACTTAACAATTTTGAAGAAACTAACGAGGTGTTTAAAATGAGAATCAATGTTCTCAGAGAAAATAAGCACATCATCAATATAAATAATTAACATATGGCTATAAGGATTGAAAATACATTTCATGATATTTTTGAACTCTGATGGAGCATTTTTGAGTCCGAATGGCAAGACATTCCATTCATAATGTCCAAAAGGGACATTGAAAGCAGTCTTGAATTTTTTGTGTTCAGCAATTTGAATCTGCCAAAATCCTGACTTCATATCAAACTTTCTATAAAGATTACCTTTAAAAGTTCTCTTTAAAATATCCCTTTTGTTAGGAATTAGATGCCTGATCCATTTCAAAATTGCATTCAAAGGATTGTAATTTATTACAAGCCTGGGAGTACCCCGTTCCTTTTCTGCACTGTTATTTACATAAAAGGCATAACAACTCCAAGGAGAATTAGAGGGTCTGATAATTCCATTTTCTAATAAATGGTTTCTCTCATTTTTGCAGATTTCCATCATTTCTTGGTTCATTTGAATGGGTCTCGCCTTAGTAGGGATAGCCTATTCATTGAATCCAGTAATGTAGGGAAGTTCTACTAAATGCCTCTTTCTTTCCCAAAATGCATTAGGAAATTGAGAACAAACTTCTTTTTCAAAAGTTTTTTGAAGATTGGCAATTTTACTCACCATCTCCGGGGTTTTTAAAATTTGTTCAATTTTGTTTATTTGAATTTCTTGCTTAAGAAAACAAATATGTGAAGAAATTCTGTTAATTTTAAAAGTAGTTCTTTCTTTAATAAAGTTACCTTCTTCTTGTGAGAGGGGCCTTAATAAAGGGAAGAATAGATTTTGATCTAATATCGTCGTGCGAATTTTATCAAACTTACTTGTGTAAGGTCGAATTTGACTAACAAAAGGTATTCCTAGAATGATATCTTCAGTGATACCTTCAGTAATGATAAAATCATTGACAAGTCAAATGCCATTGTTGTAGATATGGGCTTTTGAAAGCTTGTAATCGATTTTCATATTTTCTCCAGTGGCGGAGTATAGACGAGAAGTGCTTTTCTATAGATATTTGGTGGGTATAAGTCCTTTAACGATGCAATTGCTATCGGCTCCGTTATCAAAAAGGGTGATTCTATTAAGAAAAAAGTCTTTGTTTATGACAATTTTTACTGCGATGTGTTCGGTGTAAGCTTTAATGGCCGTTATAGCGGCACCTGAGGAAGAGGGAGTGTCCGAGCTGGGGAATGATCTTGGCTCTTTAAGGTGATCATTTTGATCATTGATCATTGGAGAAGCTCTAGGTGATTCTGGCGGGGAATCATGCTCTGGAAGAGATACATTTTTTAGAACTTGTTCGGTAAGAATGTTGAGATCAACTTGATCGAGTTTGATTTTTAGGTCTCTGAATTCTCCCTTGAGGGTGGAAATTTCACCCTAGAGATCAGCTATAGAAGGTTTCGCAGGTTTATCAAATCTAGACATAACCTGTTTCATACTAAAAGGCTGAATGATAGGTTTGGGGGACTTTTCCTCTTGAGAAAGAATCAATATTTTGAGTTCTAGAAGATATTTATTTCTAGCTTCATAATTTTGGATATGTTCTATGATGTCAAACAGGATTTCCTTAGGTTTTTCGGAGATGACATTAACAGTCTTTTTTGTGCAAGTACAGAAAGTACCATTATAAGAACAATCTTGGCCAGACTGAGATCGATCTAATTCATATGCGGTGTTGATAAATTCTTCATCGCTATAATCGTCACTAGAAGAGCTGGAAGTGTCGGAAGAGTCTGAAGAGTCTTCCATTATAGAGAACAATTTCTCTTTGGTTTCTTCAGAGACCTAATTAGTTGATCTTATTCTTCTTGCCAGATATACAATCTTTAGCTATATGGCCAGTTTTACCACAGTTCCAGCAAACATCCTTATTTTTAGAGAATTTTCTCTTAGTTTTTCTACTAGATTTATAAGACTCCTTTTTTGAGGACTCTTTTCTAGGTTTGGACTTTCTATGAGACTTATAAGATTTTTTCCTATGTTTCTTACTAAATGGAGAAGAAAGGTTGGCAAATCCAAAATCTTGACAGAAGGTTCCTAACCCATATTTGGAAGCACTGTCACTCTTAAGTTGCTTCTTAAGTTTTAGGTTTGTGCAGAGGTCTATCCCTACGGTGGTAATGAAACTTATGATGTCTCCTTAAGTTAAAATTCCGTAAGGGATTTTTCCTTCGAACCTATCTTTGATTTTGGTTCTACCTTTGTCTGCGAACAGGGGAAGGAGACCACTAATGAAACGTTCTTTCCAGAAGTCATTGTTATAGTCAGGTCTAATCATAATTTTGACTAAGAAGGTATCTTTATACCACCTAAAGTCTTCCAAATCCTTGCAGGTGAGGTTGTTATGAATTTCAAGGCTCCTATCTTGAAATAACTTGGGCTCTCCTATAAAATTTCTAGCTATATGATATAGGAGGGTAGCACAGGCATCTTCTTTTGTAACTTGCTCAAGGGTTTCTTTTCCACTTTCACCTTTGACTACGACGGTTTCCATGGCCATGGCCTCATAGATAAGGCTCTTAACTTCATCTGTGAAATAGTTGTCCCACCAATGCTTTATCATACCAATGAATCCTGATACAATCATGGTGGTTGTTTCTTTGTCAGAAGCTCCTCTAATTTTATAAGCCATAACAGCAACGCCTATTTCATAGAGTTTGTTATAGATTTGATGTGCTGCCAATCCATCAACATTCCATTCAGTGATGCCTCTACCATCATGATTTGAGGTGGCGAGGTAAGGGTTTTTCTCAAATTGGACGTCCGGAGGAGAAGGTCATTTGTAGTGTTTTTTCTTGATAGAAAAACATTCATTGGTAAGTTTTGAAAAGGAGTTCTTATCCTTTAGGGTGCTAGATTTGCCTTTCTCCTTTTCAGATAGGCTAAACGTGGAGAGTTGCTCATTGATTTGTTCTAGGATTTTTCCTGAAACTTTGAAGTTATCGCTGAGAGTAGGGAATTTCTCCTTTTGGAATTCAAGAATTTTAAAGATAGGATTGGTAGTTATAGTAAGGCCTGGAATACTCTTCTCTGGAGTGGGTGAGCTGAAAGGAAGTTTTATGCTTTTAGCGTCATCTATTTGATTGGAGATAATATGAAGGACCTGATTAGTATATTTGTTTTGTTCAACTATCCTATCTAGGTCTCTGTTGACAGGGGCTTATAGGGGTCTATCGTGCTTCTTCTTGAAGGGAGAGACATTGAGAATTTCATTGGAATGGGGAATTTTTATTCCTTCAAGGGGAGGAGTAACTGATTCAATTACTTTGTTACTCTGAGTATACAATTTATTAATGATAAGTTGAAGGGATTCATTTTGGTTTTCCATTCTTCTAGTGAGTTCAAACCACCTAAAGAATTTAATGTCGCATCGAAGTCTTTTCATATCAACTATCCAGAGTCTGCCAAACTCCTTTTGTTAATCTTTAGAATAGGTACTGGTGTACCACTTCCTTTTTAACGCATCTTTAGGAAGATACCAGAGGACCTCAAGAGCTTTGAGGTCTGGAGTATACTCATTATTAGATTTGATGACCTCTAATCCGAGGTCAGTTCTAATGTTTTGACGAGGTATGGTGGGGGGAGGTTCCATGTCTGAGGCTGTAGGGCTACCTGGATCATAGAGATTTTTGGGTTCTAGGGATTCTTGAACCCTAGTATGTTGCTGGTAATATACTTTGGGAACAGGACCAGAGAAGTCAACCCCTCTAACTTTTCCCTTGTCATTATCATTTTGCTCACTTCCCTCTGGGTTTTTGGAGGTAGAAGCTCTGTGCGAGACAGATCTCCTAAATGAAGAATTTCTAGAGGCTTCAAAACCTAGGAATTTTAAATCAATAGATCCGTCAGGGTTCTGGATAACCCTTTCGATCTGTGATTTCTCCGGATAGGTAGGGAGAGTTTGAGTGATAGAATCAAAGTGCCAATCATTTTTATGCATGATATTGTTCCAAATGAGAGCCTTGGGAACAAAGATATTACTTCTGTCTTTGTTTACCTCTAAGAGGGTTGTAACACCCCTAGGGCTCGTGATTCTAGATTTGGGAGCTAGGGTTGTACCCATAAGCCAATAATATACTCTATATATTATTGCTATTTCTCTAGTATTATCCTTACTGTTCATGTTTTTTGTTTTAACATTAAGTGTTAAAACATCCATGATGTTAGGATCATTAATATCCATCGAGAAATTTGGGTAGCAATTAAAGTATACCGGCCCGTCGGCGAGGTTACTTTGAATTATTCCTAAGAGAAAACATCGAATTTCAATAGATGGGCATCTCTTAGAATAGTACAGACAGGGATATCAAGACCTTGTCTAAAGATTGGCTTAATAGCCACTTGAACAAGTCCAACATGAAGATAATTAAACTGATTTTTTAATCTGTATATGTCATGCTCATTTAATAATTGAATAATTTCTAAGGAATTATTAATGGGGACAGTAGACTCGGAGGTTTTGATATTATGTTTTTTAATAAAACTAAATTTACCAAGTTGATAAATAGTTTAAAAAGGTTCTTCTGGAATACTCCAGTTTTGAAGATCATTTTCAATATTATCAATCTGAGTTGCTCGAGAAGACAGATTAATAGTATTTTTAACATGGTTGTTGGAATACATTACAAAAAATATTGTCCAGAGACTAACTGGGAAACACAGTTTTCACACAAGAAAGCATACCACAAGAATCTTTAATAATTCAACCTATAATAAATTATATCAATAGATCTATGTCCTATGGGATCTAACGAGTCTTAATGGCTATTACTTCTAATTTTCTCTTAGCGTTATCTCAGCGACGGGACTACTAACAGGGTCGAATGCTTACCTTAGCTGAGTCCACGCTTTCAGGCTGACCAACGTCAGAAACCGGATATTAATCGTACACTTCAAACACTTTGAGAAAACGAATGCCCCATACTTGGATAAACCCCAATTATAGAACAAGATATATTAAAATAATTTATTACAAGTCTCTTTATTGAATGATTAAAGTAGTGAGTAGCTTATTCAAACTTTGTTTACTGAAAACATTACAAGAGAGTCTAGGCAAGCGAAATATTTCTTATGTTGGAAATTTTTTGATGCCTTCTCTAGAATTACAACATGTCTTATATACACAAAAGTGAAAGATAAAATACATCTAAAGTGTACAAGTGTAAGGCTAATATTAAGTCTTAGTAGCTGACAGTCCTTTTGTAAAGGTAGTTGAGTGCTTTTACTTTTTGAAAAAGTTGAGTGCTTTGCTTTTGAAAAGCTTGTCTATAAGATTCCCATTAGGAATAGTAGAATGCCCTTTCAAAAAAGCAATTCCAGTTCTTTGAACCTCTACCTTTTTGAAGGGTCATTTCCCTATCCTTAATAGAGGTCCATATAGGCCATAGCTATTCCATTGGGATTTAGCATATCTCCATTATTATCAATACTTCTTGTGGAAGAAGCTTCTTCTAGATGCTGTAAGACTTCTTCTTCATTAGTTTCCTGGCTTTCCATATCGTGCAAGGCCTTCTTCAATTTTTCCTTTAGTACCTTCTTATTTTTTGAAGCATTGTTTGGAGGTGAAACTGGTGAAGCTGTCTTTCCTTTATCTGGAGTCTTTGCACACAATTGACTCAGCTTTGTGGAGAAAGTAAAAGTCAATCCTAGAACAAATGTTGTTGATGATAATGATAATATCTCTGATAGAGATATTCCTACTACTTCTAAAATGAACTTTGATCCAAGTGACTTAATGATTCCACACCAAATTAATTTTAGTCCAGGGTCCCAGGTAAGAAATTATATTAAAAAAGAACTTTTTGATAAAAAATGGAACCAGTTTAGAACTTGGTCTTTTGAGACTTATAGTCCTGATGAGATGAATAATATTTCTCAAGAATTCTATGAAACGTGTGCATTGCATAATCAGATTATGTATTTTGTGTCTTGGTTTATAACCACATACTTTTTATTATATGTTAAGGTGCTTGAAAGATCATACCAAGATATTAGTGGTAACATTGTTAAAACTGTTTACCCTCCCCAAGCTCTTTTTATATTGCCAAATAATACGGGTGTTACTTTCTTCGCATTTAAAAAATTCATTGATATGAAATTTCTAAGGTAACTGTTGCAGAAATTAATAATTTGATTTCTCAAAATAATTATTTGAGCTTATATGTGAAAGTCTTAGGAGAACATATTTCTTCTCTTGATAAAAAGCTCGATGAGTTAATTGATTTGACAAAAAATTGAGTGTTAGTCCAAATTTTACTAATATTGCTTATTCTTCCAAAAGTAAGATAGAAGATTTGACGAATAAAACTAGTATTCAAAGGTCCCCTGATATTGAGGGATTTTAACTTAAATTTCCTTTGCATGATTTAGAACAGCTTCTTGATGAAAAGCTTTCTGGTTTAAATATTAGACCTATTGATTTCTCTAATGCTTTTGCTAATAGCCTTGAGTCCTCTCCTAATTTAAAAAACCAAACAAAATCAAAGCTTAATAAGCTCAGAGAAATGATTAAAAAGAAGCTGGGTATAAATCCCAGATATGCCGATTTACCCCGCATGCAAACTTATAACTATCCGCGACCCACTTCTTAAGATGTTCTGATAGAGGAAAGAGATTAGAATCAGACTAATACATCTTATCGCTGAGACAATATTTATGAATGGAATCTTGATGGCCTAACTCATAGGAAATAAACAATCCTCGTAAATGGCATAATAATATATTCAACGGTGTGTAAAACCAATGGTAATACAAGTAATAGAACAGATAAAGTTATTTGTTAAATGATAGTTACTATTTTTGCTCACCAACTTAGTGGCTGGTGGGATAATTTTTTGACTAATGATCAAAGAGAGTCAATTTTTAATGCTACAGCTACGACAGCCCTAGTTACAAATAGGAAAGATGTTGTTTATACACTTGTTCTTACAATTTTAGAATATTTTAATGGTAGATTTACCAATCAGTATGAAAATATGCAAACTCTCTTAAATGGGCTTAGATGTAAGACCCTAGTAGAATTTAGGTTGAATAAAAATACATTTTTAAGTCGGGTCGTGGAATTACCTGAAAATCGATATGAGCACTGGAAGACTAAGTTTATAGATGGGCTTCCTCTACTTTTTGCTGAAAGAGTACGAAAAACTCTTAGAGGTTTCTATGGTAAATTAGTTGGGAAAATTACTCTTATGGGCATTTGATCGCAGCTTGTACGCAAGAAGGATTAAACTTATGTAATGAGTTAAAATTATCTAGACAACTTAAGCTTGATAAGCTTAAAGAAAAATCTCAGATAGGAGATTTCTGTACCCAGTTTGGTAAATTTAAACCAGCTTCCACTTCTAGGAAGAAAGGCCATAGATATTTCAAAGGTGAGCAGCCTTATCGGAAGAGAAGATCTAGATATAGTTCCAAAGAAGAGCATGAAACTAGAAAAGCCTTTAGGAAATCTACTCGGTTTGCCAAAAATAGGTCTAAGCTAGATCTTGCTAAGATTAAGTGTTACAGATGTGGTAACTTTGGGCATATTTTTCCAAACTATAAGCTTCAAAATCTTAAATCTTTAAGTCTTGTTGATGATGTACATGATCAAGTTTATGGTTTGTTATACACCTTAGGTTTAGAATCTGATTATAATGTTGAATCTGAATCAGAAAATGATATTGAGTTGCCTAATTTATCTGATTGTGATAATGCTAGTGCTTGTTCTGATTGCCAAGGTGATACCTGCACTTGTGATGACGCAATTTATAATTTACAATCCCAGTTTGAAGATTTAAACATTTAAACCATTACCTCGGATAATGTGTTAGAACTTTTGAAAGAAGTTTTGAATGAGAAACTACGGGAAAAATTTATTAATTTGTCTACTAGTTCAGTACCTAGTACTTTTAAAACTGTTGATAGAAATACCTTTATGCCTAAAACTGCTGATAGCAATTATTTTATGCCTTATTCTATAACAAAAGTTAATAGACGCCTTGCTATGAGTTATGCTCTTGGTAAAGATACTTCTTTTGATGATTTAAAGATATAAGTTGAAAACTTGAAAAAAGAAATTAAATCTCTTAAACAAAATCAAATGATTTGTGATCAAAAAATTTTGCAAATTGAAAAAGATATTTCTTCCACACAAATTTCTAAAGAAAAAGAAAAAAATTCCGAAGAAAGTGAATTGAATGATATTCAAAATTTCCTTGAATTAAAAAATGATTATTTTTTGAGAATGATGCAAATTGTTATTGCTCATAAATGGTATATTAAATGTACTATTTTGATTGATAATCATTTTTTAGTAACTAATATTGCTATGATTGATAGTGGAGCTGATGTTAGCTGTATTCAGGAAGGATTAATACCGACCAAATATTTCCATAAAATCACTCATGTAGTTAAATCTGCATCTAGACATGCTCTTGATATAGAGTATAAATTTCCAAACACTCATATTTGCCAGAATAAAGTATGCACACCGCATTTCTTCTTTTTGGTAAAAAATCAGTTATACCCTCCAATTATACTTGAAACTCCTTTTATAAATGCTAATTATCCTAATACTCATATTGATGCAAAAGGATTTACGGCTACTTACAAGAATAAGGAGATATCCTACTCTTTCATTAAAGATCCCGTAACTAGAGATATTAATGCTTTAATTGATATGAAGCAAAAACATCTTAATTTTTTACAGCTTGAATTGCGTAGCATAAATATTTGTGATACTATGAAGTCTGCTAAGATACAAGAAAAAATTAAATTATTTTCTGAACAAATGGCTGTTGATATTTGTGTCGACCATCCTAGTGCTTTTGAAATTGCAAAGAGCATATTGTTACTTTTCCATATGAACAAAATTTCTCTGAGGATAATGTCCCAACAAAATCACGACCTTGTCAAATAAATGCTAATTAGTAGAATTCTGCAAAAAAGAGATTGATAATCTGCTATAAAAAGGTTTGATAAAGCCTTCCAAATCTCTGTGGTCTTGTACTGTCTTTTATGTTAATAATGCAATAAAAAAAGAACGTGGTGTTCCTAGGTTGGTAATAAATTACAAAACTTTAAACAAATATTTAAAATAGATTAGGTATCCCATCCCAAATAAAAAAGATTTGTTATCCCATTTATATGATGCCAATATATTTTCAAAATTTGATTTAAAATCTAGATATTAGTATATTCAAATATTTAAAGAGCACACTTATAGAACTGCTTTTAATGTGCCCTTTGGGAAATATGAA
This sequence comes from Capsicum annuum, assembly GCF_002878395.1. NCBI lineage: Eukaryota > Viridiplantae > Streptophyta > Magnoliopsida > Solanales > Solanaceae > Capsicum > Capsicum annuum. The sequence goes on from NW_025855126.1 coordinate 2,439,845, forward strand.
TGGAAGTTTATGCCATTTGGCTTGAAAAATTCTCCTTCTGAATTTCAGAAGATAAAGAATGATATATTTAATCCTTATGTGGATTTCATCATCGTTTATATTGATGACATTCTTGTGTTTTCTAAAATATTTGAACTGCATATCAAGCATCTTGATATTTTCAAGTAAATTGTGATACAGAATGGTTTAGTGATATCTAAGCCAAAAATGAGTTAATTTCAAACAAATATTTGATTCTTAGGACATAATATCTGTCAAGGGAAGATTACTCCTTATAATACCCCAAAAAATCTAAACCAATATTAGAGCAATGTACCAAGCTCATGCATAGTACATCATGGTTCTTTTATAGTTTTATGATTAAGTTAGTTGTATATTAAGGCTTCAAATAACTCCCATCTATCAGACGAATCAAAACATTTCTTACTGATTGAATTCTTGAGAAGGATATTGGTATAGTCAATTTCAAATGATCATATCTCTAATTATACTTGGAATTTTTGAGCTCATGACCTATAAACATATATATAATTGAATTATCTTTCCAACGTTATCAATTTAACCTAAATTCGATATTGGAGCAAAGAGTTATTCCTATTTTACTCCAGCATGTCAGGCTAGAAATAGTGTGATGACATTCGTGGTAGCTTACCACATTTGTGATGCCCTATCACGAATATTGTTAACCTTAGGTAGAAACTAGCTCCTAAGTGACAACATTCGTGGTAGCTTACCACATTTATGACGCCCTATCACGAAGGTCGTCAGATTTAGGCAGAAACCAGCTCCTAAGTGACGACATTCGTGGTAGCTTACCAGAGTTGTGATGCCCTATAATGAAGGTCGTCAGCCTTAATCTAGCTTCTGTGTGATGACATTTTGATGGCCTGTCATATTTTTGATACCTTGTCATAAATGTCGTCTACTTTTCTTTCCAGAACCTGAGCGACGTTTTAGTAAGGGTATTTTGGTCCTTTTCCATCACTTCCCACGACTTATAACCCTCAAGGAACGTATTGTCTTCCATTCTCTTTAGTTAAACATCTTAAAAAGCTTCTCATACACTCTCAACCATAAGATTAGGGTTTTCTCTCAAGATCAAAACTCTCAAAAACAAGCCATATGGTTTTCATCGAAGAGTCTATTTCAAGGAAATTTCTCCATCAATCTTCACGAATTCTTAATCTAAGGTATGCGTAGGGTTCATCCACTGATTCCTTTCATCCGTGGAGTTCAAGAATCAATCTTTGATAACTAAATCATGAATGTTTTGTGGTGATATGGTTGTATTCATGTTGTTGTTTGTGGTTTGTGATATAGAGTGGGAATTTTATGAACTTTCATGAAGATTGTGATCATGTAGTTGGAACACATGAATTTGGGTGGATTAAGGCGGTGTAAATTTGTGAATACACCTATGCCTTGAAGAGTGAATGCAATGTGTTTGATAAAATGCTTAGTATATGATAAACCAGGTTTCCATGACACAATAGCATTCGAATGACAAGCTAATGTTAACCATTATAATTTGATATGAATTCCATGCTCTATGCTTTATGATTTCACATGAATTCACGTTGTTGTTATGTGTCATGGTTGTGGTATGAAGTGTACATAATGATTGGGGAATGGATTCATAGTGTGTTTATATGCCTTTCATGCTATGAACAAGAACATGATTTTGAAGTACCACATGAGTTATTCCCAAATTATTACAATATGAACTAAATGTTACATATTTGTCATTTCCTTACGCTTAAATGGTTTTCATGCTACCGTTATGAACAGTATATTTTGTCGGAATGCCCATGATATTAGAATATGAGATTCATGACTTGATTATAAGCATTCCTATTCATGTTAGATATTATGATGACCATGTACTTCATGAAATCCCTCACTCTTGTATTATGGATTGTTATTGATGGTCATGTACTCAAGAAAGTCAAGTTGTGTCAGTTTTCTTCCATCGAGTCCTGGGGATACTTGTACCCAAAAAATATAGTTGTTTACCTAGAGCCATGTCATGTTATCACGATACTCTCAGTCGAGCCATGATCTATAGAATTTAGTCTGTCATGTGACTCAGGAAAACTCAGAAATCTCAGTAGTCTCACTAGTTCAGTAATCGCATACTCAGTGATCTCAGAAATCTCAGTAATAGTAGTATTCCTAGTAATTTCAGTAATTCCAGTACTCTCAGTCCTCAGAACACAATACGTTCCGTCAGCTAAAAGAACTCAATAAACTTAGTTTAGCTCCACTAAACAATATCACTAGTATCAGTCCAGTTAATCAGTATCAGTTCAGCTAATTAGTTTAGTTTAGTTATTCAGTTCAGCTTAGTTATTCATTTCAGTTTCCTTTAGATGGGAGTATAAGTTAGCATCAAGTGAACCCAATGATGGGAACTCTCCTACCAGTTCAGGGTGTGATTCTTAGAAGTCATCCTTGTGTTCCAGAACTATGTAGACAACGTATGTTGAGACATCTTTATCTATCAGATTAGGGTTGATGAGGTGGCTTAACCTGTCAGTTTAGGGTTCCCACCATTCTTATTTGAGTACCTGCCAGATAAGGGTCACTCATAGCTGTCCTTACCAGTGGAGCAGTATTGACACCCCTCCAATTGTGGCAGAGATTGGACCCCAACTTAGCTATATGCGCTATTGGGGCATGTAGGTTAAACAACTACTTCCGACAGTTTTAGTTATAGATTTCAAGACTGTCAGCTACAGTCACCCAGTCTCAGTAAAGAACTCAGATAGTTCTTCAGATTTCAATATATCAGGACTATCAGATACAGTCAACTCAGATATAGTACGAGACTCAGATAGTTCCATCAAATTTAGGATTGTCAAATACAGTCACTCATGTTATCATTATTACCAGTTCTCAGAACTTATACTATTAGTACTCAGTTTTAGGACTGTTAGACACAGTCAATTAGACCAGTTTTTCATAATTCAAACTTTCAAAAATAGTCATTGATCTATTTAGTATCTCAGTATCAGTACACTCATGTTGTTAGTATTTAGACTCAGTAGTCAGTATCTCCACAAGTTTAGTTACAGTTATGTATGCATGTATGTATTCTCACGTTTATATTAGTCAGTATTGTTCATGCATATAACCCGTTGCATTTAGCCTAACTTACTCATATACTCAGTACATTCAGACGTACTGACCCATTTGGGCTATGTTGTTTTCTCTTATGTTACACCATAGGTTTAGAGGCACGAGCTCCAAATCAGTAGTAGCATTCCAGTGTTCAGAGTTTGTATGAGTCCTTCTCATTTGAGGACGATATGATTATTTCTGCATTTACTATTCAGTTGCTAGATGGATTTAGTTAGACAAATGTTCCTTCAACTCCTACTTTCAGACTAGATGTCAGATTAGATATTTAGATCTCATTATTTTCAGTATTTATGACTTGTTTTGGTATTGTCAGACCTTTTTTAGACATTTTGTTATCGGACGTTTATTCAGTTAGAATCTTATGGCCATTCATGTTCATGTTTCTATATTTTATGTATATTATGCAGTATACAGGTAAAGATATCAGTTATGGGTTAGCTTATGGTCCTTCGGGGTCATGGGCACCATGTGGCATCTCCGTTCAGAAAATCAGGGTATTACTAACTTGGTATCAGAGCCTAAGGTTCAATAGAGTCCTAGGAAGTCTGAAAGCCGCATCTAGTAGAGTCTTGTACATACGTGTGTTGTGCACAACACTTATGTGTAGGAGGCTATGAGATGTTTTAGGAACAATTTCCATTCTTTCAATATTCATGTCGTTCCAGTGAGCAGAATCTCAGTCTAATCCACTTCACCCTTTCTTCTACAGACATGCCTCCTAAAAGAAGAAATGAGAATTAGTCAGCCCCTCAGCTTGAAGAACCTTTAGGAGATCATGTTTCTCGTGCAGAGTTTAGGGCTGCATTCACCACTCTTGCTCAGTCAGTCGCTCCCCAAAATGAATGACCAGCTATTATTCTAGCCAACCCGGTGGCCAATTCAGTTACAGCTAGAATTCAGGACGTCACCCGAATGAATCCTCCTTCTTTCAGAGGATCTAAGTCAGATGAGGACCCGCAGGAATTCCTAGATCAGCTTCAGAAGGTGACAGATTTTATGGGGGTTACTACTGTTCAGAGTGCTGAGTTAGCCACATACCAATTATAGGATGTCGCTCATACTTAGTACAAGCAGTGGAAGTCAGAAAGGTTAGATGAGGCAGGCCTTATAGAGTGGGAGGAGTTTGCCTCTGCTTTCCTTGATAGATTCTTTCCGCTAAAGCTTAGCGAAGCTAAGGTACTAGAGTTCATAAACCTTAGGCAGGGAAGTATGACGGTAAAGGAGTATTCTCTCAAGTTTACTCAATTAGCCAGATATCCTCCCCATGTGGTTGCAGATGGTAGAGCTAAGATGAGTAAGTTTGTGCCAGGGGTAAATGATAGTGTGGTAAATGAGTACAGATCTGCCATGTTGAATAGTGATATGACTTTAGCCAGACTTATGAAACATACTTAGCAGATAGAGGAGCAGAAGATTAGGACAAGAGAGAGATAGAGTAAGAGAGCAAGGACAGGTAGTTTCATCTTTCCTCAGCCTAAGTCATAGGGTGGTAACCGTTCTCTACATAGTAAAAAATTTTCAGTCCCAGCTCTATCCTTAGATAGTGTACTAGCACCTAATTTCAGAAATGACCGTTATGATAAAGTGCTAGGCTCTGAGGACCAAGGTAGTAAAAATAGAGGTCTTACTTATCCGCTTTGCGAATAGTGTGGTAAGAATCATCTAGATGTATGTATGGCAGGCAGTAATGTATGCTTTGGGTGTGGCAAGCCAGGACATAAGATGCGAGAGTGTAGATTTCTAGCACAGAGTGTAAGGAGTTGCGTCAGCAAGCTATAAATAGTAGTCAGCATCAAAATAAACTTTATTCACTCTAGACCCGTCCTAATCCAGAAAGTTTCCCTGACTTAAATTCGGGTATGTTAACAGTGTTTCATGTTTATAGTATTCATTGCTAGATCTCTTTCTCTCATTCGATCATATGTTTCAGTATGAGTAAGCTAGTAAAGCCAGCAAGTCAGTTTAGCATAGAGCAGTCAGATTTTTATAGCTTGTTTTCTCATCCTTGCATCTATTTATGCGATCAAAAATCTCAGAGAAAGTAACTATTTCAAGGTAGAACCTCCTAGTAGTTGCAAGTTCAGTTCATCTCATGCATCATGCATTAGTTTCAAACTCCCAAAGTTTAGTTATAATCTAGTTCGTAGATACCCTATGCATCACCCAGTATCTCCGTAAGGTAAGCGTTCTTAGAGGGACATAGCATCCCAAGGGGGAGATACCCCACTTCTCTTAACGCTCTCATGCCTTATATCCTTCAATTTCTCCTTGTATAATGAATTCAGTCTAGATAGAGGGTACTCATAAGTTGACCATCAAGTTAGACCTCAGTTGTAAGTCAAGTATTCAGAGGTTCAGTTCATGATGTTTAGTCCATATGTCACGTAGCAGAATAAGTCATATTCTCATGTTTCAATTTAATCTTAGTTCTTTTACCATTGCATGTTCAGTTGTAAGTTCATGAGTCAGTTCAGTGATGTATTCACGTATCAGATATGCATAGTCAGCTTATCAGTACTTTATGTCATGCATTCGTATATAATGTCAGTCATATAATCATGCATCAGATAAGCATGGATTCAACTTATCAGTTAAGCATCAGATATGCATTCTCAGTTTGAGAAACTCAGTTTATCATAACACTCAGTCCTATATTCATAAATTAGCTACCCATGCATCAGATATGCATGTACAGTATGATATGCTCAATTTTTAGTCATGTCAGCCATGAAATCATGATCAGTCATTCATGCTATATATACTTTATTTTATCTTTTCTCCTCTCTCAAGCAGTCATTATTCCAGGATGAATATTTCCAAGGGGGAGATATTGTAATACCCCAAAAAATCCAAACTAATATTAGAGCCATGTACCAAGATCATGCATAGTACGTCATGGTTCTTTTATAGTTTTATGATTAAGTTAGACGTAAATTAAGGCTTCAAATAACTCCTAGCTATCAGACGAATCAAAACATTCCTTACAGATTGAATTCTTGAGAAGGATATTGGTATAGTCAATTTCAAATGAGCACATCACTCATTATACTTGGAATTTTTGAGCTCATGACCTATTGACAAATATATAATTGAATTATCTTTCCAACGATACAAATTTTGCCTAAATCCAATATCGGAGCAAAGAGTTATTCCTATTTTACTCCAGCATGTTAGGCTGGAAATAGTGTGATGACATTCGTGGTAGCTTACCATATTTGTGATGCCCTATCATGAAGGTCATCAGCCTTAGGCAGAAACCAGCTCCTAAGTGATGACATTTGTGGTAGCTTACCACATTTGTGATGCCCTATCATGAAGGTTGTCAGCCTTAGGCAGAATTCAACTTCTGTGTGATGACATTTTTGATGGCCTGTCATATTTTTGATGCCTTGTCACGAATGTCGTCACCTTTTCTTTCCAGAACTTGAGGGACATTTTAATAAGGGTATTTTAGTCATTTTCCTTTACTTCCCACGACTTATAACCCTCAAGGAATGTATTATCTTCCATTCTCTTTAATTAAACATCTCAAAAAGCTCTCTTATACACTCTCAACCATATGATTAGGGTTTCCTCTCAAGATTAAAACTCTCAAGAACAAGCCATAGGGTTTTCATAGAAGAGTCTATTTTAAGGAAATTTTGCCATCAATCTTCACGAATTCTTAATCTAAAGTATGCATAGTGTTCATCCACGGATTCCTTTCATCCGTGGAGTTCAAGAATCAATCTTTGATAACTAAACCATGAATGTTTTGGGGTGATATGGTTGTATTCATGTTATTGTTTGTGGTTTGTGCTATAGAGTGGGAATTTTATGAACTTTCATGAAGATTGTGATCATGTATTTGGAACCCATGAATTTGGGTGGATTAAGGTGGTGTAAATTTGTGAATACACCTATGCCTTAAAGAGTGAATGCAATGTGTTTGTTAAAATTCTTAGTATATGATAAACCAGGTTTCCATGACTCAATAGTATTTGAATGACAAGCCAATGTTAACCATTATAATTTGATATGAATTTCATTCTCTATGCTTTATGATTTCAGATGAATTCCACATTGCTATTATGTGTCATGGTTGTGGTATGAAATGTACATAATGATTGAGGAATAGATTCATAGTGTGTTTATATTCCTTCCATGCTATGAACAAGAACATGATTTTGAAGTACCACATGAGTTATTCACAAATTATTAGAATATGAACTAAATGTTACATGTTTGCCATTCCCTTATGCTTAAATGGTTTCCATGCTATCGTTATGAATAGTATATGTTGTCGGAATGCCCATTATATTAGAATATGAGATTCATGACTTGATTATAAGCATTCCTATTCATGTTAGACATTATGATGACTATGTACTTCATGAAATCCCTCACTCATGTATTATGGATTGTTATTGATGGTCATGTACTCAAGAAAGTCAAGTTGTGTCAGTTTCCTTCCATCGAGTCCTGGGGGTACTTGTACCCAAAAAATATAGTTGTGTGCCTAGAGCCATGTCATGTTATCATGATACTCTTAGTCGAGCCATGATCTATAGAATTTGTTTGTCACGTCACTCAACAAAACTCAAAAATCTCAGTAGTCTCACTAGTTTAGTAATTTCATACTCAGTGATCTCAGAAATCTCAGTAACATCAGTATTCCTAGAAATTTCAGTAATTCCAGTACTCTCAGTCAGTCCTCAAAACACAATATGTTCTGTCAGTCCAAGAACTCAATAAACATAGTTTAGCTCCACTAAACAATATCACTAGTATCAGTCCAGTTAATCAGATAAGTTCAGCTAAAGATTATAGATCTGGCAAGAAGAATAAGATAAACCAATTAGGTCTCTCTAAAGAAACCAAAGAGAAATTGTTCTCTATAATGGAAGACTCTTAAGACACTTCTGACACTTCCAGCTCTTCTAGTGACGATTACCAAGGAGGATCTTAAAGGATTCATCGATAAAATATGAGAGAAGATTGAAATTAAAAACAATTAAAAAAACTTACAAGATTTTATTCAAACTTTGTTAACTAAAAACATTACAAGAGAGTTTAGGCAAGCGGAATATTTCTTATGTTGGAAATTTTCTGATGCCTTCTCTAGAATTACAACATGTCTTATATAGACAAAAGTGAATGATAAAATACATCTAAAGTGTACAAATGTAAGGCTAAGATTAAGTCTTAGTAGCCGACAGTCCTTTAGTAAAGGTAGTTGAGTGCTTTTACTTTTTGCAAAAGCTGAGTGCTTTTCTTTTTAAAAGCTTGTCTATAAGATTCCCATTAGGAACAGTAGAATGCCCTTTCCAAAAAGCAATTCTGGTTCTTTGAACCTCTACCTTTTTGAAGGGTCATTTCCCTATTCTTAATAGGGGTCCGTATAGGCCATAACTATTCCTTTGGGATTTAGCATATCTCCATTACTATCACTGCTTCCTATGGAAGAAGCTTCTTCTAGAAGTTGTAAGACTTCTTCTTCATTAGTTTCTTGGCTTTCCAAATTGTGCAAGGTCTTCTTCAATTTTTTCTTTAGTGCCTTCTTTTTTTGTGAAGCATTGTTTGGAGGTGAAACTGGTGAAGCTGTCTTTCCTTTATCTGGAGTCTTTGGTGCTACTGGCTTGGGAGTCCATCCTTTCAACTTTATCTTTTTTGATAAATATTTGATACGATCCTGTTCTCCTTTAGCGAAGTTCCAAGATATAATGTATGAAACTCGCTTTTTAATATAGAATTTGCACATTTGAATGTGCTCTGGGATGGTTACACACCCTTCTTTTGAACAGAATTCATTGAAACTGTTAATGAATTGTAAAGGGAAGATTTCTTTGATTCCTCCAAAATAGGTCCACCATTCGTAAAACCATCTAGGGATAATAGCTTCTACCATGGCTGGACAATATTTAATAAACCAGGTATGCCCAAGTCTGACATATAAGAAATTAAACCATGCGGACTTATAATCATACCAATTATATGTTTGACACCTGTGGGGCATCAATTAGGCAATTGGGGTATGCAGGTGATCGGCAAACTAGTTAAAAGGTGTTAATATCCTTTTGATGGTGAACCTAGAATAGTCGATGTATTTTGGGTCCCTTTCATTCCTGGAATGTTAGACTTCGATAGAGTCGGTGTCCACAAGGATAACTTTATAGTATCTCCTTGTTTTGAGCGGATTCTTCGTATCCACAGAGTTTTTATCATTGTATACTGGCTTTATTAGCTGGTTTGGTGGATATCCTTCATATTCATTATCAAGGGCATGAACTGGCATTACCTGAGTGGTAACGAATTTGAATTCCTCTTTGATGGGAGGAGTTGTTGCTATCGTTTTGCCTTTTGTAGGATCTACAGCCTGTGCGAAGGTTTTAGGAGCCTTCATAGTATAAATCTGGTTTGACTTAATAGACAAACTCGATGATTGCCCATTATCAAAAGGTTTATTAGTCTTCAAATCTACTAATCTAGTTGGCATTGGTTCAGGAAGCTTTGGAAATTTTACCAAAGCTGCATATTTGTTTTGAAACGGTAACTGTAGTTTCGGTTTCAGTGTAGGCATTTGAGGGAATGATGGTCTTAATGGATTCAGTAGGGCTGACGGAGTGTCAAATGGTTTGGCCATCTTTATTTGTTCCTGTTTGCTCCCGACTGGGATTTTCCCTAGTGAGTGGGTCTCATTCCGACCCTGTAAGAATTCTCTTGTTCGATAATTGGGAAGGGAATTGTTTTCTCCTTTGATAAATTCTATTTGAAAATCAAAGCTCGATAGGAGAGCTTGCCATCTAGCAAATATTTATTTAGAAACCAAATTTTTAACATCCTTTTGTAAAATCTCTTTAGCAGATTTACAATCTACTCAAAAGTAAAAATTCCTTGTTAGTAAGGTCATCTTGAAATTTTGTAATACATAGCATTATAGATAAAATTTCTTTTTTGATAGTGTTGTAATTTCTTTGGGCGGAATTCCAGATTCCATATGTAAATCTGACTAATTTTTCAGAGGAATTACTGCCAATCTTTTGATTCTGAATACCTCCATACCCGGATCTGAAGCATCAGTTTTGACAATCATAAAGGCTTCAGGGTTAGGGATACCTAAACAAGGAAGGTCTTTGACTAATTCCTTTATCTTAATGATGGCTTGTGTTTGCTTAGTGCTCTTATGAACTGGAACTTTTTTAAGTCTTTTGTAAAGAGGTTCAAAGACTTGCCTAATGTTAGGGATAAAGTCAGCTACATAGTTAAGGCTTCCTAAGAACCTCTGAAGCTGGGTTTTATCGCTAATTTCATTAGGGAATTTGGAGGAGAACTCTATGGCTCTGCAAATAAGTTTATAACTACCCTGATAAAGATCATGCCCTAAGAATCTTATAGATGTCTAGAAAAGCTTCATTTTCTTAGCACTTATGCCTAAGCCATTAAACTTAACAATTTTGAAGAAACTATTGAGGTGTTTAAAATGAGAATCAATGTTCTCAGAGAAAATAAGCACATCATCAATATAAACAATTAACATATGACCATAAGGATTGAAAATACTGTTCATGATATTTCGGAACTCTGATGGAGCATTTTTGAGTCTGAATGGCAAGACATTCCATTCATAATGTCCAAAAGGGACATTGAAAGCAGTCTTGAATTTGTCGTGTTCAGTAATTTGAATCTGCCAAAATCCTGACTTCATATCAAACTTACTATAAAGATTAGCTTTAAAAGTTCTCTTTAAAAGATCCCTTTTGTTAGGAATCAGATGCCTGATCCATTTCAAAACTGCATTCAAAGGCTTGTAATTTATTACAAGCCTGGGAGTACCTCATTCCTTTTCTGCACTGTTATTTACATAAAAGGCAGAACAACTCCACGGAGAATTAGAGGGTCTGATAATTCCATTTTCTAATAAATGGTTTATCTTATTTTTGCAGATTTCCATCATTTCTTGGTTCATTTGAATGGGTCTCGCCTTAGTAGGGATAGCCTGTTCATTGAATCCAGTACTGTAGTGAAGTTCTACTAAATGCCTCTTTTATTCCCAAAATGCATTTGGAAAGTCAGAATAAACTTCTTTTTCAAAAGTTTTTTGAAGATTTGCAATTTTACTCACCATCTCTGGGGTTTTTAAAATTTGTTCAATTTTCTTTATTTGAAATTCTTGCTTAAGCAAACAAATATGTGAAGAAAGTCTGTTAATTTTAAAAACAGTTCTTTCTTTAATAAGGTTACCTTCTTCTTGTGTAAGGTCGAATTTGATTAACAAAAGGTATTCCTAGAATGATATCTTCAGTGATACCTTCAGTAATGACAAAATCATTGACAAGACAAATGCCATTGTTGCAGATATAGGCTTTTGAAAGCTTGTAATCGATTTTTATATTTTCTCCAGTGGCGAAGTATAGACGAGAAGTGCTTTTCTGTAGATATTTGGTGGGTATAAATCCTTTGACGATGTAATTGCTATCGGCTCCAGCATCAAAAAGGGAGATTTTCTTAAGAACAAAGTCTTTGTTTATGACAATTTTTACTACGATGTGTTTGTTGTAAGCTTTAATGGCCGTTATAGCGGCACCTTAGGTAGAGGGAGAGTCCGAGCCGGGGAATGATCCTGGCTCTTTAAGGTGATCATTTTGGTCATTGATCATCGAATAAGATCTAGGTGATTCTTATGGGGAATCATGCTCTGGAAGAGATACATTTTTTAGAACTTGTTTGGTAAGAATGTTTAGTTCAACTCGATCGAGTCTGATTTTTAGGTATCTGATTTCTCCCTTGAAGGTGGAAATTTCACCCTTGAGATCAGCTATAGAAGGTTCCGCAGGTTTATCAAATCTAGACATAACCTGTTTCATGCTAAAAGGCTGAATGATAGGTCTGGGGGACTTTTCCTCATGAGAAAGCATCAATCTTTTGAGTTCTAGAAGATATTTATTTCTAGCCTCATCATTTTGGATGTGTTCTATAATGTCAAACAGGATTTCCTTAGGTTTTCCAGAGATGACATTAACAATCTTTTTTGTGCAAGTATAGAAAGTACCATTACAAGCACAATCTTGGCCAGACTGAGATCGATAGGATTCATATGTAGTATTGATAAATTCTTCATCGCTATAATCGTCACTAGAAGAGCTGGAAGTGTCGGAAGAGTCTGAAGAGTCTTCCAATATAGAGAATAATTTCTCTTTGGTTTCTTCAGAGAGACCTAATTGGTTGATCTTATTCTTCTTTCCAGATCTACAATCTTTAGCTGTATGGCCGGTTTTACCACACGTCCAGCAAACATCCTTATTTTTAGAGGATTTTCTCTTAGTTTTTCTACTAGATTTATAAGACTCCTTTTTTGAGGACTCTTTTCTAGGTTTGGACTTTCTACGAGACTTATAGGATTTTTTCCTATATTTCTTACTAAATGGAGAAGAAAGGTTATCAAATCCAAAATCTTGACAGAAGGTTCCTAACCCGTATTTGGAAGCACTGTCACTCTTAAGTTGCTTCTTAAGTTTTAGGTCTGTGCAGAGGTCTATCCCTACGGTGGTAATGAAGCTTATGATGTCTCCATAAGTTAAAATTTTTTAAGGGATTTTTCCTTCGAACCTATCTTTAATTTTGGTTCTAACTTTGTCAGCGAACAAGAGAGGGAGACCACTAATGAAACATTCTTTCCAGAAGTCATTGTTACAGTCAGGTCTAATCATAATTTTGACTAAGAAGGTATCTTTATACCACCTAAAGTCTGCCAAATCCTTGCAGGTGAGGTTGTTAAGAATTTCTAGGCTCCTATCTTGAAATAACTTAGGCTCTCCTCTAAAATGTCTAGCCATATGATATAGGAGGGTAGCACAGGCGTCTTCTTTCGCAACTTGCTCAAGGGTTTCTTGTCCGCTTTCACTTTTGACTACGACGGTTTCCATGGCCGTGGCCTCATAGATAAGGCTCTTAACTTCAAATGTGAAATAGTTGTCCCACCAATGCTTTATCATACCAGTGAATCCTGATACAATCATGGTGGCTGCTTTTTTGTCAGAAGCTCCTCTGATTTTATAAGCCATAATAGCAACGCCCATTTCATGGTGTTTGTTATAGATTTGATGTTCTGCCAATCCATCAACATTCCATTCAGTGATGCCTCTACCATCATGATTTGAGGCGGAGAGGTAAGGGTTTTCCTTAAACTGGACGTCTGGAGGAGATGGTCATTTGTAGTAGTTTTTCTTGGTAGAAAATTGTTCATTGGTAAGTTTTGAAAAGGAATTCTTATCCTTTTAGGTGCTAGATTGCCATTTCTCCTTTTCAGATAAGCTAAACCTGGAAAGTTTCTCATTGATTTGTTCTAGGATTTTTCCTGAAACTTTGAAGTCATCGCTGAGAGTAGGGAATTTCTCCTTTTGGAATTCAAGAATTTTAAAGATTAGACTGGTAGTTAGACTAGGGCCTGGAGTACTTTACTCTGGAGTGGGTGAGCTGAAAGGAATTTTTGTGCTTTTAGCATCATCTATTTGACGAGAGATAGTATGAAGGACCTGATTAGTTTAGTTGTTTTGTTCAACTATCCTATCTAGGTCTCTGTTGACAGGGGATGTTAGGGGTCTATCGTGCTTCTTCTTGAAGGGAGAAGCACTGAGAATTTCATTGGAATAGGGAATTTTTATTCTTTCAAGGGGAGGAGTAACTGATTTAATTACTTTGTTACTCTGAGTATAACATTTATTAATGATAACTTGAAGGGATTCATTTTGGTTTTCCATTCATCCTGTGAATTCAAACCACCTAAAGAATTCGATGTTGCATCAAAGTCTTTTTATATCAGCTATCCAGAGTCTGCCAAACTCCTTTTGTTAATCTTTAGAATAGGTACTGGTGTACCACTTCCTTTTTAACGCATCTTTAGGAAGATACCAGAGGACCTCAAGAGCTTTGAGGTCTGAAGTATACTCATTATTAGATTTGATGACCTCTAATCCGGGGTCAGTTCTAATCTTTTGATGAGGTATGGTGGCGGGAGGTTCCATGTCCGAGGCTGTAGGGCTACCTGGATCCTAGAGATTTTTGGGTTGTAGGGATTCTTGAACCCTACTATATTGCTGGTAATATACTTTGGGAACAGGACTAGAGATGTCAATTCCTCTAACTTTTCGCTTATCATTATTATTTTCTTCAGTCCCCTCTGGGTTTTTGGAGGTAGAAGCTCTGTGCGAGACAGATCTCCTAAATAAAGAATTTCTAGTGGCTTCAAAACCAAGGAATTTTAAATCAATGGATCCGTCAGGGTGCTTGATAACCCTTTCGATCTGTGATTTCTCCGGATAGGTAGGGAGAGGTTGAGTGATAGCATCAAAGTGCCAATATTTTTTGTAATGAATTCCGTCAACTATGTTAAAAATACTATTAATCTATCTTCTCAAGCAACTCAGATTGCTAATATTGAAAATGATCTTCAAAACTGGAGTATTCTTATTGATAATATATGAGAGAAGATTAAAATGAAAAACAATTAAATCAACTTACAAGATTTTATTCAAACTTTATTAACTGAAAACATTACAAGAGAGTTTAGGCAAGTGGAATATTTCTTATGTTGGAAATTTTCTGATGCCTTCTCTAGAATAACAACATGTCTTATATAGAAAAAAGTGAAAGATAAAATACATATAAAGTGTACAAGTGTAAGGCTAAGATTAAGTCTTAGTAGCCAACACTCCTTTTGTAAAGGTAGTTGAATGCTTTTGCTTTTTGAAAAAGCTGAGTGCTTTTCTTTTGAAGTGCTTGTCTATAAGATTCCCATTAGGAACAGTAGAATGCCCTTTCAAAAATGCAATTCCAGTTCTTTGAACCTCTACCTTTTTGAAAGGTCATTTCCCTATTCTTAATAGGGGTCCATATAGGCCATAGCTATTCATTTGGGATTTAGCATATCTCCATTATTATCAATGCTTCCTGTGGAAGAAGCTTCTTCTAGAAGCTGTAAGACTTCTTCTTCATTAGTTTCCTAGCTTTCCATATCGTGCAAGGCCTTCTTCAATTTTTCCTTTAGTACCTTATTATTTTGTGAAGCATTGTTTAGAGGTGAAACTGGTGAAGCTGTCTTTCCTTTATCTGGAGTCTTTGGTGCTACTGGCTTGGGAGTCCAGCCTTTGACCTATATCTCTTTAGATAAATATTTGATACAATCCTGTTCTCTTTTAGCGAAGTTCCAAGATATAATGTATGAAACTCGCTTTTTAATAAAGAATTTGCACATTTAAATGTGTTCTAGGAGGGTTACACACCCTTCTTTTGAACAGAAATCATTGAACCTGTTAATGAATTGTAGAGGGAGGATTTCTTTGATTCCTCCAAAATAGATCCACCATTCGTAGAACCATCTAGGGATAATATCTTCTACCATGGCCATACAATATTTAATAAACCAGGTGTGCCCTGGTCTGACATATAAGAAATTAAACCATGCGGACTTGTAATCATACCAATTATACATTTGAGTTCTGTAGGGCATCGATAAGGCAATTGGGGTGTTTAGGTGATTGGCAAACCAGTTGAAAGGTGTTAATATCCTTTTGATGGTGAACCTAGAATAGTCGATGTATTTTGGGTTCCTTTCATTCATGGAATGTTCGACTTCGATAGAGTCGGTATCCACAAGGATAGCTTCATAGTATCTCCTTGTTTTGAGCAGATTCTCTGTATCCACATAGATTTTATCATTTAGACTGGCTTTATTAGCTGGTCTAGTGGATATCCTTCATATTCTTTATCAAGGGCAAGAACTGGCATTACCTGAGTGGTAACGAATTTGAATTCCTCTTTGATGGAAGGAGTTATTGTTGTTGTTTTTCCTGTTGTAGGATCTACAGCCTGTGCGAAGGTTTTAGGAGCCTTCATAGTATAACTCTGCTTAGACTTGGATAGACGAAACCTGCTTCAACTAGACAGACAAACTTGATGATTGTCCTTATTCAAAAGGTTTATTAGTTTTCAAATCTACTAATCTAGTTGGCATTGGTGGAGAAAGCTTTGGAAAATTTGCCAAAGCTGCATATTTGTTTTGAAACGGTAACTGTAGTTCTGGTTTCAGTGTAGGCCTTTAAGTCACTGATGGTCTTAACGTATTCAGTAGGGCTGACGGAGTGTTAAATGGTCTTACCATCTTTGTTTGTTCATGTTTGCTCCTGACTGGAATTTTCCCAAGTGTAGTGGGTCTCATTCCGGCCCTATAAGAATTCTCTTGTTAGAAAATCAGGAAGGGAATTGTTTTCTCCTTTGATGAATTCTATTTTAAAATCAAAGCTAGATAGGAGAGCTTGCCATCTAGCAAATAGTTATTTAGAAACCAGGTTTTTAAGCTCCTTTTGTAAAATCTCTTTAGCAGATTTGCAATCTACTAGAAGTAAAAATTCCTTGTTAATAAGGTCATCTTGAAATTTTATTATACATAGCACTATAGATAAAATTCCTTTTTTTGATAGTGTTGTAATTTCATTGGGCAGAATTCCAGGTTCTACATGTAAATCTGACTAATTGTTAAGAGGAATTACTGCCAATCTTTTGCTTCAGAATACCTCCATACCTAGGATTTGAAGCATCAGTTTTGACAATCATAAAGGCTTCAGGGTTAGGCATACCTCAACAAGGAAGGTTTTTGACTAATTCCTTTATCTTAATTACGGCTCTGGTTTTCTCAGAGCTCCATGGAACTGGAACTTTTTTAAGTCTTTTGTAAAGAGGTTCACAGACTTGCCTAATGTTAGGGATAAAGTCAGCTACATAGTTAAGGCTTCCTTAGAACCTTTGAAGGTGAGTTTTATAGCTAATTTTATTAGGGAATTCGGAGGAGAACTCTAGTGAAGGAAACTGACACGCATGACTGACTTGATCATAAGAATAGAGTCAACAATTCACAATATCATAACTAGGGGATTCTTACTACACTTGGTTCTCAACATCATATACATGGAAGGGGATCCACACAACATGTATGTACTCGCATTGCTTCAATACCATGCTCATTCCATATCACAACAAGAACACACAACAACAACGTGGAGTTAATGTGGAATCATAAAGAATAGAAAATGGGTTTGTCATTTAAGCACTATTAAGTCATAAAATCATGGATTCTATCATTCTTGACATTTTATTAAACACCTTACATGCACAACCTTGGGCATAGGTGTACTCATCAATTGGACAATCTTAATCCATCCCAAATTGATGGGTTTCAACTAACCTACTCGTATGCTTCATGAAAAACACATAAATATACAACCTTGAATCGAAACAACAATCATCAACATGATTATAGACATAACACAAGAAGTAAATCCCAATTTATAATTTAAAACATGATTCTTGAGCTCCATGGATGAAAGGGATCAATGGATGAACACTACGCGTACCGTAAAGCTTGATCTTGAAAGAGATCTAATATTTTTTTTAAGGTTCTTGAAGAAATTCTTAGGCTTGTTCTTGATTTTTCTTGACTAGGATTTAATCCCTTTGGGAGAGAATGTTCTTGTTCTTAAGGAGATGATCTTGAGAGAAAACCTTAATCTTGTGGTTGAGAGTGCATGAGAGAGATTTTTGAGATGTTTAACTAAAGAAAATGACAAATAATACACTCCTTGAGGGTTATAAGTCCTGGGAAGTAACGGAAAAGATCAAAATACCCTTGCAAAAATGTCCCTCAATTGCTGGAAAAATATAGCTGACAACATTTGTGACAAGCCATCATACTGGTGATAGGTTGTAACGAATTGTCGTAAAAATAAGGTGAAATCTTGGTTTTCTGGTTAAGGTTGACGACATTGGTGATAGGCCATCACGGGAGTGATGGATTGTCAGACATACCGGAGTAAAAAGGGCATAACTCCTTGATCCGATATTGGATTTAGGTTAAATTGGTATCGTTGGAAATATAATTCAAAGATATTTCATTTGACATATACTAAATCACCCAGTTCGTCAAATAAAATGAGTTATGATCGATTGAAGTTTACACAAGTTTTGATGCTCACTAAAACATAAATGATAGGAAAGCTTTCAACTTGTACTTGAGTTAGGGTACCTATATGATCTAAATTCATGCTCAAATAGATTCCCACACTACATAATTGATTAACACACTAAATTTACATAGGATTTGAGGCTTTTGAAATGTGTATGCATAGAAATGATGGATTTTCATTCTAGTGCATAATATGGGGTATTACAATATCTCCCCCTTGGGAACATTCACCCTCGAATAAGAATATCTGAGATGGAAGAAAAGATCAACTGAAGTATGTACAATACATAAACTATTGAAACATAGTTTTGGGACAAACATGATTGATAAGCTGAATACATTATACTGAACATACATACCTGATGCATGAGCAACTGATTCATGAATGCATGACTGAGTGTTTTGATGAACTGAATACATGCATATCTGATGCATGATTATACGACTGACATGTTACATGAATGCATGATAGAAAGTACTAATAAGATGATCACGTAGATCTGATGTGTAAATATATGGCTGAATGGGCTCAGGAACATGAGGCTGAACATGCAATGGCAAAGGTACTAAGTTTGAACAGAAAACTAAGCATGGAACTGAATACAAATTTTGGTACTAAAATCTGAACATGGAAACGAGTAAGATCAAAGAAGACTGTTACCTTAAACTAAAACTATCGATGAGTCTAAGACTAATCACTCAATATGCATGAGCGGAAACATAAGGACATAACAGATTTAGGAACATGACACATGAACTGAACTGAGTCTACAATGCATGCATGACATGGATAGAGTATCGTATCATGGACTAAACTAAGCCATTGCGTACATGGCTTACTGCTGAGTTTTGGAGCTAGAGGATAGGCTCATAAGTCACACTTCCTCCAAGATAGATTCATCAAAGAAAATGACATGTTTAAATCATGAAAGTTTGGGGGCTATAGTGTATCTTCCCTTTAGGACACTATGTCCCTTGAAGAATGCTGGACTAACGTTGCTGAGATATTGAGGAAGTTGAGGCAATGCATAAGGCATCTATGAACTAGATTATAACTGAACCTCGGGTGTCTGGGACTAATTCATGATGCATTAAATGAACTAAACTTGCAACTACTAGGAGGTTGTACTTTGAATAGTTACATTCCCTAATATCTTGGTTAGCATGAATAGATGCAAGGATGAGGAAACAAATTATACAAATATGAATGCTCAATTGCTTAACTGACTTGCTGGCTTTACTAACTATCTCATGCTGAAACATATGTCCAAATTAGATAAAGACATCTAGCAATGCATACCATGAACATAAAAGACTGGTAACGTACCCGAATCTAGGTTAGGGAAACTTTCCAGATCATGACGGGTCTAGAGTGCATAAAGTCTATGCTTACGCTGACCACTGTTGGTGCCTTGCTGACACAAATCTTTACCCCCCTGTTCTAGAACTCTACACTCTCTCATCTTGTGGCCTGGCTTGCTACACCCAAAGCATACATCACTACCTTCCCTACATGTACCAAGGTGATTCTTACCACACTCTTCGCAAAGTAGATAAGTAAGATTTCTATTCTCACTACCCTGGACCTCGGAGCCTGGCGCTCCATCATGATGGTCATTTCTGGAATTAGGTTCTGGTGCATTAGCTAAGGATAGAGCTGGGGATATAAAATTCTGACTATTCTGAGAACGGTTACCACCTGTGACTAAATCTAAGCAAAGATGAAACTACCTGTCCTTTCTCTCTTACTCTATCTCTCCCTTATTCTAATCTTTTACTCCTTTATTTGATGAGCATTAGTCGTAAGTCTGGCTAAAGTTATGTCACTATTCAACATGGCAGATCTGCACTCGTTTACCATGCTATCGTTCACCCATGACATGAACTTACTCATCTTGGCTCTACTGTCTGCAACCACATGAGGGACATATTTGGCTAATTGAGTAAACCTAAGAGAATACTATTTCACTGTCATACTGCACTACCTGAGGTTAATGAACTCTAGCACCTTAGCTTCTCTAAGCTCTAGCGGGAAAAATATATCAAGGAAAGCAGAGGCAAACTCCTCCCACTCTATAGAACCTGCATCATCTAACCTTTCTGACTTCCACTATTTGTACCAAGTATGAGCCACATCCTATAACTGATATGCCGCTAACTTAGGACTTTCCATAGTAGTCACCCTCATAATATCTATCATTTTCTAAATCTGATCTATGAATTCCTGCGGGTCCTCATCTTACTTAGACCCCATGAATGAATAATGATTCATTCGGGTAAAGTCCCGAATTCTAAGTACAGCTGAATTGGCCACTAGATTTGTCAAAACGATAGCTGGCCATTTATTCTGGGCAGCAACTAACTGAGCAAGAGTGGTGAATGCGGTCCTGAGCTTCGCATGGGAAATATGATCGCCCAAAAGGTCTTCAGGATGAGGGGCTGACTTATTCCCGTTTCTTCTTTTAGGAGGCATGTTCTATAGAAGAAAGGGAGAAATGGATTAGATTGAGAGTGACTTGACATTATGCTCACTGGCATGATATAAACACTGAAAGAAGGGAAACTGTTCCTAAAAAAACTCATAGCCTCCTGCACATAAGTGTGGTGCACAACACATGCATAAACAAGACTCTACTAGATGCGGCTTTCAGACTTCCTAGGACTCAAATGAACCTTAGGCTATGATACCAAGTTTGTAACACCATAATTTTTCTGAACCGGAATGCTACATAGTGCTTATAACGTCGAAGGACCACAAGCTAAACCATGACTGATATTTGTACCTATACACTGCAATATATGACATAATAGTGCAGAAAAAAATGGACAATAGGACATAAGGTTCAACTGAATAAAATATCTGACAAGCGTAATATCCATATGGGTGGCAAATACCCAAAAGCAACTGAAGTCTGAATCAAATTTGAACTAAATCTGAAAGCCTCTAAATGCTCTCTGAGTAAGGAGTCGAAGGAACATGTCTACAACTAACTCCATCTCGCAAAATAGAACTGAAATAATAAATAAAATAAAATAATATCATCCTCGAATAGATAAGGACTCACTGTAACACTACGACTGGAATGCTACTTCTGATCCTCAACACGTGCCTCTGAACCTATGGTGTAACATAAGAGAAAACACCATAGCGTCAATGCATCAGTACGTCTGAATGTACTGAGTATATAAGTGAGTTAGGCTAAATGGAAAGTTTTATATGCATGAACTATGCTGGCTAATATGAATATGGCAATACATACATGCATAAGCAACTATAACTGAACTCGTGGTGATACTGACCACTAAGTCTGAATACTGATGACATGACGTTACTGATACTGACATACAAATTAGATAAATGACTATTTTTGACAGTTTAAATTATGAAGAACTGGTCTAATTGACTGTGCCTAACAGTTCTAAAACTGAATACTAATAACATAAGTTATGACAATAGACATAACTGATATAACTGTGATGATCGACAAGACCGATGTAACTAATACTGAGTAACTATATTTATCAGTCTGAGTTCTGATGGAACTATATGAGTTACATTCTATATGGAGTAACTGAATTTGAGATCAGTCCTATCTAGCGGGTGATCTTTAAATCTGATGATTCTGATACTGATTAACTATAGTTGATATCAGTTATGTCTAATGGGTGATCTTGAATTCTATTTATAATGATAAGGATTGACTGTCTCTAACAGTACTAAATTGGTACTACTGAACTTAGTTGACTGTATTTGACAGTCCTGAATCTATAACTGAAACTATGGGATGTATTCATCTAACCAACATGCCCCATGCTAAGCTGACTGGGGTCCAATCTCTACCCTGACTAGAAGGGTGTCAGTACCATGCCACTAGTAAAGACAACTTCTATAGAGTTAGTCCTAATCTAGCGGGTGGCTCCTGGGAACAATCCTATACATATAAATATGCTAACGGGTGACCCCTGAGTATGCAAGTCCTATCTAACGGGTGACATCTTGTACCTACGCTAGCTACGTAGTTCTAGAAATTATAGATTGCTTCTAAAGATCTCTGTCCTTTCTAGAGGTTGAGTCCCCATCCCAAGGCTCACTCGGTGCTGAATCCTACTCCCATCTGAAAAACACTGAACTACATTACTGAGCTAAACTGAACTGATTAGCTAAACTTATACTGATTAACTGAACTGATACTAGTGGTATTGTTTAGCAGAGCTAAACTAAGTTTACTGAGTTCCTTTGATCGAAGGAACGTACTAAATTTTGAGGACTGGCTGAGAGTACTGAAATTACTGAGATCGCTAGGAATACTGTTGTTACTGAGATCACTGAGATTACTGAGTACTGAGGCTTCTGAACTACTGAGACTATTGAGATTTTTGAGTATTCCTGAGTCACATGACTAATTGAATTCTAAAGATCATTGCTTAACTGAGAGTATCATGATAACATGACATGGCACTACGCACATAGATATATTATTTTTGGTATAAGTATCCCCAGGCCTCGATGGAAGGAAACTGTCACACATGACTGACTTAATTATAAGAATAGAGTCCACAATTCACAATATCGTAAGTAGGGGATTTCATACTACACTTGGTTCTCAACATCTTATACATGGAAGGGGATGCGCACAACATGTATATACTAGCGTTGCTTCAATATCATGCTTATTCTATATCACAACAATAACACACAATAATAATGTGGAGTTCATGTGGAATCATAAAGAATAGAACATTGGCTTGTTATTTAAGTAGTATTTAGTCTTAAAAATATGGATTCTACCATTCTTGGCATTTTATCAAACACCTTACATGCACAACTTTGGGCGTAGGTGTACTCATCAATTTGACAATCTTATTCCATCCAAAATTGATGGGTTTCAACTAACCTACTCACATTCTTCATGAAAAACACATCAAGATACAACCTTGTATCCAAACAACAATCATCAACATGATGATAGCCATAACACAACATGAAATCACAATTTATAATTTAAAACATGATTCTTGAGATCCATAGATAAAAGGGATCCATGGATGAACATTATGCATACCTTAATAGATCTAATGTTTCTTGAAGGTTCTTAAAGAAATACTTAGGCTTGTTCTTGATTTTTATTGACTCAGGTTTAACCCCTTTGGGAGAGAATTTTCTTGTTCTTTAGGAGATGATCTTGAGAGAAAACCCTAATCTTGTGGTTGAGAGTGTATAAGAGTGCTTTTAGAGATGTTTAACTAAAGTGAATGATAGATAATATGCTCCTTGAGGGTTATAAGTTATGGGAAGTGAACTAAAAGACCAAAATACCCTTGTAAAAATTTCCCTCAATTGCTAGAAAAAATAGTTGATGACATTCATGACAAGCCGTCATACTAGTGATAGGTCATCATGAATTGTCGACACAAAAAGGTGAAATCTTGGTTTTCTAGTTAAAGTTGTCGACATTGGTGATAGGCCATCACGGGCGTGATGGATTGTCATAAAATGTCCTTACTGGGGCTGAAAATCTACCCAAGGCTGAGACATTGGTTAGAGGCCATCACGGGCGTGATGGCTTATAACAAATGTCATCACTCAATTTCACATCCTGACATGCCAGAGTAAAATGGGCATAACATCTTGCTCTAATATCAGATTTGAGTGAAATTGGTATCATTGGAAAACTAATTCAAACATATTTTATTTGATATATAGTAAGCCACCTATTTTTTCATATAAAACGAGTTATGATCAATTTAATTTGACTCAAGTTTTGACACTCACTAAAACTTGAACGATAGAAAAGGTTTAAACTTGTACTTGAGTTAGGGGACCTATATGATCTAAATTCATGCTAATATATATTCCCACACTATATAATTAATTAACATACTAAATTTACATAGGATTTGAGGCTTTTGAAACATCTACGCAGAGGAATGACGGATTTTCATTCCAGTCCAAAATGTGGGGTATTACACTTGTACCCGAAAAACATAGTTATGTGCCTAGAGCTAGTTTCATGCTTTCATAATATCATCAGTCAATCCACGATCTGTAGAACTCAGTCAGTTGTGTGACTCAGGAAAGCTCAGTAATTCATTAATCCCAGTAGAATTCCATCAGTCAACGGAACTCCATGAATTCAGTCTACTCCAGTTTAGTTAATCATGTTCAATTTCTATTCAGATGGGAGTAGGAATTATCACCGAGCAAACCCAAGGATGGGAACGCACCTATTGTATAAGGGTGTGATTCTTAGAAGCAATCCTTGCATTCCAGAACTACGTAGCTAGTGAAGGTTGAGACATCATAGCCAATTATATGAGGGTAGATAAGGTGGATTAACCTGTTATATGAGGGTTCCCACTATTCTTGTTAGAGTTACCTATTATATGAGGTTTACTCACAGCTTGTTCTTACCAGTGGTGCGGTATTGACACCCTTCCAATCAGGGCAAAGATTGGACCCCAGCTCAGCTATTATGGCATACTTTAGGGCATGTCAGCTAGATACTACTGCCCATAGTTTTTTGTTATGGAATTAGGACTGGCAGATACAATCATTCAGTATTAGTAAAAGAACTCAGATAGTTTTTCAAAATTCAGGATTGTCAGATATAGTCAACTCAGAATAGTATGGCACTCAGTTAGTACCATTAGAACCTAGACTATCAGATACAGTCACTCAGTATCAGTTATTTCATTTCTGTAGTTATTAGTACTCAAACTCAGTAATCATGTTATCACTAACTTAGTTACATTTATTATGTATTCTTGCATGTATTCTCACATTCATGTTATCCAGTTAGTATAGTTTATGCATGTGAACCCTTTGCATTTAGCCTACGTCACATGCATACGAGTATATTCAATCGTACTGATGCATATGCACTATGGTGTTTGTACTATAGGTTTAGAAGCACGAGTTCTAAAGCATTACTAGATTCAAAATATCAGTAGTCAGTCAGCAGTCAGTCCTCATCTTTCAAGGATGATATGAATTAGTTATTTCATTATTTCAATACTTAGTTTATTTCAGTAGTTGGAGTTATTTGGGGACATGTCCCATCAACTTCTTTTTCAGACAGTTAGGGTCTTTTCAGACTATCATGCTTCAGACAGTTTACTTTAATTGTTTTTGGTATTTCATACCCCTCCCAGATGTTATTTTTTTATTAGTTTTGAACCTTTATGTCCTTTCAATCTTTATTTCCGCATTTGTATACATATATTATGCAGTGTACAGCTACAGATATCAGTCATGGGTTAACTTGTTTTCCTTCAGGGTCATAGGCACCATGTAGCATCTGGGTACAAGATTTGGGGCATTACGATATATTTGTGACCATAAGAGCAAGAAAACCTGGTCGTACATACAAGATATCAAATGTAAATACCACTAGTAAAAATTTACGAAACTTATCTATTTTAAGTTTATATTGATATTAATGATTCGTTCTTAATTTATAATTACTTAATGTGATTTTAAATATTATTTATTAAGCTAAATTTGAGGAAATTGAAATACAAGAAGGTGCAATTGATCATCCTGTTGATGCATTTTTAGATGTCATACGTGTTGAACATTCGGGACTCTAAGACTGTTTGCATGAGGTTTTATAAAGACTTCTTTGAAGAGAATAAATGGTTTTGAATAAACTTTAAATGCAACCAATGATTTCATGAAATGAATGCAAGAAAGGATTGTAAAAATAGAGGATCCAATCAATGAACAAAACAGAATCATTCAACAAAAAGTTATTGCAGATGTAAGTACTCAGCTTCAAAATGTAGGATTAATTTATCCTAAGATACTAGCAACATTACCCACTCCTTCACCAAGAGAATCTACCTTTATACTAGCAGGTAAAAACAGAGAAATAGTAAAGGTTAGTGTTGCTATCTCCGCCTAGTCTATGTATGTAAATTCTTATTGATGCTTCTATATATCAAATATGTTGTTGTTGCTACTTCTCCTCCACAATTTCAACTTCTGTAACATCTATTTAATTTCCCTTATAAGATAGAAGAATGATCAAATTGGATCGATATTATTGGAATGTTATTGTATTGATGTATTGTTGGACTTTTAAGTGTTGTGATTGTATTTTTGGATATAAACATGTATTTTTGGACTTTTAAGTCAAATTGGATTGCATTTTTAGACTATTTAGATCTATCTTTAAGTCGTTGTTGTTTGAGTGTTGCTGTATTTTTAGACTGATATTATCTCTGTGGTTGCTGATATTATCGTTGACATTATTGACAATACATGGGCTTCCAGTCATATGTAATAATTTGACTATTGTTGGATTGTTGTTGTATTGTTGTATTGTTGTATTGTTGGAATTTTATGTATTGTTGTTGTATTTTTGTATCTACATATGCATTGTTGGACTTTTAAATCAAATTGAACCTTATTATTGAACTTATATTATTGGACTATATCTAATGATTCGTGGTGAAATTAGCAACTATTATTATACTACAAGAAATAAACTATTGTAACATGAAAAGTATTTAACTTCTATACACCAACACAGTAAATATAGTTTATCATATCGGTGTACTTTAAGTAGCTAATACATGCAAAGGTGTTTCAGCTGAACTAATTTGCTGAGGAGAGGTAAACACGACTGCTTTTATAGCGGGCCCAACCTTTTCACTAGCTTTGATGAGTAGCACGAATAGTAGCTTGTACGAAACTAGCATTCCTAGTAAAATGGCTAGATCCACCCCTTTTGAGTAATCCATATCCATTTTCCTTGTATTTTTCGAATATCATCCCCACTTATTAAATGAAACTTACCCTTGTATGCGACTTGAAGTTTTAGTCCTTCAAACTTATTCTTGAACAACCCTTTATAAGCATATCTATGAAATACGACACAGTGTTCAAGGTACTTCAAGAATTGCCTAGGTAAATCATATGGTAAATAAAAGAATTCACTACTTAGTAACATAGTTGCTTGTATTCATGCTCCTATTATTAATCCCATGAGGAAATTTCATAGTAATATTCAATAGTGCTAGGAATGAAAGATACCAAGAGCAAGCATGGCATAGAAGAAAGTTTATTAGCAATGGGAAATAAGCCAGAGACATAGTGACCATTAAGTTTCTCTCATTAAAATACCTAAATATATTTAATGAGTGAGCCTATGCTGACACATTTAAGGCATTTAACTTTAAATAATTGTAAGGTATTGAGCAACTTTAGTTGTTTTGGATTAGTTTAATTTGATTTTTGTAGTAAATGTTGAGATGTAGCAGAACCAAAAATAATGGAAGAAAAATGGATGAAAAGTGAAGCAAAATGAAGGATAAGTGTTGCTGACGACATTCATGATAAGTCGTCAGCCTAGTGATAATCTTTCAAGGTCGTTGTCAGCCTTAAACAGAAGATGAAAGTTGAAGATAGTTTTGTGACAACATCTATGACATGTCGTCAGGCTGGTGATAAGGCATCATCATCATCGCCAGCCTTAGGCAGTGAAAGCCAAAAGTGTAGAGGAGCTGACGACATCCGTGATAAGCCGTCATACTCATGATCAGCTGTCACGGACTTCGTTATCCATTCTGAGGAAAATATATAACTTTAATTTTATTTCCTTAATTAGGTTAAACTATTTAAAGACATGTTTTAGGGTTTTCAATGAATATTTTTTGGATTCATCTTTATTCAAAAAACATATGATATTTCTCTCTCACTAGTTAAAATATTTTGGGAGTTTTGTACCGTGGTTTAATTGAAGTTATACTTCTTGATTTTTATCATCATTGTAAGTTAATCTTCTCACTTATGAATTAAATTTGTGTACTTGCTCCTAGCATCATGAGTAGCTAAACTCCATTAACTTGAGTTATGTGATCTAGGGTTAGGTCATGACAATGTGTTAAACACTCAAAATTTAATAGGTGTTAGGATTTCTTAATAATTTTGAGATTTTAATTAGTGTTTGTTGGTTGCAAAAAGTAGACACACCTACTTTGATTTTCCTGAGAAAGAAATCATATATAGTAGGAAGTAAATTATCAACAAGGACTCGAAAATACTTTATTTAATAATCAGCGTTGTAACAAGGTTGGTTAACCTGAGGTAAAATCTGGACAATGAACAGAAATTCCCTAAGTCTGAATGGATTAGGAAATTAGATGCTTAAATAGGTCGAGAGACATTTGAGCATATCATCGATAAAGATAGCTTGTTATCCTAACCACTGTGAGAATCTGGAGTCACCTCTAGCATCTATCATGTACCATAAGCCCTAGTGAAATTCATGTTATTTCTTAAAATCGTGGTTACAAACATCAAAATTAAATTAACAAACAATCATTTGTGAAATTTAAACCCCCATTTCTGGAATGTTAAACTATCAATGAATTAAATCGCAAACGACTTGATTTCACACCATGTTCCCTGTGGGATTTGACCCCAACCTAGTTGGATTTTATATTGACAACGAGCGCTTACACCTATTCAAGAGTGTAGTTTAAGCGTTATCAAAAATAGCAAAGTTGTTGGGGAATATGGTTGAAAATTGAAAATTGTGTGTGCTAATTGACTGTTAGTTAGGTTTCCTAGATTTATGTATATTTGTTGTTTGTGTTTATTGCAGGTTCCTTACTTTTAATCCCAAAAACAAGAAGTTTCGGAGAACCGTTATTACAAATTAATCGAGAACCTCAGGTGATCGGGAGAATGGTAGAACAATAAGAGGCTGAGAGACTGGCAGCCTTGGCCAGGGCTCAGGTAAACGTATAGAACCAGGGTTAACAAGTATATCACGTGAACCATGATGATAAAGACGGGTGATAAGGAATTACTAAATCCTCAAAACCCAAGGCGAGATGAGAAAATTATTGCACCAGTGCAGCAAAATTTTAACAAAAATCATCTAGTCAAAGGAAGGTATGGTCAACAGCCTATCCATTACAAGGTTGATGACGATGAGGAAGTAATGGATGGAGCAGGTGCAACCGATGCTATCATTCCCCCACCGTTGGCACCTGTTGTAAAATTCAGCATAACAAGTACTATGATTCAACTCATAAATCTGAAGGGGTTGTTTGGAGGCTTTCCTGGTGATGATCCAAACATGCACTTGGTGGACTTTATCATCATTTTCAAATATTTTGATAATTCAGGAGTGAGCTAGAATGTTATCCTGTTGAGATTGTTTCCATCATCTCTGTCTGGGGTGGCAACAGTGTGGTTAAATAAGTCGGACCCCGATTCTATAAAAAACCGGAGACATTTGAAAGAGGCATTCCTAGAACGGTTCTTTCCACCCTCCAAGAGGGTACAGTTGAAGGATGAAATTAGTAACTTCAGGCAACTCCCAACTGCAGCATTGCATGAAACTTGGGAGAGATTCAAGAAAAAGATGGCAGAATGTCCAAACCATAACATGATGGACTTTCACTTGACGGAGACTTTGTACAAAGATTTTAACTCTATGACAAATCCAATTGTAGATAATGCTGCTAGTGGTCCATTTATTGACATTTCTTTTCAAGATGCTTCAGACATACTGAATAGAATAATGAAACAGAGTCGGGCTTGGCATACCAGGGATTCTGTGATAGCTAGCCCAACTATTTCTGATGGTATGACTACAGAACAGCGTAGAAGGGATGAGGAGCGAGACCAAGACATGGCCCACTTAAAGACTCAGATGGACTTGCTGACGAAGCACTTGCTGTCAGGCAAGACTGAAAAAGTTAAGGCTATGGAGTCACAGTGCACTGTTGCTATTGATGCAGATGGGGAGGAAAATTATGTTAATAATCAGGGAGTTTCTAAGGCAATAGTGAAGGGAATCAAGGTCGGAACTTTTATGACAAACCTGATTATAAAGATAGGGAGCAAGGAAATTAGAGATGCAATAATGATAGGAGTGGTTTGTATGTTCCTCCTCGAAGTCAGGAAGTTGCACCAACTAGATCTGGCAAGATGTCCATAGAGAACATGATGCAAAAATTATCAAAGGGAGTTGAGGCTACCAGCTCGGGGGTAACCACTATGAAGACTGAATTCTCTACCCTGAGTCAGTTGGTTAGTTCAAACTCCACTTTTATCAAGCAGTTGGAGCAGCAGATGAGCCAACTTTCCACAACATTGAACCATAGAAAAAAGTGGTACTTTACCTAGTGATACAGTTTAGAATTCGTAGAATGATAGCTCATGTATTGTGATTACCACTAGGAGTGGTAAGATTTTACCTAGCCCTTCTGTGGGCAAATTTGTAGATATTGAGGCTATTGTTGATGAATCAAAATAAATAAAACCAATGGAGTTTGAGAAGCTGGATAGTTCTGTTGATGCTTCGGAGAAAGAATAAGAGAAGGAAGAAGAAGTGAAGTTGAAATCTATCTCGAGACACCACCTCCCTTTCCTCAATGATTGAAGAAAAAGGTTGATGATGCCAAATTCACCAAATTCATGGCAATGCTCAAGCAATTGACAATTAATGTCCCTTTCGTTAAGGCACTTGAGCAAATTTCAGGATATGTGAAGTTCATGAAAGAACTTGTAACCAAGAAATGGAAGGTTAGCCATATATCGGAGGAAAATCTTCTCCATTGTGGTGCTATCTCTACAAGGTCTTTAGTGCAGAAAAAGAAAGATCCGGGAGCATTTATCATCCCATGTACTATTGGCCCCCTGAAGTTTACAAAAGCCCTATGCGATCTAGGAGCCAGTATAAATTTAATGCCACTGGCTGCTTATAAGAAATTGGGTTTGGGGGATCCTACCCCAACAAATATGAAGTTGGTAGTGACAGATAGATCTATGAAGCTGCCTGTGGGCATACAACACGATGTTTTGGTAAAGGTAGCCGATTTTGTTCTACCTGCTGATTTTCTAGTCCTATATTGTGAAGTGGATTTTGAAGTGCCCATCATATTGGGTAGGCCATTACTTGTAACAGGGAGAGTGCTAGTTGACATGGAGTTGAACGAGCTAAAGTTCAGGTTCAATGACCAGGAAACACGCTTTAAAATACACTCATCCATGACTCTACAATATGAGATAAGTGTTCTCTCAATATTTGATGTCTTCTATGATGATGGTAAAGGGGTATCAACAGGTTATCTTGGCAAAGTCTGAGTAGTCAAGACAAACAAGTCGTGCCGTAATAGTAAATCAAGCGCTATTGGGAGGCAACCCAAAATTTTTATGTTTAAGCAAGTGTTTTTACTTTTATAAGTAGGATTTAGTACAGAGAAGGTCAAAAATGATGAGGTCAGCTAAAAGGCCATGACGACATCTCTGATAAGCCGTCATAACTGTGATAAGCTATCAAAAATGTCATCAAATAAGCCAAACTTGAGGCAAATTATTCTTAGGAGTGATGACTTTTGTGATAGGCTGTCACATTTGTGACAAGACATCACCAGAACAAAGCCTTAAAAGTTAAAATTTTTGGCCAAGTTTAAATCAAATCCGACCCGGCCCAGCACAGGAACCTTTTTTAATTTTTGCTAGTTTTAATTCTTTTCCTTTATTTTATTTCTTTACTTAGTTAGTTTATTTCCTACTCTTTGCAAAACACTTCAAGAAAACAAGTTCCCTTGTGCGTGGGTTTGAAATTCACAATCAAGAGATTTTTCCTACTTCCTACTTCCTCTTGTGCGTGTAATCAGATTAAGGGCCCCCATCAGGTATACTCTTAATTTAACTCTTCTTTTTTTATTGTAAGTGATTAATAGATGAAAACCCAAGTCCCCAAGATGCTTGAACCAAGTTTAACTTGTAAAGGAGCTAAAATTGCACCTAGGGTCTGTTAGGCAAGCCTAGGGTTTAAAAAAGACAGCTCACACTCGGAATTCAAGTGGATTTTGAGAAATAATGGGGACCAAAAATTGAGTCAAAATCAAAAGTAGGTTCTGATAAGAGCTGACAACATTCATGATAGGCTATCACAATTGTGACGGCTTATCAGGAATATCGCCAAAGGCTGACAAGAATGAAGTGGTTTCTGTTTAGAGCTGACGACATTCGTGATAGCCTATCACAATTGTGATGGCATATCAGAACAGTCGTCAAAAGTTGTTAAAATTTTGAAGGTGTTGTCTAAGGTTAACGACCATTATGATAAGTTATTACAGTCATGACGACTTATCAAGAATTATCATCACACCTGGAACCTAAAGCATGAATAAGCCAAAATGATTAATATATTTGTGTTTGTGCTCTTGTGGACTAACCAATGTTTTTTGTATTGGTACAGAAACCTTAAAATGGCACCAAAAAGAAAGAGTCCCAAACAACCAAAGAAAGAGACCAAATAAAGTGTACGTCGTAAGCTCATCGAAGGGAAATCTTATTACGATAAGGAGGAAACCCTGCTTATGAAGCAAAAGGAGAAGGAAAGTCTGAAGAAACATTCACCACCTCTACCTATTAAAGTGTAAGATAGTGATGATATTGAGACTATAATACCACCAAAAAGTACTGCTTCTAAACATACTGCCTCTGAACAAGAGGGTTCTGAACAGCATGAATTGGACTATGCCGAATTTGAAGAAGAAGAGCAGGAAGGGTCTGAGGAGTCTGAGTTTGAGGGAAAAGCATTTGGATCCCCATCCACTGAAAAACAAGATGATGAAGAGTCTCTATCTAGGGGGAACACTTATCAAATATAAGAAACCTAAAGTTTGAGATAATGCTAGGTGGCAAATTCCTAGGGCAGAGAGCATCTTCATCGATGGGCTCCGCAAAACTAATAAAAAAAGTGCTAAGAAGCCAGTTCAGGAAGAAAATATTATTATCACCTGAGGGTTGAGCAGGTGCCCTGAAGTGGAATAGAAGTTCCAAGAGTATAGATTGGGATAGACCATAAAAGGAGGAGGTTCATTTTTCCCTGCACTGGTTTAGGAATTCTACGCGAACTACCAGGCTCAGTTCGAAAACATGTTTAGACCAGGTAAAGGAGTATCAGACCGATCCATGTTGGATAGAGTACAGGTGGGGGGCGTAAGGGTTGATGTCTCAATCAAAACCATCAACAAGTTCTTGCATGGTCCCAACTTTACTTCTCAAGCTACCACACTATCAGTATATGCTCGAATTAGGAATTGGGAGAAACAATATCTGTGGTTAGCCAACATCATAGATGAAGGAGATCCAGCATGGGTAACAAACCCAGATGAAAGAATCTGCAAGTCCTCTTTGACTTAAGAGGCAAAGTTTTTGTTGGGTATAGTGCGTATGTGGCTGATACCCACTGATGGAGACAACATTCTGGATGATGATCGAGCTATTCTAGTGGTAAGCATGGTGCAGAACCTTCCCCTAAATTATGGGGAAATCATTGCTAATGAGATAAAGATTAGAATGTCGAGAACTGACACTGCTTACCCTTTTCGTTGGCTTAACACAGAGTCATGTCGGGCTGCTAATGTGCCAAAGATTGCAGGGGTTGATGATGACATTCCTTCCTGAAAGACTCATAACCCATACGGTTTGATGAAAATCAGCCAGGATTAAGACTTAATAAAAGTGCAGAGATAGTAGCAGACCCACCAATTACAGATGCCAGTGCAGCACCTCATCTGGAAGTGCAAGATTCTGAGGCTGTGCAGCTAACTTCACCAGCACAGGCAGGATCAGTGCCTGAGACTGAAGCCAGCCCTTCAGTTCCTACAACAGTAGTAGGTTTTGCATTTCATTCGTTCGATATCCGAAAAGTGGCTAAACAAGCCAAGTGGTGTGAGGCACAACTACATGCTTTTTCCAAACAGTTTGTTGTTGTAGTGGACAATAGAATCAAGGCTGCCCTTAAGCCTTTTGTGACTTTACCTAAGTGGGTTGTAGATTTAGAGAACATATTCGATGCTCGGACAAAAGAAATGTCAGGGACTGATCTTGCTAGATTCAGAGCAGCATTGGACAAGGTAAAGGTAGATGTCGGGGTGTTATAGTAAAACTAATTTATTGTGCCAATAGGTCAGGCCATGCATGAATTTGACGAAGAAATTCCAATGCTTGACCTCACTAGAGACTCACAAAAGAAAAAAAAGTGAGATAAAAGGTAAGGGGAAAAGAGAGAGGCCTGACAGTGATGAAAAGAAAAAACCAGAGAAGAGTGAAAGAAAGAAGAAGGAGAAGGAGGAGCTGAAAAGGACAAAAATTAAGTCCTTAGTTGTTAATGAGAAATGGGAGGCAGCCATCTGAGTTAGGGTTTTAGGTGCCTCTTCTTGCAGGGTTCCAGCTACTTGAAAGATAGATTCTCTCGATGGAAAGAAGATAATAGATGATGCAGTAGCAGGGTCAAAGACCCAGGATCCATGTGCTTGCTTGCCTTCAGGTATACCCTAACGCTTAGAGTAGTTTATTTTTTATTTAAGTTGAGAGTGTAAGGTAGGTTGTTATTATATCATATTTTGTAGATAATTAGGAGTAATACAAGTACCTGAGGCAGTTATCTTGTTTTGTCATTTTTGAGTACCTCTCCAGTGGTCTGGTATATTGTCTACTATGTGAATTTCATCTATTTGGGACCACTGTGCATCTTTTTGTGGCATTACTATGGCAACTGAATAACCTTTGTTAAACAAATACATGATCCAGATAAGTAGTGATATGCAAGATACTTGTGTGCCATGTGTGTGTAAGGTCTTACTTAGTTCTCGTTATGTGTTGAATCTAGAACTTATTCGTTTAGTCTTGCCATGGTCATAGGATAGGAGTTAGGAAAGGATCATAGGCTATTTTTTATGATTAGTCCACTTTTAGACTAAATAACCTTCCCAATATGAATAATATCCCTTGATCCCTATTAGAGCCTATTTAGCCTATTTCTTTCTACGACACCACTTACCTTCCCGTTTACATCACAATGAACCTATTTTAGCCCTGGTCCTCCTTGGATACTGTGCACCTTAACATAGGTAAACAACCTAAGTTGAGGGTGGCTGTCATAAGGGTGTATGATACAAAATGAGTATGAATAAAGAAAGAATAAAAGAAAAGAATAAAAAGATAGGTGCGGTGAAAAAGGAATAAGAAATGAGAAAGTTGTGTAAAATATGATAAAAAGATAATGTAATAATTAAAAAGACCGCATCCATCTTTAGCATGTGTGATCAATAAAAGAGAGGAAGAAAAAAAGGTAGAGAGTTGAAACCCCGAGAGTTTAGTGTAGTGTCAAGGAGGCATAGACACTCTAAAATATCCATGAATATCATACCAACCCCTGGCCTATGTTACATGCTTAATAAAAGCCCTATAGTGATCTTAATTGACCTGTCTGAAAACTTGGGTACTGACTATAAGGGAAAGCCTATGGCATTTGACATGCAGTGTTTGGAATTTCATTCTGAGAGTGAGTCTTGTTTTATCTCTCTATTTATGTATTTGAATTCTAATATGAGTGAGAAAAGGGATTTCTTTGTCCTGAGGCACACTGTGTATGTTGCTAGTCACTGACTTGTTCAGATAAGTGTGATCTTGGCATGGCATGGTGGTTATTACTGAATTTTTGCCGTATCTTGATTCTTGTGAGTTGCATGGTTGTTTTCGAAAACATCAACAGTGAGCTTTAGAATAGACTGACCTTGGAGATGTTGAATGTAGTTTGAACTAGTATGAGTCGTTAGCTGCCAAATTGTACTTTGTATTCTCTTACTTATGCTATGGTTGCTTGAGGACAAGCAATTGTTTAAGTTGAGGGTGTTGATGTGTGAGCCTATGCTAACATATTTGAGACTTTTAACTCTAAATAATTGTAAGGTCTCGAGAAACTTTAGATGTTTTTTATTAGTTTACTTTGATTTTTGCAGTAAATGTTGAGATGTAGGAGAACCAAAAATAATGGAAGCAAAAAGGCTGAAAAGTGAAGAAAAATAAAGGATAAGTGTGGCTGACGACATTCATAATAAGTCGTCAGCCTGGTGATAAGCTATGAAGGCCGTCGTCAGCCTTAAACAGAAAATGAAAGTTGAAGACAATTTTGTGATGATAGCCATGACACGTCATTAGGCTGGTGATAAGGCATCCGGAGCATCATCATCCTTAAACAGGGGATGGAAGTTGAAGACAATTTTGTGATGACATCCATGACACATCGTTAGGCTGGTAATAAGGCATCATCATCATCGTCAACCTTAGCCAGGAAAAGCCAAAAGTGCAGAGGAGTTGACGACATCCGTGATAAGCCATCATACTCATGATAAGCCATCACGGACGTCGTCATCCATTCCGAGTAAAATCTGTAACTTTGATTTTATTTCCTTAATTAGGTTAAACTATTTAAAGCCTTTTTTTAGGGTTTTCAATGAATATTTTTTGGACTCATCCTTATTCGAAAAAACATACGATATTTCTCTCTCGCTAGTTAAAATATTTTGGGAGTTTTATACCGTAGTTCAATTAAAGTTATACGTCTTGATTTTAATCATCATTGTAAGTTAATCTCCTCACTTATGAATTCAATTTGTGTAATTGTTCCTTGCATAATAAGTAGCTAAACTCCATTAACCTGATTTATCCAATCTAGGGTTAAGTCATGACGATGTTCTAAACACTCAAGATTTAATAGGTATTAGGATTTCATAAAAAGTCTGAGATTTTAATTAACGCTTGTTGGTTGCAAACATTAGACACAGCTACTTTAATTTTCTTGAGAAAGAAATCATAAATAGTAGAAGTTAATTATCAACGGGGACTCGAAAATACTTCGTTTAATAATAAGCGTTGTAACAAGGTTAGTTAACCTGAGGTAAAATCTCGACAGTGAATAGAAATTCCCTAAGTTTGAGAGGATTAGGAAATTAGATGCTTAAATAGGTCGAGAGACATATGAGCATATCATCTATAAAGATAGCTTGTTATCCTAACCACCGTGAGAATCATGAGTCACCTCTAGCATCTATCATGTACCGTAAGCCCTAGTGAACATAATTTTGGTTATTTCTTAAAATCTTGGTTACATACATCGAAATTAAATTGACAAACAATCATTTGGGAAATTTAAACCCCCATTTTAGGAAACGTTAAACTATTAGTGAATTAAATCGTAAACAACTTGAGTTCACACCATATTCCTTGTAGGATTCGACCGCAATCTAGTTGAGTTTTATATTGACAATGATCGCTTACACCCATTCAAGAGTATAGTTTGAGCGTTATTAATATTAGAACATGACATTAATAAAAAAGAAGGAAAATGAAATACTAATGTGTTCTACCTTAAGTTCTTCAACAAATGACTGGAATCCACTAAGGGCGATAAAAGTTATATTGCTGAACTGTATTGTTGTATTGCTATTGTTGGACTCTATCTAATGATATTTTTGGACTGTTGTTGTATTGTTGTACTTTTACGTATTGTTTCTATATTGTTGTATCTAAACATGTATTGGTGTACTTTTAAGTCAAATTGGACTGTATTGTTGGACTATTTAGATCTATATATAAGTTATTGTTGTTGGACTATTGTTGTATTTTTAGAATGATATTATCATTGTTGTTGTTGATATTTTCATTGGCACTACTGAGAATACATGGGCTTCTAGTCATATGTAATAATTTGATTTTTGTTGGGACTGTTGTTGTATTTTTCATTGCATTGTTGGACTTTTAAATATTATTGTTGTATTGTTACATGGTCAATTTGCTAGCATTTATATTCCTTCACATTTGTCAATTCCTATGGTTGGTGAATGGTTGATCGTTGTTTTTCTAATTTTCTTGGGATTCTACCTGAATGTGGTCTTGTTTTTAGTTGGATACTCAATTCATTCCCGCTATATCATATCAGATAGCTTTTATACTCACTTCATTCCTGCTATATCATATTAGATAGCTTTTGACATTGATGAATATTATCACCAATTTTGTCTGGCCAAACAATCTGCTAACACAAACTTGAAGCACCTTTTTCTTCCTATATGAAACTTGTCTTTTTGCACATGAAAACATACATGCATATGGATATTTTATTGCTTGGAATTATGGGAAGCCTCTTTGTGTCTTGGTGTTTGTAGAATATTAGTCTAATATTGATATCTTCTTTATTTTTCTTGTTGTTGTAGGTGATGACGTAGAAGATGGGAATGAAATTGATGATCTAGACTTGAACTAATGATTAATCACGTTGCCTTTGTTTATGTTTTACACTATTAGAACATCTGACCAAGTGTCAAAAATTTTACTTTTGAACATTCAAAACATGTGTATATATATATATTGCTTTATTGAATTATAAAAACTATTTTGTTTGATTTTGAGAATTAATAGTACATCTTCTTTATCAATTTATATATACATTTTGTTGTATATTTTATAAAATTATTTCAATTATATAGTATTATTGGATAGTCTAATAATTATTACTGCAATAGCTTACGAAAATAACTGTCCCTATAGACTATGAATAACAGCTTCAGTTGCTTTTGAATAACTGTTACAATAACTTATGATGAGTGTCACATTAGCCTATAAATTAGCTTTGCAATAGGCTACAGATAACCATCGCAAGACCATATGTAGAAGCGTCGCCATAGCTAAGATATAATAGTTTACACAATCGCGTTAGAGCTAAATAAGTGTCACAATAGATAGATCTTGTCATCAAGGTAAAGAAGAAAACGTCGCAATATATATATATATAGAACCGTCGTATTAAGTATTTGTACCGATGGTTAGGTAACTGTTTCCACATACCCTAAACTATCACAATACTTGTCACCAATGTAAACAAATAACCATCATAATACCATGTTGTAACCTTTGTATAAAGATTTATAGGGACGGTCTTTAATTGCCCCACAGACTAGAAATTGTTGTAATTTTTTTGTACCAAACTCTGCCATAATAAATGTCTATATTGCAAAGATTTAAGAAACCGTCACAACTAACTATCACATTAGAGCTACTATAACGCAATCAATTGTAGCAGCTGGGCCAACCGTCACATTAGGTGAATTGTTGATGGTTATTTTTATTATTTTCTTGAGATTTTACCTGAATGTGGTATTGTTTTTTGTGTTGATATTGAGTTGGATACTCAGTTCGAACCCACTATATCATATCAGATAGATTTTGATATTGATGAATATTATCACTAATCTTGTCTGGCTAAACAATCAACTGGTGCAAAGTTGAAGAACCTTTTCTTCCTATATGAAACTTAAATTTTATGGACATAAGGACATGCATGCATATGACTATTTTATTGCTTGGAATTATGGGAAGCATCTTTGTGTCTTGGTGTTTACAGAATATTACTCTAATATTAACATCTTCTTTATTTTTCTTATTGTTGTAGGTGATGACGTAGAAGATCTAAACAAAATTGATGAGATAGATTTGACCTAAGATATTAATAACATTAGCTTCTTTCATGTGTTCACTGTTGGAACATTTGACCAAGTTTCATTCTTTTTACTTTTGAACATTCAAAACATGTGTATATAAATTTTGCTTTTTTGAATGGTAAGAACTATTTTGTTTGATTTTGAGAATTAAAAAAAATTATATTATGCTTAATAAACTC
Organism: Capsicum annuum; assembly: GCF_002878395.1. NCBI lineage: Eukaryota > Viridiplantae > Streptophyta > Magnoliopsida > Solanales > Solanaceae > Capsicum > Capsicum annuum. Next base: position 2,479,475 of record NW_025855126.1, read on the forward strand.
ATTTCAATTATGTAGTACTATTGGATAGTCTAATAATTATTGTTACAATAGCCTACCAAAATAACTGTCCCTATAGACTATTAATAAAGGTTATCGTTGCCTTTGAACAATTGTTACAATATCCTATGATAACTATCATATTAGCCTATAAATTAGTGTTTCAAAAGCCTACAGATAACTATTGCATCACCATTTGAAGAAGTGTCGCCATAGGTACGATGTAACGGTTTAGAGCATTGCATTAGATCTACATAAGTGTCGTAATAGATAGATCTTATCATCTAGGTAGAGAAGCAAATATCGTAATAGATATATATAACTATCATATTAAGTTTTTAAATGGAAGGCTAGGTAGCCGTTTCCACATACCCTAAACTATCGCTATACTTGTCACCAATGTAAATAAATAACTCTCTCAATACCATTTTATAACCGTTGTATAAAGTTTTACGGAGATGGAATTTAACCATCCCCACAAACTAGAAATTGTTGCAAATTTTTTGTAATAAAAACTGTTGTAATAAGCATCTATATAGCGAAGATTTAAGAAACCATCGCAACGAACTATCAAATTAGACCTACTGTAACGTGATCAGTTATAGTAGCTGGGCTAACCGTCACCTCAGGTGAATTATTGATGATTCTTTTCAAATTTTCTTGGGATTTTACTAGAGTGTGGCCTTGCATTTTGTTTTTATATTGAGTTCGATACTCTGTTCATTCCCACTATATTATATCAGATAGCTTTTGATATTGATGAATATTATCACCAATCTTGTCCAGCCAAATAATTTGCTGGTGCAAAGTTGAAGCACCTTTTTTTTCTATATGAAACTTAACTTTTGAGGACATGAGGGCGTGTATGCATATGGCTATTTAGGAATTACAGGAAGACTCTTTGTGTCTTGGTGTTTGCAGAATATTACTCTAATGTTGACATCTTCTTTGTTTTTCTTATTGTTCTAGGTGATGACATAGAATATGGGAATGAAATTGATCAACTAGACTTGACCTAAGAGATTAATAACATTGTCTTCGTTCATGTGTTACACTATTTGAACATTTGACCAAATTTCAAACATTGCACTTTTGAACATTCAAAACATTTGTATATTTATTTTACTTTCTTTAATGGTAAAACCTATTTGGTTTGATTTTAAGAATTGATAGTACATACTCTTGATTAATTTATGTATACATTTTTTGTCATGCTTTATAAAATTATTTCAATTATATAGTATTGTTGGATAGTCTAATAATTAATATTGCAATAGCGTTCCAATATAACTATGCCTATAGACTATTAATAATGGTTACAGTTGCTTTTGAACAACTGTTACAATAGCCTATGATAGTTGTCGCATTAGCCTATAAATTAGTGTCGCAATTGCCTATATATAATCGTCCAATCACCAAAAAAAAAGGCGTTCTCATATCTACGAAGTAATGGTTTACACCGCCGCATTATAGCTAAATAAGTATCATAATAGATAGATCTTGTCATCAAGGTAAAGAAGTAAACATCGCAATAAATATGTATATAACCATCGTATTAAGTATTTATACGGATGTTTACGTAAATTTTTCCACTTACCCTAAATTGTCGCAATACTTATCACCAATTTAAACAAATAACCGTTGTAATACCATTTTATAATCTTCCTAGAAGGATTTATAGATACAGGCTTTAATCATCCCCATAGACTAGAAATTGTCCCAATTTTTTTTGTAGCAAACATCATCTCAATAAGTGCCTATATTGAAAAGATTTAAGAAACCATCGCAACTAACTGTCATATTAGAGATACTATAACATGATCAGTTGTAGTAGCTGGGCTAACCGCTGCCATAGATCTATAGGGACTGTTTTGGCTTTTATGGAGACAGTAATTGAACTGTTGCCACAGACCTAATTTTCAGTAGTGCTAATTTGGGAATTTATATGGTATCAATGACATATTTAATTGCGTAATTTGTATATTTATGTGGTATAAATGACATATTAGTAAATATCATATGCTTCTAGTAAGTGGATTATATTGGATCATGGATGGTTGGATTTTGTGTCACATGTTTGGTACATTGGTTGGATTTTGAAATTCTCATTCTGGTTGATTATGAGCATTACATCAATATATCATATACATTCATAAGACATAGGTGCTACTGTTGATATACTGGTTTTCTTGACAAAAAATATGGCATCTTTAAAACCTCTGGCAATGTATGTGTCGAAAAGGATTTATGGATATTTGATTGTTGTTGTTTATTAAATTGTTTATAGGTTGCGAACCCACCATGGGTCCTACCCCGGGAGCTGAGATCGGTAGGTGTATATGAAGATTGTACAACAACTTCAGACATATCACATCTTCATCATCATCATCATTCTCATTACATTATGCATAATCTATGATTGTACCTTGGGTTTGTTTGGTGTTTATCGAATCAGTGTTTCATTCCCATACTTGTACTTTGTATATGTGTCATGTTTTAGAGTTGTTGGTGGATATGGTATGGGCTACCCTTTGTGACATTTTTTTATTGCGGGTGACATTCCTATAGTGTGTATTTATATACCTTATTTCCTACTTTGTTCATTTGGTCTAAGATACCTAATAAATATAAGTAAACCATATTCTTCCGTAATATGCCTTTTCAGTACAAATATAGGTATGAGTGCGTTGCATGGTAGCTAATCTTGAGCGTAATTAGAGCATATTCGAGGTAAAGAACGAAAATACTTCCAAAGTGGATCTCCTACCCTACTTATATAGGTTTATATCTTGTTTTGTATTTAGAGACAAATTTACCTTCCTTTTTGGGCTATCAATAGTATATTTTGACTTTTGATATGTACTTAGTAGGTTCTTACACTGTGACAATGGATATTAGGGTGATTAATGGAATTTTTGTTTTGCTCTGTACTTTTCCATTATTACTATTTATGTGTAGTTCCACTTCATTGTAGAAGTCTTTCCTTGGAATTTGGTGTTATTTTTTTGCATTTCTTATCAGTTTAGGTGATCAACTTACTTGTCAAGGCTTATCGCGACAAGTGTAATCATGATCCTTAGTTTTTGGATCGTGACATATACATATGTGTGTGTGTGTACATGTCAATTTAATATTGGCCATTGGATTGATAGAAATTTAATGGTTAAGGTTAATTTGTGCTTGGTTGACTAGTGACATGTCCATTGGTGATTGGTTGAGAGAAAGTTACATAGATTGATGACTTGGATGTAGGGTTGGCTGATTCAGATTTTAATGGATCGGGTTTTGGACCAAATTATGTGCCTCTTTGGTTCGAAATTTGAAAATTAAGTGGGATGAGAATTGTGAATTAAAATTATCTAAAAACAATTTATTAAAACCAACATTTTTACTTTCTTTGGTGTTAAATTATTTTTAAAATTCTTCCTTTTTCCTAAATAATTTTCTATAAAATATACATATATAAATAATTTGATATACTTATTTATTCTCAATATTTTTAATAAGAACATAATAATAATGTAATGAGAAAACATAATTAAGATAAATGCTAATACAAGTATCAACAACTTTTTGTATGATTTTAAATAAAAAATAACTAACAATATTTGATTAAAATAGTTTGAAACACGACAAGGGACGATAACTCTTTTTTACAAAATTTATTAGAATTAAAATATGAATTTATTTTGATAAATTATTTAGGACTAAGATGCATTGAAAAATTAATTGAATGAAAAATACGAGCCAAAATTGGGTGTCAACAATGGCCCCTGGTTGAACAAAGATGAGGTAAGAGTCTTTGGACAAATATATTAATGTAGTAGCCAATTTTGTTTCAACTGAAAAAGGAATGTTTGAAAGATTATGGTCGTGCTCCAGCTTTAAAGTTTTCTACATATCTCAGTTTGTATGAGAAAGCAGGTCGTATGTGGTTCGAGAAGAGGTTCTAGTGAAAAATAAGTTGGTTGGTGGGGGTATGGCTTAGTTTTTAATTCTAAGTTGCCTATATATCTTTGGCTATATAAGAAATCAGGCAAACTGTAGTTTATCAAGGTGAAGATACACCAAATTTTGATGGACTCTTAAAATTTGCCTTAGTGTTGAACTATGATGAAATTATTTCCTTCTATGGTAGAAAAATGATATGATTTGGACTGAATAGAGAGAGTGTAGTTTTGTTCAAATTTGAGCTACCTACAGATCCCTGAAAGAGATAAGAATCAGGCTAGATTAGTCGTGAAATCTTAAAATTGCACCAGTACCAAATTACAATGACACTAGAATATAAAGAGCTCGGAGATGTAGAATCAAACATATTGTGTGAGAATCAAGTCAAGTAGAGTTTTGAGAATAAATTTTTGACATATCTAGGGATGGTTGACATTTCACTATCCTGCCCGAATTTGTTGCTTAGAGACTATTTCAACATTATAAAGAATTTTTCCTGCAAAACAGGTAAAAAGGGTGAGAAAGTACCTTTTCTGGTTTAAAATTGTAAACTAATATAGTAATGTTAAAAATATATTATAGATATCCAAATGAATATTTATGTGTCTATCATGTGGAGTGAATCTATTATAGGTATTGACTCGCTAAATATCTTGTGATGTAGAGGTTTTTGACCGGTGAGGCAAATATTGCAAATCTAAAGTCTTCCATCAAGCGAGGCAGTTTACTGGAAAAGTAAGTTTTATTTTATGTCTCAGTGTTCGTGGTAGACTTTCCCGGTCCTATATTTTCAGGAGAGCTACCCTAACCTATTGTTCGAGGTAGACTTGCCCTATCCTATTGTTCAAGGTAGATTTTCCATGTCCTATTGTTTAGGGAGAGCTTTCCCTATCCTATTATTCGGGATGGACTTACGCTATCCTATTGTTCTAGGTAGACTACCTTGTGTCCATTAAGTAAGAGTGTTATAAACAACTTGTTTGTACTAGATGATGAGGCTAGATAGGGGTAATTCTTTAGCATGAACTATAAAATCAAGCCACTCCTTTTAGAGTTAGAAAACAAATTAATGCAACCTAGCTTCCTAGTTTGTGATAGCGATGCAATATTGAGTTCCTAATGAAGTAGTGTGATCCTCTTATTCCATAGATGAGATACTTGGTGTGTGCCACCTTATGGCCCACAATATTTGAGAATATTCTTTTATAACCTCAAAAAAATTATGGATTACTTGACGATACCTAAGAACTCAGTTTGTGATATTAAGGCAACATTTTAGCTCCCAAAATATTTGCACATGTTTAATTTATTGTAGGATCATTGTTTTTTGTGCTAAAAAAAGTTTCGTATCTTGAAAAAGGTGTTGATTTTGTGTTGATCGTGAAATCAAAATAGTAGCTATTTCATCTTTCAACCTTTTGGCAATTGGCAAATCTATTTGGCAATTCAGGCCATAGAGAGTAAAGCTTCCTAATTTTGAATGGCATGCTTATCCTGGTATTTTCTGGTGGAGACTTTCTCAATCTTTTTGTATTTGGTCTTATGTCAATGTGATTTGATTTATGTGGCCTGAAATGATACATAAGAGTTTTGAATGGGTAGAAAGAATATTTTAGTTATATGACCAGGCCTGACTCAGGTTTCCTATGTATCCAGAATAGGAATTAGTTAAAAATATAATTTCATTTGAGGAAAAATAAATAAAATTTGTTAAAAATAGATGTGGGTCGATAATGGTAAAGTCTATAATTAGGACCTTATCCTCAAAAGCTTGTTTTGGTCATTTGATGAAGTAATGTTTATTATGTGAGAATCTTTAACATTCGGTCATTTTTCCCTTGCATCTAACGATTAGAATCAAAGGATTCCTTTCGTCAATTAACACTTTTTAAATCAAGTTTTCAAATTCATATCCATTGGGTGGTTTCTCCGTGGCATGGTTTTGAGTGGGAGAGCAGTGAATGCATTGTGTAAACTAAAAGTTTTTGCATTGGTAGTACTTTTTTAACAATATTTGTAGCAAAAACTCATGTTAAGTGGTGGGAGTGTCTTCCGCATTGACACTCGATGCATTATTTTATATATTATGGAGAATTTGTTCCCTATTGATGCATTGCAAAATCATGATAATTTGTGTTATTTTGTGCAATTCAACTATTATTGTAACACTTCAAACTAAAATGTCATAACTATGACTGACATTTTCTGCGTTGATTTTTGGAACATTCTCCAAAAATTTGTGCGAGTTTCTCAGAGAAACTTTTGTGATGATTATCAGTCCTGTATTTCAAGAAATTTTTAATGAAACTTTATTTCCAAGAGTCCCTTTGTCAGTAGAAGAAGATGGAATTTTATATCATAGAGGGACCAAGCCTTATATAGGCCACCTACGTATCCTGCCGAGGGAAATCAAGTCGCACATAGTTCCAATTATAACAATGGTAATGAGTTTACTTATATATGATTGAACATGATGAGGGCTACCAAAATATCTCACAATGAGAAATTAGGCCAAAACGTAGTTCATTGCACGAAACTTAAAGGAAAATTCTATCTAGAAAGTGACTTTGAATGTAGGCCTCTCTTAATTTCTTACGAATTAATCGACTTTGAATTCATTATTGTTTATCTCTGCTAAAGTAAGTGCTTCTCTATAAAAGTGCCTCATAAAAGAGGCATCAATTTGGTGTAGATAAGTGTGTCCATTATGTCATTACTCCTCAATTTTCATGAATGGTCAATGGACTGTTATTTGCATTTGGTTGCATTACTGTGCATTGGGTTTTCCCCATCTTGATCAAAAACTCAATTCTTTGCCTTAACCTTTTATAATCTTCAAGGTCGTTGATCGGAACTCCACAGTGCAAAGAACATCATTTTCTTTCATTGAACTATAAAGGTAATAGATTTCGAATCTTTCTTTCCTCGGGTTGCAACAAATTTTCAGCCCTCAATCTCTGAAATAAATATGCTAACAGTTCAACAAATTGGGTAGGGCTCTATTGTATTTATCTTTTAGATTTTGCCGTGATGTGAATGAATGGAATGTTTTCTGAACTAGAACTTGAATTAGTAGACATTATCATGTTGGATTTTGATATGCATGAGCTCGAGGTTAAGGGTAATTTGGCAGGATATTGTAGGCATGATGTGATTTGTGATTCAATATTTGCAGAATTTGGTTTTTGAGAATTTTAAGTGATTGGAAGAATTTAGGTATTGAGTATTGCAGTATCACAATAGATACGTCTCTTTGTTTCTCCTACTTATCCCCCTTGTGAATGACTGTAACTGTAAATAATCACTTGAGTTGTCTGACGACTCAATTTCTCAAGACTTAATTGCCTTTTCTATAAGATTTCCTATTTTGATAGAATTGAAAAACTTTTGTTTCAACATAGACATTATCCTTTTGAAGAGGACCCATTTTTGACTGCAGATAAAATAATTCATCAATTTACTTTTGTCCATAGATGGTAGGACTTTTTTGGCCTCAAACATTCATCGTCGAGCATATTATTGGAATGATTCGGAAGGTTTCTTTTGTACACTTATGAGCAAAAGTTGGTTAGGTACAATTTTTGTGTTTTACTTGAAGCAATCCATAAAACATCAGTCATGATGCACCATTTACTCCAATGACGAGTGTCGTGTTTGGTGTACCAAGATAGACCTTTGCTAAATGGGCTTATAATGAACAACTTTTTATGATTTTCTCATTTTTACCAATCTCTACTAATTTATTACAATATGCTCTCAGATGAGCTTGAGGGTCATCCATTCTATTAAACAAGTCAAACTTAGGTGGCTTGAATTCAACCGACAAATAAATATTTGGATAGATGCATATATTTTCATGAGCCAACTTACTAGGCCATGAAATCACCTACTCTAATCCACCTAGATAGAAGAACCCCTTATTATTCCTTCAAAATAAATGTAGAAGTCATCAAGTAAAATAATAAGCCATTTATTTATTACAACTAGTTTACAAAACTTTAAATACAAAAAATATAATCTCCCCAAGGGCCTAGCCTAAACAAGAATAAAAATATTTTTTTCAAATGGAGTATAAAAATAAGACACAATGTCCACCATGGAATAAGAGCAAGCCGATAGAGATAATTCTCTACGTCACCTGAGAAATATCAACTGATCCTGCAACTAGAATATACCCAAAAAAAGGTATAGCAAGAGCAGTATCTGTACAGACAACACATACTGGCAGATATCATCGACGGACCAGGGTTAGATCACGTGAACACAATATAGAAATCACATAAAAAATTATGACAACTTGGATAACAATTTAATCCCCAGCACTTTCATCCACTTTTGTTACCTAAGAGTATTCTATTCTTATTCCTGCTTACTTAGTAATATCTAATCCATTTCAAGTAGTCTATATATATCATTGAAATTCCGCTCATAACTTTCACAACTAATAGAAATATTTATACATCACCCTTCACATTAAATGTTATCAATCATAACTCTTGTTTAATCCCAATAATTATTATGAGACAATATGTTTTGATTAATATCCGTAAAAAATAAGCACAATAACCATAACCTTGTAACAACAACACTCAATACTTCAGCCAAGTACAGTCAATAAAAACATTAAACTAAGTCAAGACCATGGCTATCAATCACTAACCCAGTCAACAACCATAACTCAACAACAATATCCAAGTCAACAATCCATGACTCTGATAATATTCATACCTCAATTAAATTATTAGAAAAATAACTACAAATATTCTAGGCATTTGCGAAATTAACCTAAGCCAATTTAATGACCCATCACACTCATGAATACATTGTACACTAGGATAAGGGTCTTATGGTCACCTACTATCCTTGACATATATGGGATGATCACTTATTCATGAATTATACCAGTGTGTTACCCGATCCAACCAATGAATCATAATATCAACCAATTTTGTGAAAATAACCAAAAACTAGTACATTCTATAATAATAACAGACATCACAAAAATTACAACCAGAATGAAAATAATCAATCATACTTATACCATCAACAAGACTTTAATATATTCTCATTATATATTATAAACACTGAGGATATGATTTTACAATTTCCTTCCTTAAGCAATCATTGCAATAATAGACAACTATCCAAACACTTGTCAGCTCAAGCTAATCATTCTATCTAAGAAACAATTATTCTTTAACACACTGAATCACAAGTAGATAAGATTAATTGGTTTAGTAAATTGCAAGTAAAGAATTATCATGTCTCAATAAATTCAAGTACTAATTTTAGGTATACATGTTCAACCCAAAGGAGTATAAACTCTAGTCCAACATTCATAAATTCATTCACTAATCCAATCTTCATTATCAATACCGAGACCTAGGAATCCGATATTATCTATATATCCTTACATTCAATTTCTTACTAGGCTTGAGATCCTACACCTTTAGACAATCATTCAATTCTATTCAACTTGCAATCTAGTTTTAGTAATCTACTTTAATACCTTTTACGTATTAACCCTTTGCCTAACTTGACTTTAGGCTCTTAATTTATGTCACCGCCTCCTCATACCATGATCAATTCTCATTACTTACTTTAGGAAAGATTATAAAAAATTCCAAACACAGATAATATTAAGTTCACCTTTTTTATGGTATTTAGGCCGAATAACTAGATTATACACTTATATAATCTCCTTATCATAATCTATATTCAACTAATTCAAATTAAATCACCATGGAGTCATTACAAACAAAAAATATACATCAAGGATTTATACATTAGAATAATAACACATAGTTAGGTCCTTAATACCTTAAATTCATATTTTATCTATCCAAACTCCATACCCATAGGCTAAGCATGATTTTTCCTATCAACTACTAATAAACTATAACCTACTTGGGTACCAAGATACTAAAATAAAAAGTTATCCCATAGATGATCCTCCTCCTTCTTTATATTTTTGAAGGTTAAATCATCTCATAAACAACAATTGTACGAGTAATGAATAAACAATTCTTCCAACAATTACCTTTTGAAGTCAAGCCTCTAGTTTTACCATTATTCATGGTCTACAAGTTTATCCAAAGGTCAATTAATTATCAAATAGTTCATTCAAGCCCAACCCAACTTTATTAATGGAATTTTAAAGCTAAAGATCAAACCTTTATTGAATTCAAGGTCTCTAACTATCAACTTTTACGTTTTGAACCATTGTTTCATGCTAAGACGAGTTAATTCACAAACTAAAATCAATTCTAGATGAAAACACATGTACTTATGGTTTTCCCATAATTTCATGAACCTAGGGTTCTAAACCATAAGAATTTCACCATATATTCCCCATTATAGTGATTCTATAAGAATAATGAATTAATCTATGTTAAAAAATGTAAAAATATTTCCTCAACAAAGAATTTCCAACCAAACCAAGGGAAAATTGCCCTTTTAGGGTTTAAGAATGAATTTTTTGAGTTTGAGGGGGCTTAAACCTGTCAAAATAAGGTTATAAATTTTTGTTCTATTTATATAGAAACATGATTTTTCCTTAATAAACATCGTTATAGCAACCTGAACCCGTCAGTAACATGGTCATAGGTTTATACTCAAGAAATAGATTGACAAATAGTTTGTTGCATTGGTAAGAAAACTTGAGATCTTTAATTTGGTTGGTATGGGGATCCTAACTCCTTATATTCTAAGAGGAGTTCTCATTTAAAGTTTACCCTAGTTTAAACTTATCTTGAAACTAAATTGGTATGGAAACTTTAAACTTAACTTTATGCTAGGGGACTATTTGACCTTATTAATATCGAATACACTCATATACTAAAAATTGATCCTAACAAATGTGACGAATTATTTTTATATGAATTTGTTGTAGATATTTTAAGTAATGATGGAATCGATTGCTATATAGGTCTTTATAGTTCAAACACTCGTTGCCTTGAGATTCTTGGCGATATTTTATTATCAACGGTAAATTATGAACCTCATTTGAGCATGTCCTTCTTTTCATTTCTTGTATTCATTAGAATGCTAATTTTTAAAGGTATGGTTTAGGAGGATGTCCCATCCATAAACACTGAGGTTATATGTTCTTCTTGAATGGTAGAGTTGCTCCTTTCTTGAATTTTGTGGGCAGATGTAATGATTTTGAGATGCGGTGTGTAGTGAAATATATTTTTTGGGTTAATGGCTATGAGCGGGAATGATGTTTTTCTTAATACTGTAGTTGAAGTCAAAGATTTCATTGATGGATAATGTTTTGGTATTAGAGTTCCCGATGATGGAATAAGAGGATGGCACAATAGAGTGGTCGTGCTTAGATGTGCCAAGTCCCTTCTTTGATGTAGTTCCCCTCCTAATGTCTTGAGTTGTTGCTCCAAGTGAGAAATTTGTTCTTCATTAGTTGCATAATCTCATCCCCTAAAAGTTACCAATACATTTCCAGTTTGGTCAATATCATTGGTGGTTAATCCATAAGTTATAGCTTAGATTGGCTAGTTCAATAAATCAACACAATCAACTTTTGTAGGGGGATAAGTATCATAATTGCAAAAAATAAATGAAGGTAATGAGTTAGTTTATTTCGCCAGAGAAGAACAATAAGATAATGTCAAGTAGACACGTCCTATATTTTAGAGCTTCTTTTTGCATGAGCTAGGCCTACATCTATGCATATTGATAAATATAAGTGTATATTTTGACACATGTTGATTTAAAGCAATTTTAAATTAACTTGAAGATGAAATATATCAAACAGGCATAGTTGAGAGAGGCTATGATGATTGTAACAAAGATGTACAATAAGTATGAATTGGTAAGAGTGAGATAAAATGATGCCTTTTGAAAAGAAATTAAGTATCTCAAGGATCATCGTAGATAAATGGGCTTCTTGTATAGAGATTTCGAGTGTAAGAATAGTGTTGGCAATACCTTAAGCTTGTTAGCTACAAAGAAAGAGTTAAACATTGGTGGAGAGGAATAATATTTCACATCCATTGCCATGAAGAAGGGTGTCAGAAAAATGTGGAATTGAACAATATTGTACGTCTATTGTCTAGAAAGAGGAAGTAGACGTTGGGAGAATTGATGTTTGATGACATTCCACACTAGTTTGGATCATAAATATGTCATACATAGGTGAAGATTTAATAGTATTTCACATCTATGGATTTCAATGGAAAGTGAAATGATAGAAAATATTTTGAAAACACTCCACTTTCATGAATTTTGAAAAAGACGTAAGTGAAACAAAGTTTTACTGACAATTTTGAAAAAGGTGTAAAATATTGGTGAAGTTTTGATATTACTCCACATCTATTGACATAAAAGGGGTTTTGGATGATGGCAGAGCTTTTTCCTTCAAAAAATACTTTACATTTATTGACAGAAATAAAATAATGTCAATCAAATTATTTTGAATCCATTAGTGTTTGATCTTTGAACTATTTGAATCAATTTTCACATAAAGTATGACGTAAGGTACAGAAACTTTGACAAAAGGTTGGCTACCTAATTGCGGCGATGTAACTTGGACTATCCTACCTATGATGTTGGAAACATGACCTATTTCATAAGTAGGATTGTTTTCTAGATATTGAAGAGTGGGACTAATAATTCCTAGAAGGCACACTAACCTAATTGCACCAACGCTGAAACTAAGAAATTTGAAGAAGGTTTAGGAGTGTGTGAGACACTCTCCGCATAAACTACTATCTATGAAATGTGCGACCAAAGACTTGATACAAAGTTAAATTACATTAAATGAAAATAGTAACAAATAGTGTTTTTAAACAAATCAAACACCTATTTGTCACATAGAAAGTATTGTTTATAGCTTTAGCCCGAAAGTTGTTTGGACACCAACTACGAATCAGTATTTTCCTAGAAATATCTATGAGGGTTCCGTTCCTTATTTTACCTACTCCATTTTGCGGAGGAGTCCTTGGAGTAGAGAAGTTATGGTTGATTCTATTTTCAGTGTAGAATCCTACAACTTGGAAGTTCTCAAATTCAGTTCCATGATCTGATTTGAATTAAGCAATCTTATAATTTAGCTTCATTTGAATTTTCTTGGAAAAGATTACCAGAACCTCATAGATTTCATCCTTTGTTCTCAAGAACATTGTTAAGGTGAATCATGGGTATTCATCCATAATGACAAATTCATACTTCTTACCTTATCTACTTTGGACTTTAGAAGGACCATATTGATCCAAATACAACATCTCTAGGGGTATAGAAGTACTCACCTACCTTTTCATCTTAAAAGATGACCTGTTTTGTTTGCCCTTAGCATAGGCATTAAAAACCTTATTTTCTCAAAATTTCTTATTTGGCATGCCACAGATCAGGTCCCTTGAAATCAACTTGTTTAGTGAAGAGGAACTTACATGTCCCTGCCTTCTTTGCCATAAATTAGCATCTTCACTTTGAATAGTTAAGAAATTTATTTCCCCATAAGCCACAAACACCAAATCAGCCACACACACACACACATATATATATATATACTATTCTCTTAGCATTGATAATAACTTTCCTTGAATTCAAGGTTGACACATAATATCCATCAACTAAAAATTTGACCTCACTGCCTTTGTCACAGATTTAAGAAATACTTAGAAGACTATACGTGAGGCCATTCACATCGTACAAATCTTCTATTACTTGATTAGTTTATTTTACAATCTTTCCCACACCATGAATATAGCGTTTTTCACCATTTCCAAAAGAGGCACCTCCATATTGAAGTGTCTTGAGAGAAAGAAAGTAGTTAGTCCTCCCTATCATATGCTTTGAACATCCACTATCCTTGAGCTAGTTCTGACTACATTCTCATCCTCCTATCTACAAATATTGTCATTTGTTAGATTTGGGAACTATCTTGAGTTTGGATTCCTAAGAGGATGACAAAGGTGTGTTCAACTCTTTCTTGGCCTATCTATGTTGAGAATTCTTCTTAACATTTTTCATGGGCATGAAACCCTGAGGATAATAATTCTCCGACTGGATGTAATTAGTACTTCTCATTCTAGCTTTAAGCCAATATTTACATATTTCCTTCAAGTGTTCATCTCTTTCATAATGAATACATAGAGGTTTGTGGACCCTATTTCTAATACCAAGAATAGATTTCTCCTGAGACCCAAGTGATTAGGTTTTGTACTGATATCCAATCCCATTATCATTATTGACAGTTCGACAAATTAGATTAGAAAGGATTTGTGAGAATATGGTCCATTTTAGTAATTTGTTAAGTTCTTCCCTTAGACGAACCAAGTCTTTTTCGAACTCTTCATTCTTATGGACGGCAGTCATAAGGTTCTTTTGAGAATTTCTCAATTTATCTTTATGTTCAATCTGAAGCTTTGAAATTTTTTTCTTCCCTTTATCATCAAAACTATTTACTTTCTCTAGTTGACTCAATAAACTTTGATTATCAAATTTCAACCTAGGAAAATGTTCTTCTGTTTTAGAAATTTGGAGGGTTAAAGAAATTAATTCAAGCTCCTGATTCTATACTTTTTCTTCTAAATCATTTTTAATAGTCAGTTCACATATTGAATAAAACAACACATTTTCCAACTTCTTTATCTTTTTAGAAGAGTAGTTATTGAAATTTTCCTTAATGTCAAATAAAGTTATCTTATTTTCTTCTTCATCTTCAGTGTTTTCCACAAGATAAAATAAGGAATCATAGGTAACTTCACATTCCTCCATAGACAACATGTACACATGCTCATCCTTCTCAGCTTCATCAAATTCACTAGAGGAATTTCCCCATACTTCTAGAGCCTACCTCACTGTAGCTTTTCATTTTTATTTTACAGGGACCTGGTCCCTGTTCTTCACTTTGTCACCTCTAGTCTTGAGATATTCCTGATAATCCATTTTGTGCATTGGACAATCCTTAATGAAATGCTAAGTCTTCAAAATTTGTAACAAACTTCAACATTGCCGCCCTTTTTTCTTCTACTTCCTCTTCTTTGAAACTAACCATTTTTCTACATAGCTCTAACGATTCCTTTTTCAAATAGGAAACATTAGTGTATTGTTCACTTGAATAAAATTTTATCAATGCCATAGATTTTTTCCTTTTTGCTTCCTTCTTCTCCTATCTTTGCTTCTTCATAAGTTCATGAGTCTTTAGATTTCCAATGAGTTCATCATTAATGAGATTCTTCTGGTTTCTTTCTTCGGTAATAGCATCTACTTTGCTCATCTAGGATGTAGAAAAACACCTAGAATTTTTCTCACTTTCTTATGCAAGGGAATCACTTCTCCAAAGTAGTGTAGCTCATTTGTGATAGAATTGAATCTTATGCATTTCTTGAATTGTGTCTCCCTTTTTTATGGTGAAGATTTTATACTGAGTTTCATCATGTCAACTTTAGAATCCTTCACATCAGTTGTTCCTTCATGAGTTGTCTTTAGGAAATATCATATTTCTTTAGCATTTTCACAAGCAGAAATCCTGTCATATTTATCAGGTCCTATACCACAGATAATAAGTTTCTTTGCCTAGTAATTTTTCTCAACTTTCTTTTGAACTTCATTATCAAAATCATTCCTATTTTTGACAACCATCTATGTTGTGTCTCTATATTTAACTTATCTAATATAAACATGAGGATCGCAAGTATAACATCCATCAGCTCAGTTTCCTCAGCCATAATAAAGTCAAACATCCTGGTTTTCCTCAACCCATAGTACTGCCCACTAAATTGGGGTAGTCTACTAGTAGATTGCCCTTATTCTAGATTACGTGGAGAAGCGATGATCAATAAATCACTCAAGGTATGAACCTTTTTTGAGTGACCTTGCCTTGATACCAATTGTTTAAACATAGAAGATTGCGCCACACTAGTTGAGACTAGGTCCCTTAAATTCAATCACCAGCAATAACACAATAAAGTTGTAAGGATGCTAAAACTTTGTAGGAAATTAAAAACACAAAGATTAAATGTGGAAACCTCCTTTCTCAGGGGAGGAAATACAATGGCTTTCCCTCATAAGAACTTCAAAAATCTACTATAGTAAACCTCATGATTACATATTTCATTTGAACCTAAATCTAGGCTCTACCTTCTTGTAATAACTTTACTACAAGCCTACCTTGACAATTCTGCCAAGAACATAACTCAATACTGATTAAATCTAACCAATATTGAACTCAGATAACTCTACCTTATCATTCTCAATAAATACAATGAAAACATTACTCATATTACATGAGTAATTTAATTACAAACCAAGACTCGACTCAAGAACACACTCTTTCTCTCGGCATATAAAGAATTGAACTTGAGTAATGATATGAAATTTAATTTTTTCCTCTTTCACTCTCTGAATAATTAGGATTGTGAAAACTATCCAATTGAAAAACATTATTTCCTTTTATAGTGGAATAATTATTAGGGTAGAAATCTGATTGGGCCAAGTTTCTTGACTAGTACATATCTCACCTGCACAGTTTGTTACACTAGACGACAAAACTGTGCCGGCCATGTAACAGTTATATATTTCCTTGAAGACCCAAGAACCTAGTCCCTTGTTGTTAGATGATCATCATCAAAATAAGATATCGTATTAGAGATTGTTATGACTGAAAATAGGTACATGATGTCACTTTTCACACACTATATAAAATTAAGTTTATCCCAACCCAAACATAATAATTTGAGAAACCAAAGCAAAAGTAGAAGAATGAATATTTGCACAATATATATATATATATATTTACATATATATATATATATATGTATATATTGTAATGACGCTCTAGTCTATTTTCAATATTTGGGATCATTTTCACTATTTAGAGCTTTCCTATAGTTGCCTCAAGTCATTTATGATTTATTGAAGATGACAAATTGATTAATGGATAGCTCGATTGGTACTTAAAGCCAATTCCCTATTTTGAAGTTTGAACTAGTTTAAATTTCCTGTCCTGCGAATACATAAGTCAAACAATATCGTATGCCAATTTTTATAGTTCCAATAGCTCTGGCACTGCAATTTTAGTCTTGAAGAAGCATTTGTCTAGGTCCCAAGGATTCTGCACTTATTTTAGGCTATTGACCGTAAGTAATGAAAAATGGCACAAGGGTGTGGTCCCATTTTTCATCAAAATAACCTCGAATGGAAATTTTGACAATGGCTGTAACATTCCGCATTTTGCTTGTACTTATTCTAATTATATGAAACTTGGTATTTCCTTGTGTAATAGGTACTGGATGACTTTTTTTTTTCAAGTATTAATGGTGTAGATTGAATTATAGATGTTGCCCATATAGTTTAATGTGATGCGACGAAGTTAACATCGATACGACTATGTAACCTTCGGATCGTAAGCTAGTATTTGAATCTAGAGTTTAAAGTGACTAATGTGGATAAGTTGAAGGTTGTATTTAAGGTATTAGGAGATGGAAATGGAATAAAATATTGAGGTTCTTTCTTGACTTAATTAAGCTAGTAGGTGAGTCACCTACTTAAGCTATTTGGATAAAATTAATGGACCCATGGCTATGGACCAGATTTTGACCTATATTAATGTACTCATTTGGGCCAAATTGAATAAAAGAGGAAGAAAATGTCCCAACACACAAATCTACCAAAGTCCTAAGTTAATTGAACCCAAAATAAGAATTTAAGTAAGTAGGTGCATCGCCTACTTTGAAAATTTGAGAAGCTTGAACCCTTAAATATCACCTACTTAGACCAATTTTACCAATTTTAAGATCCAAAATGCATCTAAGGAGGTGGACAAAATAGGTCATTTATCAGTCCAAGTTGCTGGTTATTTTACTTCATTTCTAAGTCACAAAAAAGTATATTTCACAAAATCTCTGTACTTTCTCTAAAACAACAATGAGCAACCCTAAAATTCCTTCTAGGGTTCTTCAAGAAACCCTCACCTTTGCAGCCCAAGGTAAGTGAAAACACTTACAGTTTAGCTTAATTATCTCATGGAAGATTAGGAAAACATGCTATAGGTGTCTAATTATAAATACATCGAAGAATATAGAACAAGCTACTTGCTTACTTTTTTTTTATTAAGAGATCTCTTTTCTTCTTTGGTTTAAAGTGTGAAGGAAAGTGAAAGTTGAAGTTTTGAGAAGTTCAAATTAAAAGAATAAGTTGCAGAATTAAAGTAAGGTGACTGCTCCATTTTGTTCTCCTTGTATGTAAATTTGAAATAAAATTGTGGATGTTTTGTTATTGTGAACTTAAGAGATGATGAGTTAAATAATTGATTGCTTCAATAAAAGGGATTTGACGCTGTTTTGTGGACTAGTTTGTATGTATATGTTATGGGCTGCTAGGTTAATGTTGGAGAAAGGTATGATTAGTTTGTAATGAAATACAGATGAAAGGTGTGACGGTACACCACCAAACAAATTATTGCATTTGTTTACTGCCTAATATGTTTTGAGTATTGTTTGGAATGTGTAATGAAGCCGAGATGGTTTCAATGAATATTATAAGAACATGTATGGTATGTGGGTGTAATTAGAGGAGAAAAGGGTTAAAATAACACCCTTGATTGATAGATTAGTGGCTTACTACCTGATTACTATTTTAGGTGAAGTTAAGTAGCCTAAATCTGGTAGTTGGTTTCTAATACTAGTTTACCATATATTCTAGTGTAGATAAGTAATCTAAAAGTAGGGAAGTCAAGTCGGGTTAGTTTTAGAGTTATATAACCAGGTATCTAAGGCATACTCTATTTTGCACTCTTTGACATAAAATCGGACATTTTTTCCATCAACTAAGCTCCCAAGGTTATCCTATAGCAAGTGATACATAATAGCAGCACATTACATTCCATGTAGTCAATGACCTTGTTCCCACTCTCTAACATGTTAAAACACCTCAATATATGCTTATTATTAAACCTGCACGTCAATCTTCACTAGAAAATTTTAGGAGTTCTTCATTTGTTCAAATAAAACCCATGTGTTATTTTCAGCTCCTAAACACTTCATTTGTGTGCCAATTGCTCCCTACCTCATTTTTGGTTCATTAAGGGTCCATTTATATGTCTCTTATTAGAAGATTATTGGTTCAAGTTACCATAATATTATGACCACCAAAGTAATAATCTCAAAGGCTAAATAAACTAATGTAAATCTATAAAATAAGTGGCATCTCAGGGGCTTAAGCCTAGCATGGCATGATCTCAATACCTTTATATGGGTGGCAGCTCAGAGGTATAAGCCTAGCATGGTCAGATCCCAATCTTTATATGTAGGTGGCAGGTCAGGGGCATAAGCCTATCATGGGCCGATCCTAATTTATCTATTTACCGCTGATAAGCTGGTCATTTGTGTTATATATGTCTTACAAGGATTATGAAATAAGAAAGGTAAAAATGAAGAAAGGAACATAATGTATGTAGTCCCACATGTACATATAAAGGTGGTCTACTAGTACTACTTCTACACTTGTATCTGATTTCTATTGAGCTCTTGTATAATGTGTTACTATCTGCAGCCTTACATATTCAGTACATATTTTTGTACTGACGTCCCTCATGGGGGACCTGTATTTCACACTGCAAGCACAAGTACTTTAGCTCATACACCTTACTAGTAAGAGCGCAAGTTATTCGGTGACTATTGGTGAGCTCTAGGTTGATTCAGGGTTCTCCGAGTCTATTCCATATATTTTAGTATTGTGCGATAAGTCAAAAGTAGGGAAGGGATTTGTCCTGACCCTAACTACGTCTATGTATCTTTTAGAGGCTTTGTGGACTAATGTAAAGTTATGGTAGTGTCTTGCCTTTATACGTGGTGGCCCCAACTCCCAATTTTTGTATATATAAGTTTGTTCTTGCCTATGTAATTAGTCTCATTAATACATAATATCATATTTGTCAGAACCTTTGGTTGTCATAGTTACATACATGAAAAGTACAAGGTTATGAATTGGTTCTCTCAAACCTTTACGGCTATGGGTGCCTGTCCACCCTAATAGGATTTGAGGCATCACAAAAGTGGTATTAGAGCAGGTCGTCCTAGGGCGTCTACAAACCTGTGCCTATATAGAGTCTTTTTTATGGGTGTGTTTTGCACAACATCTATAAATAGGAGGCTATGTGACATTTAGGGGTTGTCTCTTTTTCTTCATATCTTAGATCGTGCAACAAAGCCCATGTTGTAGGTGAAGTCATATTTAACCATTGAACCTATTTTTTCCCTCTTATTATAGTAAAGATGTCGGTTCCAAAAAGAAGTAAGGATACAGGTAAGTGAATAGATATTGTCGGAGAAGGGACCATCAAGTCACCACCTAGACAAGCTAATCAAAGCAAGGCTCAAGCTGAGTTTGTATCCCAAAATTATTCAACTCTTCCATCTCAAAAAGATCTAAGAATGAGAATAACCACATCCTCAGGACCACCTATTTATGCTACTAACGAAGATCTAAGGAATGTAGTACAATTATTGGCTCGTATAGTTTTTGGACAAACTCAAGGACAAGCCATTGCAACCACAGATTCTAGTGGTGCAGATAGGGCAGCTAGCCTATGAACACAGGATTTTCTTAAATTAGATCCTCCCAGATCTTAATGAAGACCCACAGGACTTTATTGATCAAATCCAAAGGGCTCTAGATATCATGCATGTGTCGGTAAAGAGACAGTTGAGCTAGCAGTATATAAATTCAAAGGGGAAGCTATATTTTGGTATGAAGATTGGAAATGATCTAGGGATATCAATGTACCTTCAGCTACTTGGAAAGAATTCAAAGAGCTATTTCTTGATCATTACCTTCCATTTAAGATTTGAGAAGCCCATGTGAATCAGTTCCTGAATCATCGCTAAGGGAATATGAGTGTGACGGAGTACAACCTCTGGTTTAACTCTTTCGCTAGGTATGTTCCTAATGTAGTAGCTATAATGGATGATAGAGCTCATCGATATATGGATAGATTGAATCCATATCTAGTTAGAGATTATACTATTGTTGCTTTGAATAAAGACATGGACATAACAAGGATACAAGCATTTGCACAAAAAATACAGAATCAGAGGCAAAGAAGAAGAACACAAGAATTGGAAAGAGGGTATTCCAAAAGGTCTAGATCTACGAGGCAGTTTATAGCATCCAAAGTAGAGTTTAGGCCTCCGTTTTCCAATAAACTGCCTAGGCCATTATCTTCTTATTCTGTAACTAGTGCTCCACCATATTTTCAAGGGTCTAAAGGAAACCAGTTTGGGAAAATAAGTCAGAGTCAGAGTTCACGAATACCGGGGTATCAAGATCAAGGGAGTATGAGACAATTAAGTCCTCCTCAGCAGCCATGTAAACAATATGGAAAGCTTCATTAGGTTCATATCGGTTCGGAACAAATGCTTATTTTTAGTGTGGAACGTCAGGATATATGATGAGAGAATGCCCTCAAAGGGCATAGGTGGTATGTCATGACCTACTGGATCAGCCATTGCTTCATCATCATCGGTGCCTTATTCAGGCAGAGGTGTACAACCTATGGGTCATGGTATAGGTGCTAAAGTAGAAGATAGCTCTAGTGGAGTTCGAAATCGTATATATGCTTTAGTGGATCAACAAAATTCAGAGGCTTCTCCAGATGTAGTTACAGGTACATTGTTCATCTTTTCACGTGATGTATATCTATTCGTTGATCCGAGTTCTACATTATCATATGTCACTCCATTGGTTGCTGGAAAGTTCAAAAAAACACTAGAATTGCTAGTTAAGTCACTTGAAGTATCTACATCGATTGGTGAATCTATTCTATCTAAGAGAGTGTATCGAAATTGTATAATAACTATTTTTGTTGTAATACATTGGCTGACCTGGTTGAGTTAGAAATGGTAGATTTTGATACTATAATGGGTATGGATTATTTGGCTTCTTATTATGCCACAGTAGATTGCCGAACTAAGAAGGTGTATTTCTATTTTCCAAAAGAGGCAATCCTTGAATGGAGGGGTAATATTGGTGAACCAAGAGGTAAATTTATTTCTCATTTTAAGGAAAAAAGGATAATTTTCAAGGGTTATATATGTCATTTAGTTAAAGTGAAGAATACAGATGCAGAGCCATTAACTCTTCAAACTATTCCAGTAGTGAATGAATTTCCCAATGTATTTCTTGAAGATCTCCTAGGTTTGCCTCCAGAATGAGAAGTAGAGTTTGGTATTGATTTGATTTCAGGTACTTAACCAATTTCAATTCCTCCGTACAGAATGGCCCCGACAGAACGGGAGTTGAAAGTGAAATTGAAAGACTTTATATAAAAAGGATTGATAAGGCCTAGTGTGTTCCCTTGGGGTGCACCAGTGTTATTTGTGCGTAAGAAAGATGGCTGATTGAGAATGTGTATTGACTATCGACAACTGAACAAGGTGACTATTAGGAACAATTATTCCCTTCCGAGAATTGATGACTTATTTGATCAGTTGCAAGGCACCAAGTGGTTTTCAAAGATTGATTTGAGGTCTGGTTACCACCAAATGAGGGTCAAATTGAAGTACATACCCAAGATATCTTTTTGAACACGGTACGGTCATTACGAGTTTTTAGTTATGTCCTATGGGCTAACTAATGTACCTACAACTTTTACGAATTTATTAAATAGGGTATTGAAGACATTCTTGGATGTGTTTGTGATAGTTTTTATAGATGATATTCTTGCTTATTCGAGATCAAATGAGGACCATACAAGTCACTTACAATAGGTGTTACAGATTCTTCATGATCGTAAGCTATATGAAAAGTTCTCCAAATGTGAGTTTAGGCTAAAATCTATGGTATTCATAGGTCATATTTTATCTGATGAAGGAATAAAGGTTGATACTCAAAATATAGAAGACTTGAAGAACTGTCAAAGACCTATAACACCTACGGAGGTTCGTAGTTTCTTTGGGTTGGCAGGTTATTATAGAAGGTTTGTTGAAGGATTTTCTTCAATTTCTGCACCATTAACAAAGCTAACACACAAAGCACCCAAGTTCCAATGGAATGATGCATGTGAAAGAAGTTTCCAAGATCTGAAGAATAAGTTGACTTCTATACCCATATTGATACTTCCAGAAGGCACAAAAGGGTATGCAGTGTATTGTGATTCTTTAAGAATTGTCTTAGGGTTTGTATTGATGCGGCATGGTAAAGTCATACCATATGCCTCAAGATAATTTCAGCCACATGAGAAAAAATTATCCAGCACATGATCTAGAGCTAGCAACAGTTATATTTGCCTTAAAGATATGGCTTCACTACTTTTATAGGATTCATGATGACATATATACTAACCATAAGAGTTCGTAGTATATCTTTAATCATAAGGAATTAAATTTGAGGCAGCGGAGATGGATTGAGTTATTGAAAGAATATGATGTTGATATCTTGTATCATCTGGGAAAAGCAAATGTCGTAGCTGATGCATTAAGTTGTAAGTCTATGGTGGTCATTTATGGGAATTCTATAGAATAACAAAGGATGACTAAGGATCTACACCATCTAGCTAATTTTGGGGTTCGCCTTCTTGAAACTCCAGATAAGGGGCTTATTATGCATAATGCTGCAGAATCTTTACTAGTAGCTGAAGTAAAAGAGAAGCAATATACAGATCCCATTCTATTACAGCTTAAGAAGAATGTGCAATGTGGTATGACAAAGCCATTTGAGCTTACGCAAGAGGGAATACTTCGGTGCCAAAATAGATTGTGTAATCCTAATATAGATGGGCTAAGAAAGAGGATTATGATAGAACCACATCATTCAAGGTATTCCATCCATCCAGGGTCAACAAAAATGTACCATGATTTGAAAGGGGTATACTGGTAGGGTGTCATGAAGAAAACATTGCAGAGTTTGTAGCTGAATCTCCAAATTGTCAAAGTGTTAAAGTAGAGCACCAAAAGCCTTAGATTTATATGCAATGTAAAAATTTTCCAATCTGGAAGTGGGACATTATCAACATGGATTTCGTCACTGGTTTTCCTTGTACATCTCGAAGGTTTGATTCCACATGGGTGATAGCTGATAGGTTTACCAAATCTGCACACTTTCTACTGGTTAGGACCACTTACACAGTTGAAGAATATGCGAAATTATATATTAAAGATATAGATCGGTTGCACAAAGTTCCAATCTCTATTATATAAGATCGAGGAGCTCAATTTACTGCAAATTTTTGGAAGTCTTTCCAAAGAAATTTGGGAGTATAAGTACAGTTTTTCACCCTCAAATAGATGGAAAAGCAGAACGTACCATTCAAACACTTGAAAATATGCTACGATCTTATGTATTGAACTTTAAAGGTAGTTGGGATGATCATTTACCTCTCATAGAAATCACCTACAAAAATATCTATCATTCAAGTATTAAAATTGCACCATATGAAGCTTTGTATCGAAAAAAGTGTAGATCACCAATTGGATGAGTTGAAGTAGGTTAAACTGCCTTATTCGGACCAGATCTTGTTCTTAAGCTATGGAAAAGGTTAAAGTTATCCAACAGTGGCTAGAAACAGCCCAAAGTCGACATACGTCATATGCAGATATTAGAAGAAGGCGGCTAGAATTTCCAATAGATGATTGAGTTTTCTTGAAGGTGTCACTAATGAAGGGGGTTATGAAATTTGGTAAGAAAGAAAAACTAAGTCCACGTTACATAGGCCCATACAAGATTACTCAGAGGTTTGGCCAAGTTGCTTATGAATTAGAGCTACCCCAAGAGCTCTCAATAGTTCATCTAGTATTTCACGTCTCAATGGTTTGAAAGTGCATGGGAAATCCATCTCATATTACTCCTACTGAAGATGTACAAGTTATGGAAGATCTTACCAATGAATAAATACCTATTGCTATCCTAGATCGACAAGTTAAGATGTTAAGGAATAAAGAAATATCTTTTGTAAAAGGGCTTTGCAGGAACCAACTAGTAGAAGAGATAACATAGGAAACTAAAGAAGCGATGAAATCTAAGTACCCCCATTTGTTCAAATATGGAAAGAAAGTCCAAGATGCTAAATTAGAGAAATAACAAGTAAGTGTAATGTATAAGTACTATGTGATAATAGGGATATTAAAATTAGTCTTGAACTTTTTTTGGTTTGATAGTTATGCTAACAATCGAGGACAAATGTTACTAAGGGGTGAAGGATATAACATCCCGTATTTTGCTTGTACTTGTTCTAATTATATGGAACTTGGTATAGCCTTGTGGTATAGGTAATGGATGGAATTTTTTATGCAAGTATTAATGGTGTAGATGGAATTATAGATGCTTCTCGTACAGTTTAATGTGATGCGACCAAGTTAACATTGATACGACTATGTAAACTTGGGATCGTAAGCTATTATTTGTATCTAGAGTTTGAAGAGACCAAGTGTGTATAAGTTGAACGTCAGATTAAAGGGATTAGGAGCTGGAAATGGAATAAAATATTCAGGCGCTTGCTTGACTTAGTTAATATAGTAGGTGAGTCACCTACTTAAGCTATTTGGACCAAATTAATGGATCCTTGGCTATGAAACATATTTGGGCCTATACTAATGTATTATTTTGCGTCCAAATTGAATAAAAGAGGAAGAAAATGGATAAATAGCCCAAAACACAAATCTGCCAAAGACCCAAGTTAATTGAGCCCAAAATAAGAATTTAAGTAAGTAGGTTTATCACCTACTTTGTCAATTTAAGCAGCTTGAACCCTTAAGTAGGCGCATCACCTACTTAGACCAATTTGACCAATTTTAAGGTCCAAAATATAGCTAAGGAGGTGGACAAAATAGGGCCTTTATAAGGCCAAGTTGCTGGTTATTTAACTTTATTTTTAAGTAACAAAAAAAGAGTATATTTCACAAAATCTCTCTAGTCTCTCTAAAACAACAAGGAGCAACCCTAAAATTCCTCTAGGGTTTTTAAAGAAACCCCCACCTTTGCAACCCAAGGTAAGTGAAAATACTTATACTTTAGCTTAATTGTCTTATGAAAGATTAGGAAAACATGCTATAGGTGCCTAATTATAAATACATAGCAGAATATAGAACAAGCTATTTGCTCACTTTTTCTTTGTTATTAGGAGATCTCTTTTCTTCTTTGGTTTAAAGTGTTAAGGAAAGTGAAAGTTGAAGTTTTGAGGAGTTCAAATTAAAAGAATAAGTTGCAGAATTAAGGTAAGGTGACTGCTCTATTTTGTTCTCCTTTTATGTGAATTTTAAAGAGAATTATGGATGTGTTGTTATTGAGAACTCAAGAGATGATGAGTTCAATAATTGATTGCTACAATAAAAGGGATTTGAGGCTGGTTTGTGGAATATTTTTGTATGTATATGTTATGGGCTTCTAGGTTGATGTTAGAGAAAGGTATGATTAGTTTGTAATGAAATATAGAAGAAAGGTGTGACGGTACACCACCCAACCAATTATTGTATTTGTTTACTGTCCAATCTATTTTGAGTATTATTTGGAATGTGTAATGAAGACGAGGTGGTTTCGGTGAATCTTATAAAAACTGTATGGTATGTGGGTGTAATTGGAGGATAAAAGGGTTAAAATAACACCCTTGGTTGATAGATTAATGGCTTACTACCCGATTACTATTTTGGGTGAAGTTAAGTAGCCTAAATGTCTTAGTTAGTCGCTAATACTAGTTTACCATATATTCTATTGTAGATAAGTAATATAAAAGTCGGAAATTCAAGTCAGGTTAGTTTTGAAGTTATATAACTAGGTATGTAAGGCATACTCTATTTTGCACTCTTTGGCATAAAATTGGACATTTGTTCTATCAAGTAAGCTTCCAAGGTTATCCTATAAAAAGTGATACATAATAGCAGCACATTATAGTCCATGTAGCCAACGACCTTGTTCCCACTCTCTAACATGATAGAAAACCTAAATACATGCTTATTTTAAACCTGCTCATCTATCTTCACTAGAAAATTTTAGGAGTTCTCCGTTTGTTCAAATAAAACCCATGTGTTATTTTCAGCTCCTAAACACTTCATTTGTATGCCAAAAGCTCTCTACCTCATTGTTGTTGCATTAAGTATCCATTTTTATGTCTCTTATTAGCAGATTATTGGTTTAAGGTACCATAATGTTATGACCACCAAAGTAACAATCTCAAAGGCTAAATAAACTCATTAACATAAATCTATAAAATGAGTCGCAGCTTAGGGGCATAAGCCTCGCATAGGCCGATATCGATACCTCTATATGGGTGGCAGCTCAGGGGCATGACCCTAGCATGGGCATATCCTAATCTTTATATGTAGGTGCTAGCTCAGAGGTGCAACCCTAGCATGGGCCAATCCTAATATATCTATTTACCAATGATCTGCTGGTCATTTGAATTATATATGGTTTACAAAGATTATGAAGTAAGAAAGTGAAAAATAAAGGAAGTACCATAATGTATGTAGTCCCACAAGTATATATAATGGTGGTCTACTAGTACTACTTATACACTTGTGTTTGATTTTTATTGAGCTCTTGTATCATGTGTTGTTACCTTCATCCTTACATATTCAGTTCATATTTTTGTACTGACGTCCCTCACCGGGGACCTGTATTTCATGTTGCAGGCACCGGTACTTCAGCTCATACACCTCACTAGTAGGAGCGCAAGCTATTTAGTGACTATTGGTGAGCTCCAGGTTGGTTCGGGGCTCTTCGAGTTTGTTCCATATATTTTGATATTGTGCAGTAAGTTAAGAGTAGGGCGGGGATTTGTCCCAACCCTAACTAAGTTTATGTATCTTTTAGAGGCTTTGTAGACTAATGTAAATTTATGGTAGTGTCTTTCCTTTAGACGTAGTGTCCCTAACGGCCAAGTTTTGTATATATAAGTTTGTTCTTACCTATGTAATTATTCTCATCAATATGTAATATCTTATTTATCAAAACCTTTGGTTTTCATAGTTACATGCATGAGAAGTATAAGGTTATGAATTGGTTCACTTGGGCCTTTACGGCTATGGGTGCCTGTCCGCTCTTATAGGATTTGAGGTGTGACAATGCCATTAAGTCAAGAACATCTATTTAGATAGCATAGCATAGTTAATTTATGTATATAGGATTCTGGATAAATTTTGAGGGGTCAGTGGATACTCAAAATAATTCAATGTCTCAACTAGTGCCGGTGCCATTGCTTAAGGACCCATTGGATCGCTTAAGTGACCTGGAATTCCCAGTGGGTATCTCTAAGTGATAAATTTTATGCTTAAGAAAACATGTGCAAGGTTATCAAGTGTCGCTAAATCAAAACTTGGTTTCTTAAGTTACCACTGCTTAAGTGACCAACCAAATGTCTGCTTAAGCCATACCTGGACACCTGTGATCACTATAAAATCCCCATTTACCAAATTTCTCCCATTTTTACCCAAAGAGAGTAGAACCCTTAAAGGTGTAAAAATTTGTAAGAGTCATTAATGGATGATTTTGGAGCATTTGTTAACTTAAATTACGCGTTCTTCTATGTATTCTTGGTAAGTTTCTATCAATTTCATGGAATAAATTCTTATAATTTTATCAAAATCCCTAGAATATTGGTGGGTTGATTATAGCAACATTAGAGCTTTGAATTCACCCATTCTTAAGGGTAAATGTTCCTTGAGAATTAAGGGATGTGTTGTAAGTTTTGAAATAAAAAATCAAAAGGTAGGCCCCATATGGGATTTTTTTGTAACTTTGGACCCGAAGAACAATAGTACAATATACATATAATTATAATCATTTTAATGAGTAGATTGTGATTTTGATAGCATGGCATCTTGTGAAAGATTCTCAATAAAGGAAATTTTTGGTTTAACAGATTCTTTAGGCTTTTTTTCACTGTCTAGGTAGGCTAGACTTACTTTCCTTATAAATTGAGCTAATTATAGTATATTTATGATATTATGCTAGCTAAGGGAGGGGAATTAGATCTTTCTAAATGACTAGTATTATAAGCATTGTTTGGAATTTTTGCCTTTTATGGAAGAATAATTTAGGTGAAACTGACTTAGTTGCTCATGACTTAGGTATAATTGCTATCTTAGGACTAAGTGTGGCTTATTTAACATCTAGTAGTGAATTTAGATACCTTAGCCTAGTCTGAGGTAGAATTTACTTTAGAATGGATTTCATGAATTAGAAGTAGGCTCCTCCGACCCACCTTAGGCCAAGATTAAAGTTATCTCTTGTAGACTACTAAATGAATATTGTACCTATTTAAAATAATAATTTTGGGACTTTAAAGAGATTAAATACTAAATTATTATGCTAGTTTGGTATTTGAAAGTTGGTGCTAATTCTGAACATGACCTAATGGTTTATTGATACTATGTTTTGGTTCACATCCCATAATTGATGATGATATTGATGACATGTGTTTGTGTTCAAGTTTGGAAAATGATGATAATAATGACGATGCTATTGAGTTTTGGTACAGGTACAACATTAGGATTTTATTATGATATGGAAGGATTTATGGTTATGGCTTAATATTCAGTAAATTTATGGAACTTTGGTTATTTACATTCCTTTGATTGCACCATATAGGATTATGGAGTCCCGGTTGGGTTATTTACTTTTTAGAACTTATTGTCTTATGGAGATTAGTCCAGTATTTATATTTGTGTTAACATTATGCTACTATTTCAAATTTATTTACCTATTTATGCAAAACATTTGAAGCATTATCCAGGTTTTTCCCTTTTACCTTGACTTAGCTTATTTATCTTGCATATTATCACACTTATATGATTCTTTGGCTTAGTCAACCGATAATGTCTACTCAGTTCCCATAGCTTGGGTACTCATACTACACTTCTGTAACCTTTTGGTGTAGATCCGAGTACTAGGGGTTGCTGCTGATATGATGATCATGTTGAGTTAATTTTGGAGATAGTTGAGCTCTTGGAATTGTAGTTTCCCCTTTTCTATCCATTATTTATGTCTAGTATTTTACTATTTGAGACGGATTGTGCTTGATTATTTCAGTTCTTATGTTCCTTTTTGTAGTAACTCTTGTACCAATACAACTACATTGAGGGATGGTTATTGATGCTCTATCTATTTCTTAGACTACTACATAAACACGGTATATCAAGCTTAATCATCATGCTTATAAAATAATTTGGTATGAAGTAGTGAGTTTATATAAAAATGTATATTCTACCACCAATAGGTATGACACAACTGTCTCTCGAGTCAAGACATAACTATACCCAATGCCTCATAATATGTCAACCTCTAGCATTTGTAAAAAATTATATAAGATAATATAATGAAGTGGAATAAATGTAGTACATATTATCACAATCAAGGTTCAATCACAATAACTAACTACAAAATTAAACTCTCAACGACAATATCAAACCATTCAAACCATAGAAAAAAAGCAATATCATAAAACAAAAATGATGTAATGCAATGTAGTAATGGGGTGACCAAGATGAATTGTCAAAAGTTATTGGCTTTATGTAAATAGCTATCAAGCCTCAATGCTTCCGAGATAGGACCCATGGGACGCGAGGGGTTCCCAGCCTGTGTACTTTGTCAAATCTTAATTCACTTCTCTGACTAATATTTACGGATCAAGGATCTTATAAAGTACCCCATTCACCTCTAATGATAATGTTCATGAAATAAGGATTGTATAATGTTTTTCTCATATCTCAATCAGCCCAACCGACACATCCCTCGGTGAAGGGATTTTAAAAGTGTCTAATTTTATTGAAAAATTAATGTTTCTCAATGGTACAAATCTCATTTATATGTATGGACGAAATGAGGATTCAATGCTAATGTACATTAGTATAAAGATAATAATTAATTAAATACATGTATAAATGAAGAAATATTCAACACAGGGGACGATAACCCTTTTTTCCAAAATTTATTGGAATTAAAATGAAATTGTTTTAGTATATTATTTAGGACTAAGAAGCATAGAAAGATTAATTGAATGACAAAGAGAGCCAAAACTAGTTGTCAACAATTGTTACTACCCAAGGTGCAAAAGATGAAAAATGAAGAAAAAAGTTGAATAGAAGAGATATACTGTTCTGATGAAGAGTACATCATGAACACAGTAAACCCTATGCATTCCTAAGGGTCAGAATTGACTAAGACATTTAAATTCTCTTCATAAATGTTTTCTACCTCTTGCAAACATAGAGCTACAAGCCCAAACCATCTATAATGTAGTATTCTGGTATTGAATGTAAAGAGACTGGACATGATCCGACCCTATTTACTCAATCCAAATGTAACCACTACCACACATTTGCAATGCACAATAAAATCCACCTTCATGAATGTGTTACCTTTGTCACATTCAGTATGAATAAAATGGTTTATTATGTCGTAGAGGCCTATGAATGTGATAAAGTCACATTCATAATTTGTTTAGGACCACACATAAATAAAACAAATATTCTTTAATCTTAGGTTTATTTATATACTTAAGTGTCATTATCTACATGCATTTAGTTTAGCTTTGAGGACTATTGTCTGCATAATGGATTGTTAATTATTGAATTAATTACTTAAGTGTTAATGTAAATTTTTATAGGGTTTAAAATTTTCTCACAACAAGTTAAGAATCAAATGGGCCACATAGAGATTAGTCGCAAAATCTAGTGTCACTAGCTTGACCTATGTGTTGTTCTAGTATATCTCGGTAGATTCTATTGTGTTGTGTTCACTAATTTGTCTTTTTTGATAATATTGGAGACCATAGATGATGTTAAATAAATTTTGGAAAGCTAAAAAAAAGTCCAAAATGAAGTGTTAAAGCCATATATAAATTGTGGAACTCAAAGGCAAACGGAGGGAGTTAACTACTAGGAAAATGACATTTCTGAGCACAAGGGTATGACACGCCCTCAAACCTCCGAGATAAGGGAATGTCACATCCTCAAACCTCAAAGATAAAGGATTTAAATGCCTCAAGAAATAAAATAACATGTAAAAAATAGTGTGCATCCACATTAAGGGTGTGACGCACCCTTGGACATTCAGGATATGGGCGTGCCACACCCAGGGGCAAAAAGCAACCAATAGTTGTTTTTGCAGCTTCTTAAGTGAGGGGCAATGCTGTCAATACATATATTTGTTGTTGGGATACATATGGACAACCTACCCCATTATAAAAGAAGTACTTCAGTACAATTCCATCCCATCATTGGAGCAATACACGAATTGGAGAGACGACAAGGGACTAAGGGGCTCAAACTAGGGTTCCTCGTTCATTAACTTTAATTTCTTTTATTTTTACTTTATGAAATCATCTATGGGGATTCTTTATAAGGCTATGACAAGCTAAAGACCTTCATTGAAGGGTTGAGTCTGCTATCATGATTGTATAATTATGTATTGATTGTTGTTTTATTTGCTTATCAAGTATATGATTGTTCTTACATTCTTATTTTACAATTCTGAAGCGTTATGAAATATAGGATAAATTTTAGTCCCAAAACAAAATAATCATAGGAGTGGAGGGATGGACTGAGAAATGTAAGGAGTGTGGATCATGTTTTTAGTCATTAGATACTAATTTTTAAAGGATCATTATCGGTTAGGATAGCAATATACTTAAATGCCTGACTTGATTGACGAAATAAGAAGATAGTAATGCATTTATGTGAAAGACTCACATCCCCATTCAATGATGTAGTTTTGAGATTAATTTAGGAAAGTGACTTAGAGGATGACCACCCTTAAGTTATGACATCAACCTTGTAAATCAATAATCATGATAAACACCAACACCAGCGAGAAACCATAGTTATGTATAAATGTGAAGTAAATGCCTCAACCCTGGAACTCTCTTCATATTGATTACAATTCCAAACTTCATATGATTGTTACCTTATGATATTTATTTTATAATTACCAAACTAAACTGATTAATTGGTTACACTTGACCTTATTCAATCTAATTAGTAACACTTAAAATGGATAGTCATTAATCAACAAACCTTTATTGAATTGGTATTCTAATCGGAAGGGCCACTTAACTACTTGGGTGACCACGTACACTTGCGTATGCACTAGGATCACAAAATATTTTTGGTGGCTTTGTCGGGGACATGAAAATTGGCAAATGTCTTATTTTTAGTCTTGCTGGTTTTTTTGTAAGTGCTAAAAACTTGATTTTTTTCTTCTAAATTAGTTAAAGATCTAAAACTTAATTAAGATGGAAAGGGTAAGAGATTTGGTTCATCCATATCTTAAACTTGAGCAATGCTTATATCATCTATGGAGAGAATCAATCTTTCTTTATCTGATACCACAAGATTTACTAGAAGACGCTAATCCTTCAGATATGGGTGACAAACAATTAGACCACAGGATAGTACACGGAGTGGAAATTCTATCCGCAATCAATGTTACCTCCACTATCCACAGACGAGAACCCGTAGTTAGATTTAAGCTTAAAAATATCATGCAATTTCTGCACAAAAGTAGGAAATTCACAGGCCTGTCACATGAGTATTCCCAAGTTCATCTACAAATCTTTTTAGAGATTAGTGACACCTTTATTTCTACTAAAGTATCCACAGACTATATGAGGCCCACTTTCTTCCCCATCTCACTATTGGGGAAAATGAAGAAATAGTTACAGGCAAAATCTTCAAACTCTATCACTAAATAGGATGATATAGCAAGAAAGTTCCTTATCCGATTCATCCTACCTAGAAAACTACAAGGTTACATAGTGAGATTCTAAGTTTCAAGTAGAACCCATGCAAGAACTTATATAATAGATGAGAAAGATTCAAATCTCTTCTCAAGGATTTCCTGCACCATCAACAAATGAATAAACTATTGGCTAATACTATTGTTAAAGCTCTTAAAAATGCCAAAAAAATTTGGTTATATTTAATTGTAGGTGGTTAGGCTTTTGAGAAAACATATGTTGAGCTATACACTTTACTGAATGAAATTGCATAAAGTAATATCGAATGGAAAGGTGACATATCCATAAGCGCACTAAATAGGCCCGTCAGGATGATTAAAGTGGATGGTATCAAATCTTTGGCCACTCATTTGGAAGCTATTCAAAATGAAATGATTACATAGTTCAGCAAGTACGGTATAAACGAACCTTATGCCTAAGTAAATGTAGTATAGCAAACCCCATCTTGGTATGAGATTTGTGGTATTAGTGGTTACTCTAGAGACTCATATGGAGAAAATTTAGAGCTAATAAACTTTGTGGGCAATGCACATAACGGTAATCAAAATTATTAGAATGCCTACAATTGTAACTTGAAGAACCTGCCAAACTATTCATGGGGAAATAATTAGGCTCAAACATAGTAGTTTCAAAAATAGTTGAACATGCCGGCTAGTAATATTTAGGAGATCTCAAAATAAATCCTAGTGAATTAAGAATAAATAGATACAAAGATTAAAAATTAGCAACTGGCTCAAATGAATCTAGAGATATAGTTGGGTAAGATTATTTGCCAAGTGACACAGAGCTACTTGGGGAATGATAGAAACTTAATTGATTGACCTTCAAAGAAAAATTGGTAGGTAAAGAGAGAGTTAATCCCAGAGTAGGCAAAGGAGAAGCAATTGATAGCAAGAGATGCTAAAAATTCAGGGAAGCTTGATTACCTAAAATAAAGGCAGCTAAGCGTACACCATAGATACCCCTACAACTGTTCCTTTATAGGCTTAAAAAAACTAAAGAGATGCATATTTTAAGTTCTTTGACACATTCGTAGAACTTCACATTAACCTTCCATTGTTAGATGTTTTATAGGGTATGCCTAAGTATGCTAAGTACTTGAAGGATGGGTGACCAAAAAGATAAAGCTGGGTGATAATTAGATTGTGTCACTTACTGAGGATTGCAGTTTTGTGGTGATTAGTAAGATGCCAAAACAGCTTAAGGACCTAGGGAGTTTCACCCACCCCATACAAATTGGTTAAAGTGAAGTGTTCTTATCTTTAAGTGACTTGGGAGTTATTATAAATTTGATGACCATATCTATGTTTAATACTCTTGGATTGTAAAAACCGAGGCCAAGCTCTATGGTGCTCCAAATGGCAGTTAGAACCAGAGTTATGCCTGAAAGAATTATTGAAGATGTTCTTATTAAGGTTGGTAAGTTCAGCATTCCTACTGACTTTATTGTTCTTGATTATGAGGTAGATAATAGGGTACCTATCAAATTGGGGCATCGGAAACTAGAGGAGAATTTATTAATGTTAGATGGCTTTTGGGTAGTGAGATTGAATGATGAAGAATTGGTCATAAAGATAGACAAAACACTTAATATACCCTCACACTATAAGGATTTGTGCATGATCACATCCATAGAAGTGGATGAGTTTGGGATAGTGATCTTAGGTGTATTTATTCATCTAAGTATCATTATCTATTTTAGTTTAGTCTAGTTTTGAGGACTTCTTTCATGCATAAACTTGTGTTCAAAATTAAATTTACTAATTAAGTGTTATAGTACATTCGTAGAGGGTTTAAAGTGTTTTTAAAACAAGTTAGGAATGAAATAGGTCTCAGAAAGTTTAGATGAGAAAACTAGTGTTACTATCTTGAGCTATGTGTTGTTCTAGTGTATCTTTATGGACTCTATTGTGTTGTGTGCATTAATTTTTCTTGTTTAATGTTATATGAATAGATGGATAATGTTAAAATAAATTATTTGGAAACTACCAACATCCAAAATGAAGTGGTAAAGGCATCCATAAAGTACAGAACTCAAAGGCAAATGAAATGAGTCAACAAAGTATGAAAAATGACGTTTTTGAGCACAAGGGGGTGACATGCTCTCAAAATTATAATATAAGAAAGTGACATACCCCAAGGCACGTAATAACATATTAAAAATAGTGTTCATCAATGTTAAGGGAATGGCATACCCTTAGACATCCGCGATAAGTGTGTGCCACACCAAGGGTGAAAAACATCCAAAAGTGATTCTTTCAGCTTCATAAGTAAGGGACAATGTTGTCAATTCATATATTTCATGTCGGATACATATGTATTACCTAAAACACTATAAAATTAGAACTTAGTTATAATTCCATCCGATCTTTGGAGCAATATATGAATTGGAGAGATAATGAGGCGCCAAGGGGCTCAAACTAGGGTTCTTCATTCTTTAATTTTATTTTCGTGTAGTTTTATATTATGAACTCCTCTATGGTGATTCTTTGTGAGAATACGAGTGGATACAAACCCTCATTCTAGGTTATAGACTACTATTATTATTGTATAATCATTGTTTGATTGTTGGCTTATATGTTTATCAAGTATGTGATTGTTCGTACATTCTTATTTTACTATTCTAAAGTATCATAAACTTTAGGATAAATTTATATCATGAAACGAATTGACCATAGGATTGGAGGAATGGAAAAAGGAATGTAAGTAATGTGGATCATGTCTTTAATCATTAAGGACTAATTGTTAAAGGATGATTAGCTCTTAGGATAGCAATATACCTTAATGTCCCACTTGGTTGACGAAATAGGAAGATGGTAATGCACTCATGTTAAAGACTTAAATCCCCACTCAACTATGTATTTTTGAGATTATTTTTGGTAGATTAATTTGGGGATTACCATTCCTAAGTTATAACATAACCCCCATGAATCAATAATTATGATAAGCACCACCATCAGCTGGAAATCATAGATATGCATGAATGTGAAGTAAATCCCTAAGCCCTAGAACTCTTTTCATATTTTTTACAATCCAAATTTCATACTATTGATAACTTTGTTTATTTATTCTATGATTACCAAACTCAATTGCTTAAATTGTTACGCTTGCGCTAGTTCAATCTAATTAGTAATGGTTAAATTTGATAGTTTTTAATCACCAAGTCCCTGTGGGATTAATATTTGACTCAAAAGGGCCACTTTACTACTTGGTTGCCCATGTACACTTGTGTGTGCGTTAGGATTGCAACATGCTTCTAGGCTAATTTTGGTATTCTGGACTCAATAGAACCATCAAATTTAAGAAAAAATGTTGTTTACCATAAATTAACACTCGAGACCCTTTTTAAGCTATTTCCACTAGTTTCCATCTAAGAGGTCAAAACATAATATAAATGCTCAGGATCCAAACTAACTATGTTACTAACTCAAAACTGACACTTCTAATCTAATGAAATTAACCATATCACTATCTAATGCTCGAATCATATAATATTGACCTATGTCAAACTAACCATAATTAAAGCTGCTAAAGACCTCAAACTCACTCAAATCACTTTTGAATGTTCTAAGGATTCAGCCAACTAAACTCATATCTCATAAATTTTATATAGTATCTATAGGGAAGGGAAAATGATCCATGCTCACACACTTCATGTAAATTGAAGTCTAATTTTAGTTCCTAATATGAGTAGTAATTATCTTACTCAATGGTCCTAATCATGTTCCATAAATTTATGAAGCTCATCCTTGTGATTGCCTTTTTAGTGAATTTTAGAGTTTGTGAGTATAATTTCATCACCTAAATTAATTTAAGTTGATGATTTTTAGGACTTGACACTCAAAGAAGATAATCAATATGGAAATTGATCAGGAATTATGAGAAAAAGATCAAATGTGGAGCAAAAGAGTGAGAAACGAGAAGATTGTGAAGATGCAAAAATGATTCCTATGTTTAATTTTTGTGGATCCATTTTTGATGGATGAAGATGATTGAATTTGGATAATGTCAAAAATATCAAGCATGTTTCACTCTAAAAAATAAAATATGGAAAAAACTTCGCTCCACAAAATGTACCTAAAGCATGAAGAAACAAAGCCCAAAGAAAAGAGGGAAAATATGGAGATGAAATTTGGTTTCTTTCCACAAAACTGGAAAAAAGGGGATGTTTTGTTTGAAATTCTAATCAACTACAAATAGGAATTCAGTCATTTCTTGAAGTTGTTTTTGGATATTTTTGAGACTTAGAGCAATATTGAACATCTTTAGAGGGATTTAAATATTTTCACCATAGAATTTGCATTTTTATTTTTATTTAATCTTTATTTATGTTTATTATTGTATTACATCTTTGTTTTCTTTCTCTAGCTGAGTAGCTAATATTATGTAATGATCTTATTTTTTTTGGTATTTTGTGTGAAGTCCGTGATTTTGTCTGATTTGACTATTTTACCCCTCTCCATGGTTGCCTTATGATAATTTTGGGATCTGGGGATGTTTGGAATGGTTCCAAAGGTATCTCAGTGTGAAATATATGAAATTATGATTTTTGATGGCTTGAAAAGTCTTATAGTTGACTTTGGTCAATATTTACTGATATTTTCATTGGATGGGAAAATGGATTCAACATGTCAATTTTAGGTTGGTAACGTGAAAGGTTCTGTTTTATGGGTTTTATATCTTATTTCTACCTTTGGTTTGGAAAGTTGTGAAATTGGATTTCGAGGATCAACTTTGTGAAAATGATGTCTTTTCAAATCTGATATTGCCATTAAGTCTGGAGCATCGAATTTGATAGGTTAGTATAGTCCTTTGTATTCACAGGGTTCTAGATTAATCGAGAAGGATCTGTAGAGACTTAGAATTCTCTAAGTCTCCAGCTGGTGCACAGTTGTTGGTGTGACTACTAAAAGGCCCTTTTGAGTATTTTAGCAGCCCTTTAGAACTAAACTTGCCCTAGTCACCTAGCAGGTACCTCTAAACCAGTAACTTGGGCACTTTACTGCCTACCTCTAATGAGGCTTAGGGTCCATTTTAGCTGACTGTCACCTGGTATTGGTACCGCCTTAGCATCGACGACAAAAGTCACCCATGGTCTGCTTTAGCGGCACCTGTTATATTTAAATACCTCTTTTCATTATTCCTTCACTATTTTGTGAGATTTGGAACTTGAGGTTTGAGTTTTGAGTTATTTCTTTCATTTTTAAGCTTGGGCAAGCTCCAAATTCCTATTCCAGTTACTTTTCGTCAATTTTAATCATCTAAATTTTGCTAAAACTTAGATCCAAAGGTGACATTTGGTTATTTTGGCTTGAAAGGCCTAAAATAGTATTTCTTCAATTCAAAACCCAATTTTTACCCATTTTCACTTTGGTATTCTTCTATGAGTTACTTTAATCATGAAAAATATATTTTTGGGCAATATTTTTTATTTTACCCCTCTTTTTCAGAAACTCATTTTTGGGGTGTATTTTAACCCTAATCTAAAAGTGGTCAACATATGTAGCAATGGATTTCTTTTCACTCGTAGATTCTATACTTGCAATTTCTTAGTTAATTTCGGCCAGTACATGAGGAGATAACTCCGAATTGAAGGCTTTTCGGATTCGTTATGACATTTGAGGTAGGTTATGACTTGACTTTTTTTAGACTGGGTTGGGTAGTTAATAATAATGTAAACTAATAATATGGGTA
Source organism: Capsicum annuum (assembly GCF_002878395.1). Taxonomy (NCBI): domain Eukaryota; kingdom Viridiplantae; phylum Streptophyta; class Magnoliopsida; order Solanales; family Solanaceae; genus Capsicum; species Capsicum annuum. The sequence continues at coordinate 2,518,803 of NW_025855126.1, forward strand.
CGAGGTTGTGTCTTGGAAAATGTGTTAGGTAATTTATGTTCCCATGTGAGGGCCTACGTGGATAATAGTTGGTTATTTTTGAAATATTATTTGCTATATGTTGCTATGAGGGGTCTTATATGATATTATTGATTGGGTAATGATATATATATATATATATGTTTGGTTACACCCTTTTTTGTGGTAAAAAACCTAATTTTTTTGAACAATGTAGTACTAATGATATTTTCTTGCATATTTCACTTTATGGTTTCTGGATTATATTAGATCATGGATGTTTGGTTGATTTGAATGGAATTTTGGCTTGCATTATTGGTATATTTATTGAATCTGGGATATTCCCATTTTTGTTGGTTGTGAGAATTACATCATCATATCATATTCATTCATGAAACATTGATACCACCGTGGAAATACTAGAAATATTAAAACATTGGCTTTTCTAATAGAAAATATGATATCTTTAAAAACCCTCTACTGAGGATGTGTTGGAGAGGAGTTATTGATCTAGGTATTGGATATTTGCTGCATAAGGGCTGACGAACCTCTTATGTGTCCTATGTCGAGAAACTTTAGATCTATAGGTGTATATGGAGATTGTGCTACTATCTGTGCGGTGCGCTCATACTTGCCTAAATTTAGGCAAATTTTATATCATTGTAAAATTTGCCTAAATTTGTTAACCGGGTAATAAGTTATGACGATTTTATGTTTCAGTCGCAAAACCCTATCATTTTAACCTTTAGCGCATCGCATAGTAGGCCAATCTCCCATTTGGAAAATTCCAGTAAGGGTCTACGATCCTGGCGCATTACGCCGTAGGTCAATTTGACATTTGTCCATTTCCAATGTCAAAGCACGATACCACCGCGTCGTGATGAACTTTTAGGTCCCAATCAGTTAAGGACCACGATTTTCCCATGTCGTGCTACAGAGCAGTTTTTCAGTTGTCCGATTCCAGGGACATGGTGTGGTCTTACCGCGTCATGCCAACCCAAGAAATTGGGATTTTCAGTCAGTTTTGAGTTTTAATTCAAAGGGATTTTATGTACTTTTCTCTTTTCCCAGCCAGCCCTAAACAGGAAATTAAGTCCCTAATAACCTAATTGGGCATTATTCTAATCAATTTTTCCCAAAATCAAGAGCATTTTCTCAAGTTGCAAATCCCTAACTTTCAAGATTTAAGGTCAAATCTCAAGAATTCTCCATCAATCCTTCCAAATTTATCATCTCAGGTATGTTAGATGCTCATCCATGGATCCCTTTAATCCATGGAGTCCAAGTAATCTATTTTAAATCACCAAGTTATAATCTTTCAAGTCATTATGATTTCATTCATGAATCTCCATGTACTATTTATTTTATACCATGTTACCATGAAATTATTGTTATTATTTAATCTTTCATGTTTTAATAATATTATTTATTGAACTAAACCCTGATTTAATGATATTATAATGAATTCATGTTATTCCTACATATTCTATGACATTCCTATTATTGTTTTAAACCATGAACTACAAGTGTTTGATAAAATGCCTACAAGAGTGATTTATTGAATAAGAGCCTTCATGTTTTGGCCTTCAAGCTTTAGTGTCTTTTTAGTATTGTTGTATTGATTCATGAGGGTATTGAATACCCGAGAACCACAGATATTTATTAGTCTAGCCTCAGTACATTACAGAATATCTTCAAATTATGTTATGAGCATTATCAGAATAGTCATATATCAGTTATTCAACTTAGAATAGTCTAGTATCTCAGTGTCTTTCAGTTGGGAGTAGGACTTAGCACCGATCGAGTGTAGGGATGGTGGCTTCCCCGTCAGATAGATAGAGTCATTAGTAGCAGTCCCTATACTCCAGAACTATGTAGCCAACGTGGGATATGAGTAGTCACCCATGAGATTAATCTTGACTATCTCGCAAGGGTCACCTGTCAGTTTAGGTTTGACACCCTTAGGGGACATTTGATTTTCGGTATTAATCTAAATAATCCTTGGATAAAATAATAATCCCGGGATAGAAATTTTATTCACTTATTTGGATGTCAATATCTGGGATAACTTATCCCGAGACTAATAATTAGTCCCAGGATAAGTTATCCATAGATATGGTGGAATTATTATCCCAACTTAAGTTATCCTTGATATAAAATATAAAATGACAAAAATACCCTCAAACCCTATCCATGTCCCCACCATATGAGTCCTTTTTCTTCCTTCATATTCTCGTTCTCAGCCAACATTTTTTTCCATTCAAAAATATGCACTCATTATTAGGAGCATATATATAACTATACATAAACAAGTAGTAAAGTAGTTTTGTTGAGGAAATGTCCTCTATTTGAAAGAATTTGGTTACATTTTGTTGAAAGTTTTTGACATGTTTTTATCAAGTTGAAGAAAAGAGTGTAGTAATGGAGATTACTTCTTTGCAAGTGTGCATGGATTCATCAAACTGGCTATAGGTTTGTATGTTTTAAGTACTTAACTGAATGTTGTTACATTCATGTCCCATTTTTTTTTATCTATATGAATTCACATTTCACACTTAATCTCTAATACGAAAAGATACTTTTCACATTCTGTTCTAGCTATTTTGGTACCTTCGATTCAAACTGAACAACATTTTCTAGTCTTTTTTATAATGTGGATGAATGCATGTCAATTCTTCAAAAGTCGTATACATTTAAATGCTTTAATACAAATGTTATAGAATTTTTTGAGTCCTAGAAAAAAGTTTTGTTTTCTTCTTATGTTATTTATGTTACTCATGAAGTTTTCATAAGTGAGAATAGGCTGAATGAACAGATACAAAGCATCTAGCTAGAGGAATATGCATTAATATTTTGTGGGAGTCTGAGGTGTTAGAATTTATTAATTTAAGTCAAGAAAGCATCAGTGTGAGGGAGTATTCTCTCAAGTTCACTCAATTAGCTAGATATGCTCCTCATGTGGTAGCTGACAGTAGGTCCAAGATGAGTAAGTTTGTGCCTGGCTTGTTTGATAGTATAGTTAAGGAGTGTATGACCACAATGCTAATTAGTGAGATAGATTTATCTAAGATGATGGTCCAAGATCAATAGATAGAGGAGCAAAATATTAGTGAGAGGGGGAGAGGAAATAAGAAAACTAGGACAGATAGTTTTAATTTCAATTAGCCAAAGTCAGAAGGTGGTAATTTTCCTATGTTTTATCAGAGGTCTTCATCCCCAGTACCTTCTTTAGCCAGTGCCCCAGTACCCAAATTCAAAAATTATAATTGGGATAGGGCACCCATCTCTATATCTCAGGTCAGTGTTAGCAGTGCTAGTACCAATGCTTTATGTCAGAAGTGTGGCAGACACCATCAGGGTGAGCGTAAAGTAGGTAGTGTGCTTTGGGTGTGGCAAGCCAGGCCATCAGATTTAGGAGTGTCGAGTAGTTGCTCATTAAGGTGGGGATGTGCACCATCAGGGCTAGTTCCATCAGTCATCAGTTCTATCCGGCCGCCCAACTCAGCAGGGTGCTGCTTTCAGTGCTACCAGTGGTCAGCGTCCGAACAGATTATATGCTCTTCAGTCCTGCTAAGATCAGGAAAATTCTCCTGATGTAGTTATTGGTACGTTGCAGGTCTTTCACTTATATTTTTATGCTTTACTAGACCCTAGAGCTTCTCTTTCTTTTGTAACTCCATATATAGCTATCAATTTCGGAGTAAGTCTCAAAAATCTAGGAATGCCCTTTATACTGTCTACCTTAGTAGGCATTTCCATTATAGCCAAACAGGTATACAAGAATTGTCCAGTCATAATATTTCAAAAAATTTACTTTAGTTGATCTCATAGAGTTAAAAATGATGGATTTTGTCATCATTCTTGGCATAGATTAGCTCCACTCATGCTATGCCTCAGTTAATTGTAGAAATAGAATAGTTCATTTTTAGTACCCAAATGAACCAAACCTTGAATGGAGGGGTAGTACTACAACTCTTAGGGGTCAGTTAATTTCTTACCTTAAAAGCCAGAAAGATGATATCCAAGGGGTGTGTCTACGATCTTGTACAAGTCAAAGACTCTAACTCAAAAACTCCTACTCTTGAGTCAGTACCAGGAGTAAATGAATTCTCGGATGTATTTTCTGAATATCTTCCCTGATTTTCTCCCAAAAGGGAAATCAACTTTGGAATAGACCTTCTCCTAGATACTCAGCCTATATCTATTCCTCCATACAGAATGGCTCCAGCTTAACTCAAAGAACTAAAAGAATAGTTGAAGCATCTCTTATATAAGGGATTCATCAGATCCAGCATCTCCCCATGGGGCGTACCTATTTTATTCATGTGTAAGAAAGATGGTTCTCTCAAAATGTGCATAGACTACCATCAGTTTAACAAGGTCATAGTCAAGAATAAATATCTACTTCCTAGAATCGATGATTTGTTTGACCAACTTCAGGGTGCCAGTTAATTTTCTAAGATAGACCTTAGATTATGCTATCATTAGTTTAGAGTTAGATAACGTGAAATTCCAAAAATAGTTTTACAAACTTGGTATGGTCACTTCGAATTTCTAGTCATGTCCTTCGGTCTTACAAATGCCCCAGTTGCCTTTGCGGACTTGATGAATTAAGTGTTTAAGTAGTACATGGACATGTCCCTCATAGTCTTCATTGATGACATCCTTGTTTACTCCCGTAGCAAAAATAAGCATGCAGGCCACCTCAGAGTAGTGCTTCAGACTCTTAGAGCTCACCAGTTGTTCACTAAATTAAGTGTGAATTCTGGCTAAGACCAGTAGCAATCCTTGGTCATATTATTTCCAGTGATGGCATTAGAGGTGATCCTTAAAAGATTGAAGTTGTGATAAACTGGCCTAGACCCATCTCTCCATTAGATATCAGGAGTTTCTTGGGTTTAGCTAGCTATTATCGTCGGTTTGTTGAAGGGTTTTCTTCTATTGATTCCCCCATGCCCAGATTGACTCAAAAGAAAGTTAATTTTCAGTGGTCAGATTCATGTGAGAAAAGTTTTCAGGAGTTGAAGACTCGACTTACCTCAACCCTAGTCTTGACTTTACCAGAGGTTCAAATAGTTTTGTTTTGTACTGTGATGCATCTCGAGTAGGTTTTGATTGTTTCCTCATGCAGAGAGGTAAGGTCATAGCCTATGCCTCAAAACAACTTAAGCCTCATGAGAAGAATTATCCTACTCATGATCTTGAGCTAGCAGTTGTAGTATTTTCCTTAAAGATTTGGAGGCATTACTTGTATGGGGGCATATAGATGTGTTCACAGACCACAAAAGCCTTCAGTAAGTATTATCTTAGAAATATTTGAATATGAGTCAGAGAAGGTGGTTAGAGTTATTGAAAGATTATGATAGAAGTATTTTGTGTCATCCGGGCTAGGCCAGTGTAGTGGCTGATGCTCTCGTTAGAATGTCTATGGGTAGTGTATCTCTTATTAAGGATGGTACGAAGAAGTTAACTTAGGAAGTTCATCAGCTTCCTTGACTAGGTGTCTGCTTAGTCGATTCAGTAGAAGGTAGCATATGGGTGAAAAGTAGCTCAGAATCATCGCTATTTTCTGACGTAAAGGAAAAAAAGGATAGAGATCGTAGTCTAGTTAAGTTTAAAGAATCAGTAAGAGATCAAAAAATGGAGGTTTTCTCCCAAGGGAGAGTGGTGTTTTGTGTTTTCAGGGTAGATTGTGTATGTCTGGTATAGATGATTTGAGGTAATGAATTCTTGCATAGCGCTTGGGGCGCGTTACTCTATTCATCTAGGGGCTACTAAGATGTACCACAATTTGCGGGAGATCTATTGGTAGAGCGGAATGAAGAGATATATTATAGATTTTTTAGCTAAGTGCTCTACATGCCAACAAGTTAAGGTTGAGCACCAAAAGCTTAGTGGGTCCATACAGGAATTCAATATTCCCATATAAAAATGGGAGGAAGTGAACATGGACTTTGTGATAGGTTTACCTCATACCCATCATCGGCATAATTCTATTTTGGTTATTGTGATGAACAAATAAGCTTATTTCTTGCCATTCCATTCTTCTTACTCAGCTGAGTACTATGCCAAACTCTATCTCTGAGACTTAGTTAGGTTGTACGGTGCTCCCTTATCTATCATCTCAGATAGAGCTACTCAGTTTACCTCTCACTTCTGGAAAGTAGTCCAAAAGGGTCTTGGTACCTAAGTCCACCTCAGTACAACCATCCACCCTCAGAAAGATAGTCAAGTAGAACGGACTATTAAGACTCTTTAGGATATGTTGAGAGCATGCGTTGTTGATTTCAAGGGTAGTTAGGATGACTATCTGCCTTGGATTAAGTTTGCATACAATAACAGCTATCATTCCAGTATCAGTATGCCTCCATTTGAGGCTCTCTATAGTAGGAGATGTAGATCTCCAATTTGTTGTTTTGAAATAGGTGAGGCTATAGTAGTAGGGCCCGACTTTGTGCTTGATGCATCAAAGAAGATTAAGTTGATTAGAGAAAGGTTAGGACTTCCCAGAGCTGATAGAAATCGTATGCAAATATGAGGAGAAACGATCTCTAGTTTGAGGTTGGTGACTTCATGTACTTGAAAATCTCTCCTATAAAATGAGTGAAGAGATTCATCAAGAAAGGAAAACTCAGTCCCCGATATATTAGTCCTTTCAGAATTCTCAGTCATTTCAGAAAAGTAGCTTACGATCTGGAGTTGTCTTTAGATTTAGCCCCAGTACACCCAGTCTTCCATATCTCATTGTTGAAAAAGTGTATTGGTGATCCAGCTATAGCAGTTCCTTTAGGAAATGTAGATTTTCAGACTAATCTTTCCTTTGAGGAAGTTCCATTCGAAATTTTTGATCATCAATTTCTCAGACTAAGGAACAAAGAAGTTCCACTCAACAAAGTTCTTTGATAGAATCAGTCCGTTGAGGGAGCCACTTGGGAAGTAGAGGCATATATGTGGAACAACTACCCTCATCTCTTCTCTGCGAATCCAAATTGAGTATAAGGTACCAAATATTCTTAACCTTTTTCTCTATCATACTCAGTTTTAGTTGCACATTATGTCCATGTCAATCGTGCAGTCATGAATTAGTTCAGTCATTCATTCCATGCATCATACATGCATATTCAGTGTGTAAGCTCAGTCCATCAGTTCCCTCAACTTAACCAGTTTTATTAGGGGATGTATGACCCCAAGGGGGAGATACTGTAACACTCCATATTTCCCTAGCATAATCTAAGTCCTAATACATAAGTATTTATCTATGAAATTTTTGAAACACTCATTATTTTTTAGTTTAGAGCCTACCATTATGTAGGAAATTCAATTAGCTTCCCAATGATATAAAATTTGCCTAAATCCGATAATCGGGTAAGAAGTTATAGTGATTTGAAGTTTCAGTCGCAAAACCCTATCATTTTAACCTTTAGTGTATCGCATAGCTGGCCAATCTCCCATTTGACAAATTCTAGTGAGGGTCCTCGATCCTAGCGTATCACGCCATAGGTCAATTTGACATTTGTCGATTTCCAGTATCAAAGCGCAATACCACCGCATCGTAGTGAAATTTCAGGTCCCAATCAATAAAGGACCGTGATTTCCCCGCGTCGCGCCACAAACTAGCTTCCCATTTTCTGATTCCAGTGACATAGTGCAATAGCACCGTATCGCGGCATCCCAGGAAATTGGGATTTTAAGTCAATTCCAAGTTTTAATATCAAGGGATTTTAAGTAATTTTCCCTTGACCCAATCAGCCCCAAACACGAAATTAAGTATCAAATAACCTAATTGGGCATTATTCTAATCAATTTTTCCACAAAATCGAAAACATTCTCTCAAGTAGAAAACCCCTAACCTTCAAGAATCAAGGTCAAATCTCAAAAACTCTCCATCAATCCTTCCAAATTCCTCATCCCAGGTATTTTAGATGTTCATCCATGAATAATTTTCTTCCATGGAGCCCAAGTAACTATTTTAAATCACCAAGTTATAATTTTTCAAGTCATTATGGTTTAAATTATGATTTCATCCATGAATCTCCATGTACTATTGATTTTATACCATGTTACTATGAAATTATTGTTATTATTTAATCCTCCATATTTTAATATTTTTATTTATTGAATTAAACCATGATTTAAAGTCATTATAATGAATTCATGCTATTCCTACTAATTCCATGACATTCCTATTATTGTTTTAAACCATGAACTACAAGTGTTTGATAAACTGCCTACAAGATTGATTTATTTAATAAGAGCCTTCATGTTTTGTCCTTCAAGCTTTAGTGTCTATTTAGTATTGTTGTTTTGAGTCCTGGGGGTATTGAATACCAGAAAACCATAGTTTTTTATTAGTCTAGCCTCAGTACATTACAGAATAGACTTCAGATTGTATTATGAGCATTATCAAAATAGTCAGATATCAGTTATTCAATTCAGAACAGTCTAGTATCTTCGTGTCTTTCAGTTGGGACTAGGATTTAGCACCGATCGAGTGTAGGGATGGTGGCTTCCCCGTTAGATAGGCAGAGTCATTAGTAGCAGCCCCTATACTCTAGACCTACGTAGCCAGCGTAGGATATGAATAGTCACCCATAAGATTAGGCTTGACTATCTCGCATAGGTCAGGCTTAACACCCTTAGTCCTTTTGACATTATATCAATTTAGTGGATCCGCACAGCCATTGTTAGTACCTATGCCACGGTATTAACACCCTTCCGACTGGGTTATAGGTTGGACCCCAATTATCTCAAATTGGGGAATATCTGCTAGATGATACCTACCACAATCTCAGATATAGTCTCAGTTACAGTCCCAACTCAGTTATTCAGTCTTAGTAATGTTGGACCAAATCATACAGATTTCAGTTATTTCTATATTTCAGTTTATAGATCTTACTCATTTATGTTTTATGCTTGGTCATACATCCTCAGTATTTATAAGTTTCCATGTATTATCAGTATCTACGGATTCCATGTTCTCAACTTAGTACTCCAGGCTTTACATGCATATCTAGTTAATTATTAGTTCTGTTCATGAAAACATGAATACCATCTTACCTCGTTTAGCATACTAGTAAATTCAAAGTACTAATCGTATACCTTTATTTTATGCTATGATGTATCATGTCATAGGTGTTGATGCTTAGTTCTCGAATCACACTTAGTCCCTTAGATCATTAGCAGTACAGTTGCAGTGTTGAGCTCTCAACATCCGAGGACAAATTATATTACTTCATGTCTTTATCTCAGTAGTTAGTAGAGTTAGTTGGGGTTTGTCCCATCAACTCACAATATCCAGTTTAGAGGCTTTTCAAACACTATAGTTAGCTATTCAGACTATTCAAATTTTAATATTTTTAACAAATTCATAATTCAATAGTTATTTCATTGTTAAAATCTTATGGTATTTTAGTTATTCTTCCGCATTCATAATTATATTATTTAGTTCTCACAACAGGTACCAGCTCATGGGTGAGCTTGTGGTCTCTTAGGACTGTAAGCACCATGTAACAACTACGGGTAGTCTCGGGTCATCACAGTCGTACAAGTTAGTTATTATACTGTGACCCCAGTCTTTGGGATTTTGTTGGTGTCTTGATTACATTTTTACTTTTACCATATTCATATATGAATGGCTCCATTCTAGGGTTCATGCCTTCATTTTGTATTTTTTTATCATTTTATTCAATTTGGGTTATAGACTTACTTCTCAAGGCTTTTTGTGAGAAGTGACATCATGACCCTTGGTTTTTGGATTGTGACAATTTATTAGTTAGGGTTGTACACTCTTATCTTGCTTAATATTACTTAGATTATGATTATCTGCTTTTTTACATTTTTATTTGTGAATTTGCTAGTTGCAAACACTAGATTAAGCCAAAAACATTCACTTTTTTCTTGGATGAGCGAAAATTAGGGTTGTTTTTAACATGCAAAAAGGAATTGAGTATATTAAGAAATTTTTATACTTGATTAACATAATCAAACTAGGAATAGGGAGATTTTCACTTGGGTCTATCAATTGGGCCTTATTTCTTTCTCTTGAGTTTTGAAGAACTCTCCAGGATTAGCTGCTAGATTTGGAACACTATAGTTAGTACTTGGAAGAACACTTGAATATTATCTTGCTAGAGTTGTAAAACAATATTAAGTACCTATCAATTGGATAGCTTTCATTAGTATTATGCCTTTGAGCAAGATACCTGTGTTAATGAACTAGAATTGCCATATTGAGGCTTCAACCCCGGTCCCTTTAAAAATTAACAGACAAGACATATTTTCTTGTATTCAAAGTGTTTGATTAATTTCCTAGCTTATTAAAATAGTCTAATTTTAGAAGTAATTACTCAATCAATCTTTTGTGTGAAGATAAACATAGGAAATCTACAAATTTACGCACTCCTTGACATCTTAACACAAACCCAAACACTCTTCATGGGATTGACCCCAAACTTTGTTGGGGTTATTATTGCTATGACCTTACTATATTTTATTGGGAAGTATGATTGGACTTTATCAGATTTGGTGCTATTTTCGGGGAGTATGTTGTGTTGTCTTATAATGTTATTACGTGTGTATTTGCTTTCTAGCATTCATATGGTTACTTGTACTTGTTTATTTGTGGTGCAAGGTTGAATATAGAGGTCATGCACTTTATTATTTGATTGTGGGTCCTACTACAATAAGGACCTTATGGATGGAATGAACCAAAGCAATGAGATGGTTATGCAAGAGGTCCTCCACAGAATTATCCAAACTCAATGAACAAACATGTCCCACCTCATCAACAAGCTCCACAATCTCCCTTAGGCTTTTCAAAATGAATGTTATGCTAGTGCCATTGTGCCACCGAGGATAAGAAGGGAAGGGGACTTTCTCAATCACCAATATGATAATCAACATGCTTAAGGAAAGTGGGTATTTCACAAGACTACCTATTGAAAATATGAACAAACATCTCAAGAATTTTACTAAAGTATGTCACATAAATAAGTAAAAAAATTTCACATATGAGGCCATACGATTGAAGTTATTCCCATTTTCCTTCACAGATGATGCTCTATATCGGTTGGAAGCTTTGCCTAGCCAATCTGTTAGTAGATGAGATGAGTTCTTGAGTAAGTATTTTTCATCGAGACCGGATGTTCAATTAAGAGATAAAATATTGAAGTTTTGAGACCACCTAATGAATCTCTACATGAGTTATAGGAGAGACATAAGAGGATGTTGAAATTGTGCCGTGATAATTAGATAATAGAGAAGATGATTCTTCAAATTTTTTACCATGGTCATAGAACCTCCAATCAATCCTATTTAAACCAATTAGCTAGAGTAAATATCTTGAACAAGACATATCAAGTTGCAAATGAGATTTTAGATAAAATGGGTAGATACTTCATCTACTTGGAAATCTAGACATAATGTGCCACAGGGAGATCCTTTGATGGTTCAATTAACTGAAGATATGCAAGCTCAAGGTCAAAAAATTATGGAATGAGCAACCACTCTAAAGTTCCTAAAAAATAACAAACTCCCAAGGCATGTCAATGTCGTGGATAATGTTTAAGGTTCTAATTTAATTCCATGGCTATGGAAAATTAATATTAATGTCAAAAGGGATTTTATTTTACTCAAGATTCAAATCAAGACGGAGACTCCAAGAACAAAGTTACCATGTACAAAATAAGGAAGCTCAATAAATGGGTAACAATCAAGAAGGTCAACAACGACCAAACAATCAAGGCCATTGGAATCAAGCTAATTAATGGAAAGGAGGAAATCCTAATCTGTTAAATCAAGGCAACCAAGGAATGGTAGTAATTATGGAAAAAAAAGTTGTAATAGTGGAAGTCAAGGTTGGAATGGTCGTAATCAAGACATTAAAGGTGGAGTCTTTTCCCAAAATATCAATAAATCTAATCGTTGAGAGACTCTAAACTAAAAGGATCAATAGAAAGAATGTTGAATTACTAAATTAGTCCGATAATAAAAAATAAGAAATGAATAAAGTGGTGAGATCTGATACCACCACAATCGAATTAATTATGACTTTACTGGGTCAAATTTCCTCTCAATTTAATGTGACATACCATAGAGATATACCGAGTGATACAATTGCAAATCCATAAGGAGATGATGCCCCAAAGAAATTTTTGCCATTACTATAAGAAACAATAATAAAATAACTATTGTGACTGAAGATGAGGATAAAGGTGGAAATATCCTGCCTAGAGTTGGTCAACAACTTAACATAGTAAATCTACCCTTGGTGACAAGCTTTCTATTACTAATGAGTTGATTGAAAAGTTTAATGAGGTTTAAAAGGAGTAAGCTCCTAGTATTTTCTCTCAATGTTAACGGAACTTCATTGAAATATAAGGAGTTATTCAAGGGGACTCTTCAAGCATACAATCCAATACCAAGGCCACCTCCTCAATTTTCTCAAATATTTATTAAACAATAAGAAGTTGGCCAATTGAAAAAGTTTTATGATGTGTTGAATCAAATCACCATTATGATGCCTTTTGTGGAAGCTTTTGACAAGATTCCATGTTATAGAAATTTCATGAAAGACTTAGTAACTAAAAGACGAACATGAAATTGTAACCTTCATGATCACTCATCAATGTTGTGCACCTATCTTGTAAATCAAGGTTAAAAAGAGGGAAAATCTGGGGGAATTTATTTTTCCTGTCTTTATTAAGTTTATAAGTTTTGTGAAAGCTTTGTGTGATTAAGGGGCAAGTATCAATTTAATGTCCTATACAGTGTTCAATCGTTTGTGTTTGGGTGATCCTAGACCAACTACTAAGAAGTTAAATCCTGATCAGAAATTGAAAAAACCATTAGGTGTTATTGAAGATATTATTGTCAAAGTACATCTTTTCTACTTTTTGATGTACTATGTGATTTTGGATTATGAAGTGATATTGAGATTTGTAACAACCCAAATTTTTTATGTTATATGTGAGAAATATCTTTTTGTGTGATTTGAATGTTTTACCCTCCTCGTACTTGCATTGTGGTATTTATGGGGTGTGGAGTTGATATCCATTGTTACCAATGTATTTTGGTGACATTAATGCGATATTATGGTTGGTGGCTTTGAGAGCCTTATTGTGAACTTTTGTGGTTATCTTTTTATCTATGAGACAGATAGAAAAATAGACTTTGCCATTAGATCTGGAACATCGATTCAGGTTGATAAGATGGTTGTTGTGGTTTTATGGCTTTTAAAACTCATGTCTATCATAAATTTGGAAAGTTTTGATTTTGGGTTTTGGGGGTCAATTTCATGTAAACGACATCTTTTCAAAAATTTGATATTGCCATTGAGTGAGGAGTATCAATTTAGTGTGATTACATAGTTTGTTTGCATATATTGGATTTTGAATGAATCCTGATGCCTTGGCAGAAACTTGGAAATTTTCCAAGTTTCCAGCAGATATTGGTGAGTTAGCGATCCCTAGCCCTGGCTATGATTTTTACTAGTGCGAACATCATGTCCTTGTTCGATTGCGATGAGACTATCCAGGCTAGGGATAGTGCAATCGCACACCGCTGGTTGCGGTAGCGGTAGCTACAAACTCGTACTGGAATAAATTGGATCATTTTCTATTATTTTGGGCATAATTCATCTTGTCTCTTTAGAGATAAACCCTACAATAGTTAAGAGCTTAAAAGTAGAGTTTGTGGGTTCTTGGGAAGCTAGATTAGCATCCATTCTTTGATTCTCTTATGGATTTAAGGTTAGAATTTACTCTTTTCTTAGTTGAACTCCTTGATTAATTTCTCAAAACTGTAAAAACCTTAGGGCTTGATTTCTAAACCTTTATTTCACTCCTTTTTACTTAAATAATGTTCTCAATCCTTTAATTACTTGTAGTTTTCCTCAATTTCACTTTCAAAACAACTTCAATTTTTGATTTTAAAATGGATTTCAAAGGTTTTACTCGGTAAATTTTAAAAATAGTTTTCCTTTGATTTGCACCTCATTTTTAACTTGATGACTTGGGTTTTCAGTTGTCGGTTCCTAGAAATACAAAAAATGGGTTTTTGAAATAAAGTTTCTCTTGCTTTTTTTTTAAAAACCCATTTTGATGGTCCATTTTGACCCCAAATCAAAAGTAGGTAATATGGGTATCGTTGACTTTTTTTTGATATGTTTATTTAGTATTTATTGGTTTTAGTTGATTTTATCATTTGTGAGAAGTAAAGTCATGATTTGAAGTGTTGTGGATCGGCTTTTGTCTTTGAGGTAGGTTAAGACTTAACTATTTTAGACTGGACTGGGTAGTTAAATTATATACAAACTGCATGTTAAGGGGATGGGGATTAATCATGAAGTAGGCTATCTTAATGTTTTGTGCTCGTGTAAGGGACTATATGTGAGGTAATTGTTAGTTTTGAGATATTATATGACATTTATGACTGTATGGGGTCCTGTATAATGTTGATAGCCTATAAACATATGAATGTTTGTACTGTGTTGTTGAAATGCCTATTATAGTGCAATATGTGTATTGTCTTATATTCATACTTTATTTAGTATATGAATCATGTGGAATTTCATGGATGGTAGAAATAATGAGTGGATATTAGCTCACGTGGTTGTGGAATATGTCATTATGGAAAAATGTGGAAATATATCATTATGGTTGGTTGTGGAAATACATCATATGGTTGGTTTTGTAAATACAAATTGTGATTGGTTATGAGATTTACATCCTCATATCATACTTATTCATGAAACATTGGTACCACCACGGAAAAATTAAGAAACTCTAGCAATACCTTTTTAAAAATCCTTCTGGAGGGGTGAGCCGAGAAGGAGATTTTACAATATTTAATAAAAACCTCCCTGTGGGATATGTTGAGGAGGAGATATTATATATGAATTGTATATGGGTTGATGACCCCCCACCCCAATGGGTCCTATGTCAAGAGGATTGCCTCTCTAGCTGTATACAGAGGTTGTGCAAAACCTCATGCATAATCATCATCATTATCATCATCATCATCGTCATCATCATCATTCTTATTGATTTTACTTCATTATGGTTGTGATGTTATTGAACTTACGCTTTGACTTATTACCAATCTAATTATTCTATCTTTTACACTTGTGCTCAATGATCTTGTATGTATATTATTCTTCCTTGTCCTACCTATATGTGGTATATTATAAACTTGTTGTTTTTTCTATATTTGTTTTAATATATGTAATATATTAGAACTATTTGTGCAAGCAGTATGGGCTACCATTATGGGACTTTTTCTGATGACAGGTTATGTATCCTAAGTGTGTATCTCGTAAGTTGTATTTTATACTTTTCTTAGTTAGCCTACTATACCTACTGAGTACAAGTGGACCGTACTCACTCCTACTATACCCTTCTTGTACAGATTCAGGTTTGGGTGCGTCCCCCATTGCTTGACTCTTGGGATTATTGAAGATTTTAAGAAAGTGTATTATTTTTAGGCATTTGGATATCTTCAACTATCTTTCTCTATCATTAGAATATTTCTTTATTAGTTTTCAGAGATAGAGTTATATGTATTTGATTTCTTATGTATTTCATTTGGATTCGAGTTGAACTAGATATGTTCCTATACTCTTGGTATTAGGCTTTTAGAGTTAAGAATGTATTGTTGATTGTATTCTTTCCATATTTATTGTACTTATATGGTTTGACTTTCTTCTAGAAGTCTTACATTGGGGTATTTTTCCCCCTTTTTTGTATCAGTTGGGTGATAGGCTTACTTGTCAAGGTACGTCACTACCTCTACCATCATAAACCTTGAATTTTCTGTCTTGGATAAAATTAGTATCAAATGAAGGTTTATTGTTCTTAACGGAGTAAAAATGGGATATCTAATAGATTCTCACAGATCAGCACATACACGGTCGTATCTATTTTTGTGAGACTTTAGGATATGTTTAGGAAAACCTCTCTTATTTTATCCTTTATTGTGTAAATTTCTTTCATACCTTCTGATTTGAGTTGTATTTCAATCTTTCTAAATATATGGTGTTGACTAGGTCCTGCGAGAGTAGAGATCATATCCTTCGCCTAAAGGGCAAGCCTAGAGTTGTAGATGAACTCGAGGGATTAAACAGGCTCGTAGATCAGCCTTATCTAAGAGGAGTGCTAGGGGACTCTCTCCTGATCCTCAAGGTGAGCATGTTTGGGGTGCAAGTTTAGCTCCTGTTCTTTAGAGTTTGTCTACCCTAGACTTGGAGAGGTTATTAGTGTGGATGCTAACCCGCTCAGAGAGTTCTCTTTTGGATATGCTAGGTGTTTCTCTAGTTTTGCGTGTGGATCCTTTAGTTGCATGTGCTTTTATTTTGGGTAATCCTCAACCCCTAAGTACTATTCTTATTTTATCATGACATCTGAGTATGTTATTTCAATATTAGGAGTTCAACCTTTATTTATGTTACCTCCTCAGAAAAGATCTCTACCTTCATGATTCACCATGCCTCATAATATTGCAAGTAAAGTGATGCCTTTTGAGAATCAGAAAACATTTGAGAGATTTACTCATTTAGGTCCTCCAAGATTTAGTGGTGTTATGGACGAGAATGCCTATAAGTTCTTGATTAATTTCTATAAGAAGTTGCATAACTTTAGTTTTCTTGAGTCGCATGGAGTGGCTTATACTACCTATCAGTTGAAATATATGGTATGTGATTGATGGTGATTGTTTGTGGGTTGTAGTCCTATTGATGCTTTTGAGATGATATGGGATCAGCTTACTGATACCTTTTTAGAGAGATTTATGCCTTATAGCTTTAAAGATCAGATCCGTGATAAATTTGATCACCTTGATCTGGGCTCCATGATAGTTGAAGAGTATCAGGCACGCTTCCATACCTTGTCCAGATATTATTATGCTAGTATTTTCCTCAAGTCTAAGAAGATTTAGAAGTTTATAAAGCATTTAGATATTTATCTTCAAATGGCAGGGTTACATACAACCAGATTGGAAGGATATTTCTAACCCATGGAAGTTGAGAAGAAACAAATATAAAAGGATAGGTATGGCTATATATTGGGAGAAATATCTGACAAAGTAGAAGATGTTCTGATATCAAATCCTTTTAATGCTATAAATTAAGAACAGCAGGAGAATCAAAAGGAGATTTCCAATACTTATACCAATTAAAGCACCAAAGATTGGGTTAACATAAGTTTTGGAAAAGGAAAATCAACAGAGGCAGTACCAAACAAAAGAGATGAAAGTGCTACTAAGGAAATTATTGGGCAAAATGAAGAAGCAGTAGTATCATAGAACAACAAAGACAAAGAAGAAGAGAAACAAAGTCAGATACTCAATCATATGGAAAAGAAAGTGTAGAAGCATACAAAAGTAGAGAATGACAAGAATATAGAGATGGCTTTGGTGTAATTTTTAATTGCAGACAAGCAAGAATCTATAATGAAGGGGTTACTACCAATAGCAATAGAAATAGGTAGTATCAGAGAGCTGGTAAATAGTAATAATATAGATATGGATGAGGAGAATCTAAATGATAATATTGAAAATACATCAGTAATTGGGGATTTATCATCAGGACAAACACAGTCTTTGAGTCAGAAGCATGGAGCTAGGAAAAAAAGAATAAGGAAGTGAGTGAAAGCATAATGCAAACAAAGAGTCACATACTCAAGTCACTATCAAAATGAATGCCTTAATATGGAATATTAGGTTTGTGAATACTCAGAAAGCATTCACAAGATTGATTACTATGCATAGAAGGTTTTATTTTAGTTTCATTGGCATCATGGAACCTTTTCAGGAGAGTTAAAGTTTAGAATAATATAAAGTTAGATTGGGCATACGGCATGAAATGTTCAATTGTTCAAGAAAAATATGGGCTTTTATGGAGAATTTTATTGAATATACTGTTATAAGGGATGAAGAGCAGTTGATCACTATCAAGATGGTGAATCAGAATGTGTGAGTAGAAGTTTTTGTTACTTTAGTGTATGCAAAATTTACTCAGAATGAAAGGCTGTTCTTCTGAGAGTCTTTGGGAGAATTTGCAAACAACTTACAACATCTTTGGATAGTGGGAGGAGATTTTTATGTCATTAGAAATGCTGAGGAGAAACTTTGTAGATTATAAGTTACATTTGATGAGACTGATGATTTTAATCATTGTATTAGTAAATGTAATCTGGAGAATTGTACATTCAAAGGAAGCAAGTTTACATGGTGGAATGGTAGAACAGATAATGATTGTATCTTTAAAAGGCCGGATAGGGTGTTGGTTAATGTCAAGATGCAGCAGTTATTTCCAATCTTGGAATTAGAAAATCTGGTAAAGAGTGGATCAGACCACGCCTCAATGCTCATGTACTTTAGTTAAGCAACTGACCAGATAACAAGACCTTTCAAATTTCTTAATTTTTGGCCCAAGGAGGAATCATGTTTGAATGTTATTAAAGAGAGTTGGAGTACAGATTGTGAAGGAAATCCATTCATCAAGTTTCATCAAAAATTGAAGAAAATAAAGGTTGCACTGACAAAATGGAGTACGCAAACTTTTGGAAATATATTCCAAGAAATTGTTACTTTAGAGGAGGTAATTAAGGTAAGGGAGCAGTAATTTGAGTAGGAGACATTCGGTGCTAACCGAGCTAAGTTATCACAGACATAGGCAGAACTAGAAACTTAACTAAAAAAAGAGGAAGAATATTAGTCACAGTAAGCTAGTTTTAAATGGCTCAAGAATGGAGAGAAGAACACTAAGTTCTTTCACACTATAGTCAAAGAGAGAAGGGCTAGGTTAAGGTTATAGAGGATACAGAATGAAGATGGAACCTAGCTAGATAGGTAAAAGGATATAACAGAAGTAGTAGAAGGTTTATTTCAGAAAAAAATTAAGAATCAAGAGGATCCACAAGATTTTTCAATGCTTGATAAATGTCCTTAATTGGTCACAGAATTTCAGAATGAAGAATTAAATAAAATACCAACAATAGAAGAAGTTCATAAAGTAGTCATTGGCTTAAATAGAAATAGTACAGGTGGACCTGATGGCATGACAGGAGCCTTCTCTCTACATGCATGGAATGTGGTTTAATATGATATCCACCAGATAGTAATAGCTTTTTTTCTATGGTTATGATCTCCCAAGATTTATCACTCATACTAATTTGGTATTATTACCAAAGAAGTTAGTGGTAAATACTTTTCAAATATAAGACGCATATCTCTTAGTCATTTTATGAATAAAATTTTTTCAAGAATTATTCATGAAAGGATTAAGAATATTCTTCCTCATATAGTATCTGAAGAGGAAGCTGGTTTTGTACAAAGGAGGAGCATAGCTGAAAATATTTTGGTGGTTAAAGAGATAGTGTCTGAGATAAGAAAGAAAGGTAAACCACAAAATATGGTAATAAAACTGGACGTACTGAAACCATATGACAGGGTTGAATGGTTATTTATGACTAAGGTTCTAAGGAGAATAGGCTTCTGTGAAAAATTGATTGACATGGTGTTCAGGCTCTAGGTAAACAATTGGTACTCTATTTTTTAAAATGGACAACCAAAAGGTTTCTTTAAATCCACTAGAGGTCTCAAATAGAGTGATCCCTTGTCTCCTACACTTTATCATTACTACAAAGGTTTTTTCAAGAATCTTAAAGAAACTCATTTCTAAAAAGAAGTTCAAAATGATTGGAATGCCAAGAGAAATTCCTAAAATCATTTACCTAGCTTTTGCAGATGACATAATTATTCTTTGTAATGCAAATTTAGGTATAATGCAGTTGGTGACAACCACTTTGGAAAAGTATAAAAGGGTTTTAGGGCAAAAGATAAATAGAGGAAAAAGTGCCATATACATGCATCACAGTGTTTCTAATGGAGTAGTATTGATGGCAGAAGTTGCAATAGGTATTTTGAGGCAATAGTTCCCATTCAATTACTTGGAATGTCCTATATTCTACATGAGGAAGAAAAAAAAATTTTACCAGCATATAATGAATAGAATTAGTTCCAAGTTACAAGCCTAGAAAAGAAAGTTAATATCATATAGAGGTAGAGCAGTCCTTATTAAAAATGTGCTTTAAAGTATACCTATACACTGTTTATCAGTGATGAACCCTCCTAACAATGTAATTAATACTATCCAAAAGATAATTACAAGATTCTTTTGGAGTACTACTATAAGAGGGAGGGGTAGGCATTGAGTATCTTTGTCATCTATATGTTTACCAGAGGTAGAGGGAGGTCTAGGTTTTAGAAGACTACAAGACATGTCAACAACTCTTTTTTCAAGTTGTGATGGAATTTTAGAACTTAGAAGACTATTTGGAGTGAATTTATGAACAAAAAGTATTGCAGGAAGTACCATTCTAAAGAGGTTATATGGAAGGCAGGAGGTAGCTCTCAAGTTTGGAAGAAAATACTACAAGTAAGAGAGCTGATAGATCACCTCATTGTATGGAAAATTAGATAGGGGGATACTCATTTATAGTATGACAACTGGAGTAGAGTGGGAGAAATTTAATTGTTATTAAAGAAAGTTATGAATGGGATAAAAGGTTTTAAAGGGTGAGTCATCTAATGACTGATGGGGAGTGGAATGAGGATAGATTGAAAAGTATTTTTGCATATGACATTATGATTCATGTTTTTACTTAAGTGAGAATTGGGGGAAAATATAAGCCAATTTGGAGCTATGAGGCAATATCTCAGTAAAGTCTGTATGGCAATATGTGAGGCAAGGAGGGGAATACATTGAATTTTATAAGTAGCTATGGATTAAAAGGCTCTCTTTCAAAATTGTATTTTTATATGGAGAATGTGGAGGGAAGGATCTTTATTGATGATATTGTCATAAGATGGGGGATATAGGGTCCCTTAAGGTGTTGGTGTTGTAAAAACCCATCACAAGAGACTATAGCACATGCGCTATTGAGATCAGTTGCAGCTAATAGGACATGGTCCTATTTTTCTTCTTTTACAGGAATAAATATACAAGGAAAGAGCTTAAGGGAGACTATCTATGCATGGTGGAATATATAATTTAAACAAAGAGGGAAAGTCTACTTTAGAGCAATACCAGCCATCATCATATAGGAATTATGGATGAGAAGGAACTCAAAGAAGCATGAGGGCAAGGACATCAGTCTACATAGACTGATATTCAATGTCACAAGATAGTTGAGGATGCTACTGAAGGTGAGAAAGCCATCTTTGGAGCTTGACACAGATTGTCCAACTATAATAAAGCAGATAAATCAACTAAAGACTAAGGTAATACCTAAGGTTGTTTTATGGGAACTACCACAGTAGGGCTGGGTTAAATATAACACAGATAGTGCATCAAAAGGGAATCCAGGAAGTAGCTCATGGGCCTTTTTCTTAGGGGGTGTAAGGGGAGATCTACTAAATACAAAAGTAGATTTAAAGAAAGATACAGATAGTATGGTTGTAGATGCTGAAGCCATAATTAAAGTAGAAGAATATTGCAGTCAGATAAGGCCAGAGAAGATCATTATTCAAATAGACTTATTAACAATATAGAAATTCTTAAATAAAGAGTGGGAAGTGATGTGATAGCATTCTGTTATAACATTTAAGACTTTTAACTCAAAATAATTGTAAGTTCTTAAGTAACAATTGTTGTTTTTTACTATAATTCATGTGATATTGTAGGGTAATAGAGATGCATGGAAACCTATGATAACTACATCAAGTAGGACATGTTTTGATTGAAACAAATAGAAAAATGTTAGTTGATGATTTTTTTTGATAACTAATCAACCATTTGATAAGTTATCACAGCTGGCCGTCACCCATAAGCACAGAGCAAGAAATCTGAAGCATTTCTAATGACTTGATCTGATAAGTTATTAGATATCTAATAATCTATAAGTCTAGGTCGTCACCCAAAAGCAAAGAGAAAGAAATCTGGAGCATTTCTGATGACTTGATTTGATAAGTTATCAGATATCTGATAAGCTATCAGACTAGGTCGTCAGCTAAGGGGCAAAAATATGGATTTCAAATTTCAAATTTTCTTTAAGTTACGGATATAAATAGTAGGCTTTAGAGTTTCATTCATTATCTTGAACTTATTTCAAAGACTAGTTTACATCTTTTTGGGTCTCTAAATTTTGAATCAATTTTCAAATCTTGGATTTAGTTTTGGGAAATTCTTCTTGAACTTGGAAGAGAATCAACCTTTGATTACATCCTTTGTAAGTTTAATTGCTTTGAGTTATGGATTCAATTGTTGCTATCTCTTTCTATATTATGTGGAACTAAACCCACAACTAGAGTTGTACGATCTATGATTAGTCCTATATTGATCTAATAGTTGGACAAAATTTGAGTGATTGTGGAAACATCTTTATAATTCCTTTGTAATGAATGTTTTTTGTTGGTTTCAAACAATAGATATAGACTTATGATGATTTGCTCGAATTGAATAATCAACTAAAGGTAGTGAATTATCAACGAGGATTTGGGAAGGTTAATTTTCCATCTGATGATTAATGTTGTAACAATATTAATCAACTCGGGACAAAATCAATGTGAATAGAAGGTTTGCCTAAGTTTGAGAGAATTAGGGAACTCAACATCTTAGTAGATTGAGAAAAACTTAGATGGGCTATCGATAATGATAATTTGGTATTTCCCACAAGTCACGAGAATCCAATAATATAGCTATTATTCAATGAGGATTAATAATCATAGTGATCACAACTCTAGTTTCTCTATATCATTTATTTGAAATACTAAAATTTTATATTTGAGTTTCTAAAGAAAGTTGAAATGTTAACAATTGTTTGATGGATAAAATCCCCCCAATTAAAGGAAACCATTATCTATTGGTCGGTTTAATCACAAATACGCTTAATTCACACCATATTCCCTGTGTGATTTGACCCCAACCTAGTTGGGTTATATATTTGAGAACGACATCTTACTCTCTCATTTGAGAGATATGATTTGGGTGTATCAAATTTTAGCGTCATTGTCGGGGAATACGATTGTCAATTGAGTGTATCTATGATAATTGACTCTTACTTAAGTTTCCTGGTGTTACTTTTGTTTGTTGTTTTTGACATTTGCATTCTATCTGGTTGTATATTCCATGAACCAAAAGTTTAGTAGAACCATTATTACCCCTCAACCCAGAACCTCATCTTATTGGGAGAATGGCAGACCAACAAGAAGCTAAAAGATTAGCCGTTTTGGCTAATGCTCAATTAAATCAACAGAATATACATAACCTAGGTTGGGTCCTTAATCTAGATAATGAGGACCTAGGTGATAATTATTTGATTTATCAAGCTAATAGGAGACGTGCAGAGGGTGTAGCTACACCTATGAATAGAAATTACCCATTTAGGAAGAGACCATAACGCCAAGTTATGCAGTTCAATCTTGATGAGAATGAGGATGAGATGGATGGAGTAGGTGCTAGTGAAGCTATTATGCCTTCACCTTTGGTACTTGGAGCTAAGTTCAACATTACAAGCACCATGATTCAGTTGCTTCCTCTTAAAGGGCTATTTTGTGGACTTCCGGGTGATAATCCAAATATGCATCTAGTGAACTTCATTACTATTTGCAAATCTTTTGATAATTTGAGAGTAGAGCAGAATACAATCCATCTGCAATTATTCCCATTGTCTCTGTCTGGGGAGGAAACACTATAGCTGAATGGGTTGTCTCCTGATTCTATAAAAAAAACTAGAGGTAGTTAAAAGGAGCTTTCCTAAAAAGGTTTTTTCTGCTATCCAGGCTGTTACAGTTGAGGGATGAGATAAGTAACTTTAGAAAGCTTCCAACTGAAGGTCTTCATGAGACGTTGGAGAGATTCAAGAAGAAGTTGATGCAATTCCCTAACCACAAACTGACTGATGTACATCTGATGGAGATATTCTATAGAGCTCTAAATTATATGGTAAAGTCGATGATGGATAATGCTATAGGTAGAGCATTTATGGACCTTACTTTTCCTAAAGCCTCAGAAATGCTTGATAGAATGACTAAATAGAGTAGAGCTTGGTATACTAGGGATTCGGAGGTAAAAAGCTCTACCATGTCTAGTAGTATGACAGCTGAACAATATAAGAGAGAGAAAGAGCGAGATCAAGACATGGACTATTTAAAAATACAGACAGATTTGCTTGCAAGCACCTGCTTTCAGCTAATGTAGAAAAGGTTAAATCTATTGGGTCGTACAACAAGGGAGATGAAACAGACACTATAGAGGAGGATAAATACTAGTACAACCAAGGGGGTTTCCAAAACGGTGGTCAAGGAAACTAAGGTTGGAAAAATCAAGGAGATTAGAAGAATAAAAGTAATAGGAGTGGGTTTTATATGGCTCTTGGAAATCATGATACTGATTTCACTAGTTTAGGTAATATGACTATAGAAGACATGATGGTGAAGTTTTTGAAATGGGTAGAGTCAGCTAATGCAGGAGTGATAAAATTGAAGAGTTACTTATCATCTATGAGTTAGCTAGTCAACTCATATTCGACGTCCATCAAGTAACTTGTATAGCAGATGAGCCAAGGGTGATATTGGGGCAAGTATAAATCTTATGCCATTGATGGTTTTCAAGAAATTGGGTTTGGGAGATCCTACATCCACTAATATGCAACTTCTAATGGTGGATAGATCGGTGAAAAAGCTAATTAGGATTCTGCATAATGTACTTGTAAAGGTGGTCGATTTTATATTTCCTACTGACATTCTGATTCTTGATTACAAACTAGATTTCAAAGTACCCATAATTTTGGGTAGGCTGTTCTTAGCAACTGGGAAAGAATTAGTTGAAATGGGGCTGCGTGAGCTGAAATTTAGGCTCAACGAGAAAGAAGTTAGTTTTGAAGTTTGTAAATCCATAAAATAGCAAATAGAGATAAGTGTTTTCTCGATTGCTGATGTATTCTATGAAGATGAGCGAGATATGCCAGTTGAGTATAGGTCTATTGTGGAGACCTTAGCTAGTGTGGTTGAACTTGAAAGCAAGGATGTGAGTGCCTTTAAAGTGGCTGGACTAGGAATAAAGCATTTTCTTGATCCAATAAGTGAGGTCAAAAGGTATTAACAAGGTATCTTGATGAATTTTGAGTAGTCCAGATGACCAAGTAGTGTCGTGGCATTAAAGCAGGCACTACTTGGGAGGCAACCCAAGGTGTTTGCTATTGGTAGTCATATTATGTGATTGACATCAGATCTCTGCACCTAAGGTGCCACAGGTATGTTTTAACTCTCTGGTTTATTTTGAAGCATAGGGGACAATACATGATTTTAAGTTAAGGGTGGGGCTACTTATGGGTGTTGATGTCCTCCTAGGGTTTTTTATCGCGACTCTTTTCCTTGGAGTTTTTTCCTAGTAGAGCCAGCCTAATTACGTTTATTGTGTTTTGTTTCTATAATGCCCCAAATCTGGTACCAGGAATGTTACACGGTGCTCATGACCTCGAAGGATCACAAGCTAATCCATGACTGATATTTGTACCTGAGCACTGCATAATATACTGTATAAATATGAAATAGAGTTTGAAAGTCCATAAGGTTCAAATATCTGATAAAACATAACATCTAAAAAATATGGTATATCAATACCAAAATGACTGAAATAACTGTCTGAACATGCTATAGTCTAAAAGTCTCTAAAACTGACTGAATAAGGAGTTATGGAACATATTCCCAACTAACTCCAACTACTGAAATAAACTAAGTACTGAAAGAATGAAATAATCAAATAATAACATCCTTGAATAATAAGGACTCACTGCTAGTCTGACTGCTAAAACTAGAATTGTACTGATACTCTTAAGTTCGTGCTTCTGAACCTATGGTATAAAAATACCATAGCGCAATACGATTGAATATACTAGTATGCAAGTGAGGTAGGCTGAATGCTTAAATGCATGAATAATACTAACTGATTGAATAACATGAACATGAGAACATGTTCATGAATACATGAATTGTAACTGAGCTCATGACATCACAAAATCTGAATACTGATAACATAAGTTATGTCTAACTGATATACTATTATCTAAATGAATGTGTCTGAAAGCCCTATTTTTGATGAAACTAGTTGAGTTCCATACTAATCTGGGTAATTGTATCTGACAGTCTTGAATTCTGTAGAACTATCTGAGTTCTATTACTAAGACTGAGACTAAGACTGTAACTGTGGGAAGTAGTTATCTAACCGACATGCCCCAAATATGATAATATAATTGAGTTGGGGTCCAATCTGTAACCCTAATTGGAAGGGTGTCAATACTGCACCACTAGTAAGGATAAACTATGAGTAATCACTCATTTAACAGGTACTCTGAGAAGAATAGTGGGACCCTCATCTAACAGGTTAAGTCACCTCATCAACCCTCATCTAACAGGTTAGATGTCTTAACCTATGTTGGATACATAGTTCTCGAGTGAAAGGATTGCTTCTAAGAATCACACTCTCTACTCGCAGGTGAGTTCCCATCCTTGGGCTCACTCGGTGCTGAATCCTTCTCCCATCTGATTAGACACTGAATTAATTATACTAAACTAATTGGACTGAGTATACTGAGTTTCATTGACTGATAGAATATTACATAGATCTGATAACTGACTGAGATTAATGATATTACTGAGTTTTCCGAAATCATGAGACTGACTGAATTCTACTGAACAAGGCTTGACTGAGAGTATCTTGAAAACTGACACTAGCTCTAGGCATACAGCTAAATTGTCGAGTACAAGTACCCCCAGGACTCAATAGCATGAAACTGATAAGAAATGACACTTCCTGGACTCACAAATGTAATCAACAATCCATAATACAATCATTGGGGAATTTCATGAGGTAATTGATTATCATGGTTGGATACATGAATAGGAATGCATATAAACATGTCATAATTTCATAAGGCTAATCTCCTAAAAGATCCATCAAACAATTTCAATGCATCACAATAACATGGAAGTTATTTTAAACATAAGGGTAAAGCATGGGATCATCAATTTGGTCATAATTGAGTCCTAAAGCATAATTCTTATTCTCTTGGGAATTTTATCAAATACATTGCATGCACAACCTTAGGCTTAGGCATATACACTAGTTCAAACATCATGGCTACATTAATCAACTTAATTAAAGTTTCCAAACCCCACATACTAGGATAATTTCATGAAAAGTACCTAAATACTCCAACTTGGGATTCATACAACAACATCAATATAATTAAATTTAACTCACCACATGGGAATCACAATTCATGAGTTTAAAATGGGATTCTTCAGCTTTATGAGTGAAAGAAACCTATGAATCAATACTTTACATACCTAGGTGGATGATTTCTTAAAGATTGGTGGAGAAAATCTTAAATTTTTCCCTTGGGATTAGACACTTCGGGTTTCTTGTTCTTGGGAATTGATCTTTGAGAGAAACCCTAATTTGGTGTTGTGGATAAATAATGAAGTTATGAGCTCTGGTATGGTATAATTAGGGGTTAAAACGGGTGGAAAATAACCCAAATACCTTTTTTAAAATGGCTTAAAATTGTTGATCAGAAGTGGCGACGATTTGGTCGATGGTTCGTCGCTAGCTTGACGGTCCGTCGATCCTGACCATCGTACTTAGATAGAAGATGGGTTCACTATCTTAGTCACAATGTCTTGGGTGACGGTCCATCACTAGCTCGACGGCTCGTCGGCCTGACAGTCGCTTCTAGGCAGTTTCGATAATTCTCTATAAAATGTCCATAAATTTTTACTCCGATACTAGATTTGGATGAAATTGATATAGTTGGAAAACTAATTCAATTTCCCACATGATAGAAAGTCAAAATTGGGGAAATTCTATCTAATTTAAAAATTAATCATTTAGGAAGTCATCACTAACTCTTTTGGATACTAGATTTGACTTAAAGAAAGTTTGGGGTATTACAATATCTCCCCCTTAGGAACATTCATCCTCGAATGGGACTAACTAGACTGGGAAAGTTGATAGGAGGATATTACTTTAGGGACGTGAACATTTGAACATATGTATATGACTAGAACTTCTGATATAGTGAAATCTCATGCTGAATATACATTTCTAATGCATGGATATATGATGGATAGTCTTCATGAATGCATGACTGAAATTACTGAGAAGCTGAGTTTCTCGTGATGAGAGTGCATATCTGATGCATAAATACGTGACTGACATGATACATGAATATATAACTATATATGCAAGGGTATTTGATACCAAGTTTATAACTGGAATCTAAATATAAAACTGAATAAGCTTAAGAAAAGCTATTACCTTGGGTTAAGTCTAAGTTTTCAGAGAAGAGGTCAGGATACTTGGTCCGCATGTCTTCTTCTGCTTCCCAATTAGCTCCCTCAATGGACTGATTCTGCCAAAGAACTTTGACTAGAGGTACTTCTTCGTTCCTCAGTCTACGAGTCTAGTAGTCAAGAATTTCGACTGGTATCTCCTTGAAAAAAAGGTTGTTCTAAATGTCTAAGCCCTCTACCGGGACTACAACTGTTGGGTCAGCTATGCACTTCTTTAGCAAGGAGACATGGAACACTGGATAAACTAAGGCTAGATCTGAAAGCAATTCGAGCTCATAAGCTACCTTTCCAAAATGACTAAGAATTTTGAAGGGACTGACATATCAGGGACTGAGCTTTCCCTTCTTACCAAATCGCTTCACTCCCTTCATGGGAGAGATTTTCAAGTGCACATAATTACCAATCTCGAACTCAAGATCCTTTCTATGGACATCTGCGTATGATTTTTGTTGGCTCTGAGCAATCTTACGATGTTCTCTGATCAACTAAACTTTCTCTAAGGTGTCAAAAACTAAGTCAGGCCCTACCACTGTGGCCTCACCCACTTTGAACCAACCGATTATAGATCTACACCTCATACCATAGAGAGCTTCAAATGAAGCCATCTGAATACTAGAATGATAGTTGTTGTTGTATGCAAACTCAATCAAAGGCAAGTGGTCATCCCAACTCCCCTTGAAATCAATTGCACATGCCCTTAGCATATCTTTTAAAGTCTGAATGGTCCTTTCTGCTTCACCATCTGTCTGAGGATGAAAGGCTGTACTGAGATGAACTTGGGTACCAAGTCACCTTTAGAATGCTTTCCAAAAGTGGGAGGTGAATTGGGTACCTCTTTCTAAAATAATGGATAATGGAACACCGTGTAATCTGAACAACTTTCTGATATAGAGTTTGGCATAATCCTTCGCTGAATAAGAGGTATAGACTGGTAGAAAATGAACTGATTTGGTCATCTTATCTATAATGACCCAAACTAAATCATGCTGATGATGAGTATGAGGCAAACCTATCACAAAGTCCATGTTTACTTTTTCCCACTTCCAAGTAGGAATACTGAACTCCAGCATGGACCCACTAGGCTTTTGATGCTCTATCTTAACCTGCTAACATATGGAGTATTTAGCCACGAACTCTACAACATATCTCTTCATCCCACTCCACCAATAGTTCTCTCGCATATAGTGGTACATCTTAGTGGCCCCTGGATGAATCGAGTAGCACACACCATGCGCTTCTGCAAGAATTCGTTGCCTCAAGTCATCTACACCCGGAACACACAAATAACCCTGACAATGGTAGAACACCATCTCCCCCCTTTGGAGAAAACCTCTACTTTCTGATCTCTAACCGAATCTTTCAACTTAACAAGACTGGGATCTCTATCTTGATTTTTTTTAACCTCAGATACTAGAGATAATTCTAAACTATTCTGAACCCATATACTACCTTCTGGTGAATCGACTAATCGTACACCTATTCGGGCAAGCTAATGGACTTCTTGAGCTAACTTCTTCTTGTTATCCTCAATATGAGCAACACTACCCATAGACAGTCTACTGAGAGCGTCGGCCACTACATTGGCCTTGCCCGGATGATAAAGGACACTTATGTCGTAATCTTTCAAGAGCTCTAACCACCTTCTCTAACAGTGGTTAAGATCTTTATAAGAGAATATGTACTGATGGCTCTTATCATTTATGAATACATCTACATGAAAATCGTACAAGTAATACCTCCGAATCTTTAAGGTAAAAACTACGGCTGCTAACGTAAGATAATGTGTCAGATAATTCATCTCATGTGGTTTAAGTTGTCTAAAGGTGTAAGCTATGACCTTACCATGTTGCATGTGGAAATAACCCAAACCTACTCTAGATATATCACAGTATACTATGAATCCATCTGAACCGTCTGGAAGAGTCAAAACTGGAGTTGAGGTGAGTCGTCTTCAAATACTAAAAAGTCTTCTCGAAATTAGGGAAATTCTATATGATTTAAACATTAGTCATTTAGGAAGCCATCACTAACTCTTCTGGAGACTAGATTTGACTTTAAGAAAGTTTGGGGTATTACAGTTTTGGGATGTTTTGTGATTAACTAGGAGAAAAATAAGTATCTAGGGCATTTGACATATTTTTGTTAATTTTTGGGACAAATGATAAAAACCTTTCCAATTGTCTAGTTTGTAAATGGGTCATATGCATCTATATGCGACTATTGTGAATTTTTTATGGCATTAGTATTAGGAACACGATCATCATTGCTAATAATTGCATAAATCGGATAGGCAGTATCTTGTAATTTACCTTTGTGCCAAGTTTGTGTGAGATATTACCAAGTTCCCTCTTTTTGTTACATGCAGAACTTGCCAAGTTAGTCATACCGAGGTTGTAGGATAGTGGTTAGGAAAGGATCAAGGCTATTTTTTATATTAGTCCACTTTTAGCCTAAATAACCTTCCATGTGTCAATAATACCCCTTGATCCTGATTTTGAGCTTGTATGCTTATTTTTTTTGTTAAACCTATCACCTTCCCATTTGTATCGCAATGAACTTGTTTTAGCCATGGTCCTCCTTGGACATTGTGCACTTTGACTTAGGAAAATAGCCTAAGGTTAGGGTGGCTATCATAGCAGTACGTGATGTAAAATAAATATGAAGATGGTTAAAATAAGAGAAAAGAATGCAAGACTGGGTGTGATAGAAAAAGAATAAGAAAATAAAAGTTGTGAAAAAAAGAAAATGAAAGACAAAAAGATCGTGCCCAACCTGAATATGCTTTAATAAAGAAAGGAGAGAAATAAGGTTTAAAAAATGGTTATTAAGTGATACCCCAAAAGTTAGTGTAGTGCCAAGGAGGCCTAGTCACTTAAAATATCTTTACGTATCATACCAGCCCCAAGCCTGCATTACAAGCTGAAGAAAAGTCCTATAGTGATCCTAACAACTGTCTGAAAGCTTAGGTAATGAAAATAAGGGAAGCTTATGGTATTAGACTTACATTAATTGGAACCACTTTCTGAGAGTGAGTGTCTTTTGACCATCCCCACATTGACATGATTGATTTCATATATGAATGAGGAGGGACTTCTTTGTTGTAAGGGCACATGGATTGTATTTCTAGCTGCTTACTTGTTTGGGTATTGTAATGTCTACATCTGTGTGGTTGTTTGTTACTAATGTGATGCCATAAATTTATTCATTTATGTCACATTATTGGTCTGTATTAATATACACAGTTGGATTTAAAGTGATTGAACTAGGAGAGGGTAACATGTTTTGAGCTACAATTGATGATTGACTGTCAAAGGTAACTTATGTTTCTCTTGGTTAAGCTTCATAGTATGGTATTATGTAGTTTTTTGAGGAAAAGCAACTGTTTTAAGTTGAAGGTATTGATGTGCTAGCCTTCTGTTAGCACATTTAAGTCTTTTAACCCGAAATAATTGTAAGTTCTTAAGTGACTATTGTTGTTTTTTATTATATTTCATGTGATATTGTTGGAAAATAGAGATGCATGGAAACCTATGATAACTACATCAAGAAGGACAAGTTTTGATTGAAACAGATAGAAAAATGTTAGTTGATGACTTGTCTGATAACTTATCTACCATCTAATAAGTTATCATAGTTGGCCATCACCCATAAGCAGAGAGTAAGGAATCTGAAGCATTTCTGATGACTATATCTGATAAGTTATTAGATATCTGATAAACAAGCTATCAGACTAGGTCGTCACCCATAAGGAGAGAGAAAGAAATCTAGAGACTTTTTGGCGACTTGATCTAATAAATTATCAGATATCTGATAAGGTATCAGACTAGGTTGGCAGCTAAGGGGCAAAAATATGGATTTTAAATTCCAAATTTTCTTTAAGCTACGGATATAAATAACAGCTTATAGGGTTTCATTCATTATCTTGAACTTATTCCAAAGACTAGTTTAATTCTTTTTGGGTCTCTAAATTTTAAATTCAATTTTCGAATCTTGGATTTAGTTTTGGGAAATTCTTCTTGAACTTGGAAGAGAATAAACCATTGATTACATCCTTTGTAATTTAATTGCTTTGAATTCGGGATTCAATTGTTGTTATCTTTTTCTATCTCATGTGGAACTAAACAAACATCTAGAGTTGTGTGATCTATCATTATTCCTATATTGATTGGATAGTTGAACAAGATTCAAGTGATTGTGGGAACATCTTGATAATTCCTTTGTAATGAAGGTTTTCTGTTGGTTGCAAACAATAGATATAGCCCTATTTTGATTTGCTTGAACTGAGAAATCAACTAAAGGTAGTGAATTATCAACGAAGATTTGGGAAGGTTAATTGTACATCTAATGATTAATGTTGTAACAAGATTAAGCAACTCGAGATAAGATTAGTGTGAATAGAAGGTTTTTCTAAGTTCGAGAGAATTAAGGAACTCAACATCTAGGTAGGTTGATAAAAAATTAGATGGGTTATCGATAATGATAATTTGGTGTTTCCCACAAGTCACCAGAATCCAATGCTATAGCTATTATTCAATAAGGATTAATAATCATAGTGATCACTACTCTAGTTTCTCTATATCATTGATTTGAAATACATAAATTTTCGCTTTGAGTTTCTAAAGCAAGTTGAAATGTCAATAATTGTTTGATTGATAAACCCCCCCCCCCAATTAAAGGAAACCATTATCTATTAGCCAGTTTAATCACAAATAGACTTTAGTCACACCATATTTCCTGTAGGATTTGACCCAACCCAGTGGGGTTATATATTTGACAACGAACACTTACTCTCTCATTAGAGAGGTGTAATTTGGGCATATCAGGAAGTACTATGGAAAATGGCAGATATAGTGGAAAAGATAAACAAGTTGTTGCAACACAAGCAAGTAAAGATAGTTCATGTATTCAGGGAAGGAAACCAACTTGTTGATTACTTAGTTAAGTTAGAATTTCAGCATGAACAGTTCATATTTACAACATTTAACCAGCTACCAAGTACTGGGAGAAGAATACTTAACAGTGACAAATATGAATATCCCTATCTGTGATTAAGCTTAGCAAGGAACTAACAAGACTATAAAAGCCACAGCAGTTTCTTACACATTCACCAAATATAAAACAAGGGGAGTTCAGCAAAAAGGTGAAAATGCTATTCTGCCTATTTACACCAGCCAACAAAAAGGGATTTTTAGTAAGTTGGAGGTCACCAAGTCAGATCAGATTCAACCGACTGAGCTTCTTGGTCTTCTTCATCTATCAACGGGTCTAAGCATCCCATTATCTCCATCCCAGCTACAGATATCAGGGAAGAAGAAGAAGGTCAATAATAACATACAGGTCTTACAGCAAAGATCATCAAGATAGAGCACTTACTAGAAGAAGGCATCAAGGGTCAGAAGATGAGGCCCACCATGTCAATACCAAAAACCATGGAAACATACTGAAGATTTCACTTGGAAGCAATGAGAAGAAGAAGAAGGAGTTAGAGTTCAGTTAGCTGAGTAACACACCAAGTATAAGAGATAGAATATCACTTATGCAAGCTAGAATCATCAACTTGAAACAACCATGGAATGGTATTCATCACCCACAAGCGCAGAAGTACAAATTGAAGGTTAGTGGTGAAGAATATGGTGAAGGAGGCATAGGAAATGGAAGGTCAGCTTAGCTAACTGATTTGGAAACCCTACTTCCTTATATTGAAGTTAGATAGGGTTAAAAGTATGGACTGATCCACTTCAATTTTATATGAGTTTATTTTTAGAATTGGGGTGTTTAATTATCCCTACTTGTCTTAGATTGATTTTATTAATAAAATTCCAAATTAAACCAAAAAAAATACCGCTAAAAATGAGGTCACAGAAAAGAGAGTGGACCCTAGATCAAGTAAACAATACATATCACGGGAAAAGAGTTTCAAGATATCGGTAACGACATCAGGTGATGCCTCAAACTCATGACGAGTAGTGAGAGCATAAAGTTGGTTTGGACGATTGATAGAGCCAGAAGGGGAACTCTTTGGTGTCGAGCTGATGAAGAGACAACAGAACCTTGTATTCCCAGAAGCAACCTTACCAAAATGAAAGTTTCTAATCTTGTGCCCTAGATGACAACAGTCGAAGCACTTGTCCTCCCTTCAACACAGTAGCCCCAATAAAATTGACTACAAAATTTGCAGGGAGGACAGTATGGAGCTAAGCACTAGCCTGAGATTAGGCACCTTCTTCCCTATAATTGTCGCCACCATAAAAACAAATGTAACCTGATGGCTTTGGGTAAGAGTGCTAGCCATCGAGTAAGACACTAAATTGCTCCACTTCTTTTTAGGCCATATTCCACCATCTTTTTCACTCTGCTGCTGGCCACTACCCTGCTCAGAAAATCTAAACTTCTTGCTCTACCTATCCCCCTATCTTCAACTGCTTCTTCTTATTTTCGTCAACCTGCTGCATGTACACAACCAACCTAGATATATCCATGTCATTGTTCAATAAGAAGGCCTTACTCTCCAAAATTACATCTTGGGACAACCCAGAAACCAAAGCAAACTTTCTCATTCTAGCCCTTATGCTAGAAACCAACTCTGGAGCATACCGAGATAACTGGTGAAACTTCAAGGTATACTTCTTGAATGACATCTTGCCTTGCTTCAATTTAATAAAATCTTCTTCTTTAACCTCCCTTAACTCGTGAGGAAAGAAGTTGTCCAAAAAAATACAAGAGAATCATCTCATAAGGTTGACTCTACATCGACACCCCTAGACTTCTTCCATTCCTTGTATCACTGATAAGGCACATATTTTAGTTGGTAGGTGGTAAAATCCATGCCTTCCACATTAGTGGCATAATTCACATAAAATAATTTTTATATCTCATCAATGAAACTTTGAGGATCCTCCTCAACCTTAACTTCGTTAAAGATTGGAGGATTCAATCTCATAAATTAGCCAACCCATATGGACTCATAAGATGGAGTAAAAAAAAGCCCCACGCTCAGATTGAGCAACTATCAACTGAACCAACATATGGATAGACTGACAAAACTCCGTATTCGTAACATTAGCTTAAGGAGCTTAAGAAGGACTGGAGGGGACCGGTGAAACTCCAGGAGGGAAATCAGGAACTAGGCACTAAAATTGGGTTTGAACTCTATAAGAAGGACGTGTCCCATCAAAGTTGTCCTCGGGTGGGATAGAGGAGTTTCTATGAGCTTTAGATTGTCTGGGAGGCAGGGTATGAAGGGATTAGAGAAGATTTCGGGACCTGAGACTCTACAGACCGAAAATAAAACACAACAAAGAGAAACATTCCTAAATGCCTCATAGTCTCTCCCATATGAGTGTGGCATGCTCACACCCTTAAAAGAGACTCTACTCGACACAGGTTTTTGGACTCCCATTTGACCATAAACCTAGAGCTCTAATAACAATCTGAAATATCCCAAACTAGTGACTACTTATGTTGGGTTCCTCAAGTCTAACCAGGATCGGAGACCACCCCCAGCACCCCACCATTAACCACCCAATATCCCATGTCGGATGAAGAACATATAAGAAGATAAAATTACAGTAACTTAAAGGCATCAGATGAAGTCTATAACCAAAATCAAATAGTCACAACCAAGTGTCCAACCAATACCAATGCTAACAATAATACTAACACCACCCATGCCCCTAGTAGTCAACCAAAGACTCTAACCAAAATCAAAGAATATATGGACAGGACATGCCTCCGATAATATAAAAACCCAAAAACAAGGAAATAACAATAATGAAAAGAAGTCCATATCATGAAATGGGGACTTCCAAAATGTGGGATATCACCACTTCAATCTGACACCAAGTTGTCCCTGAATCTAAGTAACTTAGCAGGAGGAATTGTAGTATAGTCGATTCTTGCATCGCATTGGGATACAACACCTGAAGATAATTAGTTGAGTGAACGCTAGTATGTAACTATGGGATAAAGGTAAAATAATGCCATCATTCAAAATCAAATCATATAACCATATGCAGTCACATATATACATATATATCGTGTTGGGATAGGGGACATGGTTTAGCATGCAATTTGAAAACTTAGCCTTGTATGTGTAGCTTTGTTGTTATAAACAGCCACCAAGTGGCTATATGAGTTCACTCCCCGTGTTGAAAGGGCCCAGGTGGTTTTAGCTGCACGAATCGGAGGTGTCAAGGAAGACCATTGAATGCCCCAACCCCATATCAATCCACGATAAATATAAATATATATATATATATATATATATATATATATATATATATATATAGTTTGAACTATGCACATAAGTCACCAAGACCAAACCTCACATCTACAAACATGAGTTTCAATGTTGGTCCTCCCAGGGATCTCTACTTTGCACGGTTTTGCCACACTACCCCCTTTAAGCCTATATTAAAACCACTTACACATTCCTAACTATTTTCCAAGGAGTCTTTTAATTAGGTATTAACTGTTGGTATCTTCATACGATAATTAGAGCTTACAAGTTTATTCCTTTATTACATATAGAACCATTAAACAAAAATTAGACTCCACAGTTTCTAATTAAACCAAGACCATGGCCACCGAGGCCTTCCCAAAACCATCTGAAATCTAACCAACCCAATTTAATTTCCACTATCATTTATGCATTGCAAGGATTCCAAGAATAGTCAAACTATGCGACAGAATCATATTCATAGGCAATTTTACAAACAGGTTGAGAGCACATAAGTTTCAATACCATGACCAAGTAATTTGGGGAATCCATAGTACCCCAAAATCCTTTTACTATTACTATGCATCCCACAATATTTAAAATAATATTAAAACAAGGAAAAATCAAAATTTAACCATGTGAAGCATTATTCAAACATGAACGTTGAAAACCCCCAACCTTTATTTCAAAACCATAATAATACCATGAAAATCATACATTAAAACATGAACTTTTAGTAAACAACAATGAGAGGGGAGTAACATGCCTTAGACTAAAAGAAATACAAATAGAAACCACCCTTAAAAGACTTAATTGATGAGTATGAGAGAGATTTTAAGAGTTTTTGATTGGGAATAATATGTTTATGAAGTCCCAAAAAATATTTTAAGTCATTGTATCAAAGGCGGTTAAAGTGGGAAATATCCACAACATACGACTAGTACCCTTGAGTCGTCTCCAAGATAGTTAGTTGAACACCCATTCACTTTCCACCAGACGAATCCACAACCCCACTCATTACTAGACTATACGACTTGTATGGTCTAGTCGTATCTAAGACAAATACCAAAGGAATTAGACACTGGAAAACCTATGACTTAATCTCACAACCCATAACCTATCCTTATGGCTCCTAGTGAGCCACTCGTACTCATAGTCAAGTCAAGACACTAAGTTTCTGATCTGATTAAGGATCATCCCAACAACTCCTACAACTCCTAACAAGTCATACCACCAACTCGTAACCATAATAGAAACCCAATAACCATCCAAAGGTTATTTGACCCATACCCACACCATATAAATCGTATGGTTGAGTCATTACTAGGACAGTGAGCTCAGAGCTCAAGAATTTTCCAAGGGGCAAAGCCCTGGGTATTTCAATTCTCACCCACTTCGATCATTCATCCCTAAATTATTGGACAAGGCATTGTCTAGAATGATTAAACCCCAAATGCCTCTACTATTACCTTTAACTAAGTTAGAAAACAAAGATGCTAAGAATAACACATACTTTACACACGATCATTCGAAGTGGAAAATAAGAATGGATACTTGGAATTATGTCCTCTTCAGCTTCCGAAGTAGCCTTTTCAACCTTGTGGTTCCTCCATAGAACCTTTACCAAAGTTATGTCCTTCATCCTCAACTGACGAATTTGTCGATCCTAGATTTCAATAAGGACTTTCATATAAGACAAGGAATCTAATATACAAATTTTATTAATGGGCACAATCTGCGATGGGTCACCCACAAAATTCCTTATCATCGAGACTTAGAACACTGGGTGAATGGAGCTTAATCTAGAAGGCAACTCTAATTCATATGCAACATTGCTAAGCCTTCTCAAAACCAAGTATGGACCAACATACTAGGGACTAAACTTCCTCTTCTTCCCAAACTGGATCACTCCCTTCATGGTAGAAACCTTCAAGAACATCGTATCCCCAACATCAAACTCTAACTTCCTACGGCTCACATCTTTATAGGACTTTTGGTGACTTTTGGTGACTTTTGGTGACTTTTGGTGGCTTTAAGCCTATCTCGAATCACTTTCACCTTCTCCATGGCTTGGTGAACCAAATCCGCACCAAATATCTTCAACTCACTAGTCTCGAACTATCCAATAAGTGACCTACACCCCTACCATAGAACGCCTCAAATAAAGTCATCCCAATGCTAGAGATGTAGTTGTTATTATATGCAAACTTCATAAGAGGTAAATGCTTAACCCAACAACCACTATAGTCAATCACGTAAGCTCAAAGTATATCTTCCAATGTTTAAATAGTTCTTTCTACTTTCCCATCCGACTACAGGTGGAAAGTAGTACTAGGACTCACCTTGGTTCCCAAACCTTTCTAAAATGACCACAAAAAGTGAGATAAAAACTACGTACCATGATTTGAGATAATAGAAATAGGCACCCCATGCAACTTCAAAATCTCTTGGAGGAACAACCTTGCATAATCTTCTACCAAAAAACTATTCCTTACTGGTAAGAAATGAGAAGACTTTGTCGTCCTATCTATAATGACCCAAACTAAATTGAACTAATCCTGAGACCGAGGAAGACCGATAACAAAATCCATATTGATAACCTCCCACTTTAACATAGGTAACTCAATTTCTTGATATAATCCTCCGGGACTCAAGTACTCAACTATCACCTGTTTTAACTCCATGAACTTAGCCAAAAACTAGCCATATCTCTTTTTATATTATTCTACCAATACATCTCCTTAAGGTCATGAAATATTTTTGTCGAACCAAGATAAACTGCATAATGCGACCCATGCCCCTCAGTCAAGATCCTCTCTCGCAATTCTTCTATGTCGGTAATGTATAACTCCCCTTGGTACCGCAAGCTACCATCACCGCTACTTTTTAAGGCCATCACTTTCTTCCCACCTATATCACCCTTGATCCTTAACAACACAAGATCCAACACTTATTTTTCCTTTATTTCTGTACTAAGAGATGACTGCACCACCTTCAACAAAAACGCACCACCAAATCAAAGTCTAAGAGATGAACTCCAAGGTTAGCCAAGTGGTGAATATCTCTTACCAACTCCCGCATATATTCATCCAATTAAGATAAACTTCTTTTGGGTAACCTTCTAAGAGCATTAGCAGCCATGTTAGCTTTACTTAGACGGTAGTAACGACTCATGTCATAATCCTTGAGCAGATCAAGCCATCTCCTTTGCCTAAGGTTTAACTCTTTCTAGGAAAACACATATTTCAGGATCTTATGATTAAAAAAGATATCCACATGCACTCCATAAAAATATTTACACCAGATTTTCAATGTGAATACTACGTCCAACAATTCCAATTCATGAGACATAATATTCTTCTCATGTACCTTAAACTATCTAGAGTCATAATCTATCACTTTTCCATATTGCATAAGGATGCAACCAAGCCCCACACGGGACATATCAAAATATACTACAACCCCATCAGTGCCTATAGGAAAAGTCAAGATTAGAGCAAAAGTTAGCTTATCCTTCAACTTCTCAAAACTACCCTTACAAGAAACAAACCATAATAACTTTACCTTCTTCTTAGTTAACTTAGTCAATGGGGTAACTATGAAGTGAAACTTTCCATAAACCTTATGTAACAACCGGCTAAAACCAAGAAGCTCTAAATATCGATTTGAGTCATGGGTCTAGGTCACCTCTTAATCACTGTAACTTTCTATGGGTCCACCATGATCCCTTCTCTAGAAATGACATGACCTAGAAAAGTGACAACGTTAAACTAGAATTCAAATTTAAAAAATTTAGCATACAATTGATGATATTTCAAGGTCTGCAAAATAATGTAGAGGTGACCGACATGACCCACCTCGCTCTTAGAGTACACAAGAATAGCTTCTATGAATATGATGATAAAGAAATACAGAAACCGATGGACGACTCTATTCATCAAGTTCATGAATGTCATCGAGGCATTAGTCAGTCCAAAAGACATGACTAAGAACTCAAAATGTCCATATTTGGTACTAAAGGAAATTTTAGCTAAAGGAAATTTTAGGGATATCTACTTCTCTAATCCTTAACTAATGATACCCCGACCGAAGATCAATCTTGGATAAAAACTTATCACCATCAAGCTGATTAAGCAAATCATCTATCCTTGGAAGAGGGTATTTTTTCTTTACTATTACCTTATTTATTTGTTAGTAATAAATACACGTCCAAGGGGAACCATCCTTCTTATTCATGAATAACACTAGTGCACCCCACGGAGACACACTATAATGGATGTAACCCTTGTCTAAAAGATCCTTAGTTGCTCTTTAAGATTCTTTAACACATCTAGGATCATTCTATACGGAGGAATAAAAATTGGACAGGTGTCCAGAATAAGATCTATCCTAAAATCAATCTCCTTTTTGGGAGGAACACTAGGAAGGTCATCAGGGAAGACCTTAGAAAATTCATTCACCAATAAGATAGAATGTACAAAAGGACACTCTGAGTTAGAATCCTTAACGCAAACCAAATAATAGAGACACCCCTTAGAGATTAATCTCCGAGCTCTAAGATATGACATGAACCTTTCCTTTGGAGTAAGAGAACTACCCTTAAATTCAATAACCGACTCATAAAGGAATTTAAATATGACCTTACATGTTCAGTAATCTAAATATATGTAGCACGAGTGCAACCAAACCATCCATAATATAACATTGAAATCCACCATGTCTAGTTTAAACAGACCTACCAAGGTCTCCCAACCACCCACAGATACCACATAATCCCTATAGACTCTTTTATCCACCACTCCTATAGAAATAAAAAAGGATATGAAACAGCCACAAAAGTGGTCATAGAGGAGATAGTGGACCCCAGTTCAAGTAAATAGTATGCTTCTCAGGAAAAAAGTTTCAACATTCCTGTAATGACATTAGGTGATGCCTTGGACTCATGATGAGTAGCGAGATCATAAAGTCAGTTTCGACCAGTACTAGAGCTAGATGGGGGGCACTCTTTGGTACTAGAGCTGATAAGAAGGGAATAGGAACCTTGTATTCCCCAGATGCAACCTTAACAACAGGACAGTTTCTAATCATATGCCCTAGCTCACCATAGCTGATACACTTGACTTTTCTTTCAACACAGTATCCCCAATTAAATCGACCACAAAATCTATAGAGAGGATAAGATAGAGTTGATTAGGACCACTAGCCTGAGATTGGGCACTTTATGCCCTATAATTATAGTCTTCATAAAAATGCTAGTCACCTAACGACTTTGGGTAGGGAGTAATAGCCATAGAGTAAGACCCTAAATTTCCCCATTTCTTTTTAGGAGACTTTCCACCATCCCTACCACTCTGCTTCTCGCCACCACCCTACTAAGAAAATCTAAACTTTTTGCTCTGCCTTTACCCTATCTGTACATACGTCTTCTTCTTTTCCTCAACCTATTGCACGCACTCAACCAACCTGGAGATGTCTATGTCATTGTTTAATAAGTCAACCTTACTCTCCAAAATCAAGTCTCAGGATAACTCAAAAGAGACCTTCCTTATTCTAGCCCTTATGCTAGAAACTAATTACGAAGCATACCAACATAACTGGTAAAATTTCAAGGCATACTCCTTGATTGACATTTTCCTTGCTTCAAGTTCACATACTCTTCCACTTTCACCTTTCTCAACTCCCGAGAAAAGAAATGGTCTATAAAAATACTAGAGAAATCATCCCAAAGGCTGACTCAGCATCGTCACCCCTAGATAGGTCTCATTTCTCATACCACTGATAAGCTATATCATTTAATTAGTAGGGGAGAACTGTACTCCCTCCACATTAGTAGCATGTTTCACACAAAAGATATTTTCTATCTCATGAAGATAACTTTGAGGATACTTCTTAACCCTAACTCTAAAAAAGGTTAGAGGATTCAAACTCATAAACTGGCTAACCCTTGTGACCTTAAAAGGTAGAGTGACAGAAGAACCACACAAAGATTGAGTAGCTACCAACTGATATAACATATGGATAGACTGACAAAATATAGTGTTCATCATAATATCCTGAGGAGCTCAAGAAGGACTAAAGGGGACTCGTGGAACTCCAGGAGGGATATCAGGAACTGGACCCCAAGTTGGACCCCATAAGTAGGATATGTCCCATCAACATTGTCCTCTTGGGGACAAAGGAGTTTCCGTGAGCTTAAGATCATCTAGGAGGCATGATCTAAAAAGTGAACAAGAGGAAATTACAGAAGATTTTAGGAACTTAGACTCTACAACCCAAAAATAGAGCATAACAAAGAGAAACATTCCTAAACTCCTCATAGCCTCTCGGTTATATGTGTGGCATGCTACACATTCTTAAAAGAAACTCTACTTAACACGGATTTTTGGACTCTCAATTGACCATGAACCTAGACATCTAATAACAATCTAACAAGGCCTAGACCAGGTCCTAGTCGTGTCGAGTGTCTCAACTCTAACCATGATAGAGACCACCCCTA
Organism: Capsicum annuum; assembly: GCF_002878395.1. Classification (NCBI taxonomy): domain Eukaryota; kingdom Viridiplantae; phylum Streptophyta; class Magnoliopsida; order Solanales; family Solanaceae; genus Capsicum; species Capsicum annuum. The sequence goes on from NW_025855126.1 coordinate 2,561,861, forward strand.
ATACCCCACTGTTAACTATACTACATCCCATGAAAAATGAATTTCGAACATATAACAAGAAAACTAAATAATTTAAGGACATTAGATAAAATCTATAACCATAACCAAACTGTTACAACCAAGTGTCCAACCAATAACAATATCAATACAAATGCTAACACTAATACCAACACAACCCATGCCCATAGTAGTCCAACAAAGCCTTTAACCAGAATCAAAGAATATTTGGTCGGGACATGCCCTCAACTATAGGTAAAACCAAAATCAAACAAATAACATTTAGGAAAAAAAGCCCATAGCATGAAATAGAGGCTTACAGAGTATGGAAGCTCACTACTTTAATCAGACAAGAAGATGTCCCCGAACTTAAGTCACATAGTATGAGGAATAGTAGTATGGACGATTCCTGCATCACATGAGCATAAAGTACCTGAAGATGGTTAGTGGAGTAAATGATAGAATATAACTCAAGGATAAAGGAAAAATAATGCCATCATTCAAAATTAAATTAAATAACCATATACAGTCACATATATACATACATATCGTGCTGTAATAAGGAATAAGTTTTAGCATACAATTTGAAACCTTAACCTGGACTGTGTAGCTTTGTCATTCTAAACATCTATCCAAGGGTAGCTTTGTTGTTCTAAACATCCACTCACGGGATATATGGGTTAAGGTCCCCCTGCTGAAAGGGCCCTGGTGCGTGTTAGCCAGACAAACCAGAATATCAAGGAAGACCAGGGAATGCCCTTACCCCACCAATATCCACCATATAAATAAATATTTATATATATATATATATATATATGTATATATATATAGTTTGAACCAAGCTCACCAAGACCAAACCTCATATCGACAAATATAAGTTTTTAGTGTTGGTCCTCCCCGGGACCTCTACTTTGCACGGCTTTGCCACACAACCCCCTTTAAGTCTATATTTAAGCAACTTACACATTCCCAACTATTCCAAAGATTATTTTAATTAGTCATTAACCGTTGGTATGGTCATACAAAAAATTAGAGCATGCAAGTCTCTTTCCTTATGCCATATAGAATCATTAAAGTAAAATTAGACTCCGCAGTTTCTAATTAAACCAAGACCATGGCCACCAAGGCTTTCCCAAAACCATTTGAAATCAAACCAACCCAATTAATTTTCATTACCATTTATGAAATGTAAGGATTTGAAGAATAGTCAAACTATGTGATAAAATCATATTCATAGGAAATTTCACAAACACATTGATGGCGCATAAGTTCAAGACCAGGACCAAGTGATTTGGGGAGTCCAAAGTACCCTAAAATCCATTTACTATTACCATCATGCCACACTATGTGAAATCATACTAAAACAAGTAAAAATCATAATCAAACCATGAGAAGCATTATTCAACAATGAACATCCAAACTCACAACCTATATTTCAAAATCATAACAATACCACGAAAATAATACACTAAAATATGAGATTTTAGTAAAATAATAATGAGGTCTGAATAACATGCCTTAGACACCAAGAAGTACGGAGAAAACCCACCCTTTAAAGCTCTAATTGATTATCTTGATGAAACCCTACTTTTTTGCTTGAGTAGGGAGTTTGAGAGAGATTTTAAGAGTGTTTGATTGGGAATAACATTTTAATGAATTCCCAAAAAATGTTTTAAGTCATGGTATCAAAGGGAGTTAAAGTGGGAAATATCGAAAATTCCCTCAACTTAAAGTTGTAAAAAAACATAGGTGGTTAGGAGTCGACCCCTTAAATCGTGACCACAACATACTACTCGTACGCTTGAGTTGTCACAAAGACAGTAAGTTGAAAAACTATACACTGTCCACCATAAGACTTCATGATCCCACTTGTTACCAGATATGCAACTCAAATGGTCTAGGCGTATCCAAGATAGAACCCAAAGGGATTAGACACCGGACAACCTATGACTTTACCTCACAGCTCGTAACCTATCCTCACGGTTCCCAGTGAGCCACTTTTACTCAAAGTCAAGTCAAGACACTAAGTTACTGCTTTGATAAAGAATCATCCCAATGACTCATCACCACCCTTAATGATTCATACCACCAACTCGTAACCATAACATAAACCCAACCATCATCTAATGGACACCTCACAATTTGGGCCACCTAAATCGTACCCACACCATAAGACTCATATGGTTAAGTCATTACTAAGATAGTGATCTTAGAGATCAAGAATTTCCAAGGTTCAAAACCCAGGGTGTTTAACGTTTTTGACGTCTTGGGATCTTACTCTCAAGGTCTGCAAATTTCTCCATACTAGCCTTTTCAGGATCCTCTTTCAGTTTCTGACATTAGTCTTAATGAGGGTTTGTGCCACTTTATGAGATAGTTCAAAGTGGTAAATAGAGATTTTCACTCCTCTACCCCATACTCATTTACTTCTATAGTCGTGATCATGCACAAATCCTTATAGTGAAAAGGTGGATTTAGTATCTAGTGTACCTTAAAAACCACCTCTTTATCATTCAATTTTATTGTACGAGTTCCCTATATAACTTTAAAAAGTTCTCCTCCCATCACCAAGAATGGATGCTCCAGTATGATCAATAACCTCTCATCTATATCATAATTAAGTACAATAAAGTCAGTAGGAAAAATGAACTTACAAACCTTAATAAGAACATCTTTAATAATTTCTTTAGGTACCACTTTTGTTCTATCTTTTGTTTAGAGCACCACAGATCTTGGGCTCGATTCCCTAGTTCAAGAGTATGAAACATAGACAGGGGAATCAAGTTTATGCATGCCCTCCAATTCACTTAAGTGTGGACCACATCACTTTCACTAATTTGTATGGGGATGGTGAAACTCCCTAGATCCTTATGCTTTTTTGGCTTGTTCATCATCAAAACAGAACTAAACTTCTTAGTAAGTGCCACCATCTTAATATCACCCAGCTTGTTCTTATTGGTCACCACATCCTTCAATTACATAGAATACTTAGTTAAATCATACAAAACATCTAGAAAAGAAGGGTCAATATGTAGTTTTTTAAATGTGACAAAGAACTTCTTAAAGCTCGCATCCTTTTTAGCCTTTTTGAACTTCTAAGGGAATGGCGATGGTGGTCTCTCTTGTATATGCTTAGTTGCCTTTGTTTTAGGGTACTAAATTTCCCTAACTTTTTAGCATCTCTGGCTGCCACTTGCTTCTTCTCTACTGGTTATGGGGTTAACTCCACCTGTACCTCCTTATTTTTGTTAAGACCTCTGTTAATCAAATCTCTACCACTATTCAAACTGTTTGCCACTACCTGCTTCATATTTTCAATGTCACTTGGAAAACCTCTTAAGGTTTTGTATTCTAGCGTTGAGTTAAATTCCCAATTATGTCTTGCGACCCAAACCAGGAACTTGCTGCAATGGGTATTTCAAGTTCCACATGTATCGGATATTACCCCCGGCACCTAAGTAAACCAAAATTCCACACCCCATGGTCGGCTGAATGCTAAAAATATAACAAGATAGTGTACAACTGTCTAAGAAAGTTTTAAAAATACATATCTACAATCGACAATTGATGATAGGCTAAATGACGTCACCGCTGAATAGCCACAATAGTCCAAACAAAGCCTACTAAAGAATGATCCAAAACTAAATATCAATAAAGTATCGAGACATTCCCCCGAAAATAGCCCAAAACCAAATCCAAATGAATAGGGAAACCATAATCATGAAATGGAGTCTTCCAAAGTATGGAAGCTTACCAATTCAATTTGAATCGCTAGCTGATCCCGAATCTAAGTCACTGAGCAGGAGGAGTAGAAGTATGACTAATTGCTGCATCACGTGGGATACAATGTCTAAAGACAGTTAGCAAGGTGAATGCTAGCATGTAACTTGGGGATAAGGATAACATAATGACATGATCAGCAGTTAAAATCATTCCAAACCAATGCACATAATCAAATGCATAAATACACACACACACACATATATATATATATATCACATAGTTGGATGGGGAATAAGGATTAACATGTGTTTCTAAACTTTAGCCTGAATTGTGTAGCTCAACCGTCATATAATAGTACCTACAGGATATATGGGCCACGCCTCTCACCCCCTGGTCGGGCCCAGTGCATGTAGCCATAAGAATTGGAGAATAATCTCATATATATGCACACAGGGGACTCGAACCTCCTAACATATACCAAGGTGACTTAAGCACCCGATCATAAAATAATTAACGAAGGACTTGAACCTCCCTAATCATTAAATAATAATAATAATAAGAGGGACTCAAACTTCCCTGGTCACTTTGACCCCTACGTCGGCAAATTCGATTTCTATTATTGGTCACTCAGACCTCCACTTTCATGACTCAGCTACACAACCCTTATTAATGCCCAATTAAAAATTGTATTACATATTCCCATACATTTAACCACATACCATATTAAGGTATACATTGTAGATATTTTCATACCAACTACACGTTCAAGGTAACAACAACATGCCAAAACAATTCCTATTAACTTAGAGAAAACAACTCCCTTTGTACATTAATACACGGAAGGGGTCACTGACTCTCTTTGTTCATTAAACCATACAATTTTGTTTAAAATACTTCTTTGTATGATTCAATAGTTCAAGACTTGTTCAATTTTACAAATTCCCTCAGTTATCATAATCGAAACCAAATTCACATTCTGGGGTTGAGGTAATAACTACTTCAAAAGTTAAAAGTTTAGGAAAATCACAATTCCCTAGTTCATTCACCATCCCCAAGCACCCACAAGTTTTAAACCATATTCAAAGCATGAAGATCATATACAAACCATGAGAAACATTATTCAATTCATAAAAATTCAAAAGAAAAAAAACAACCTTTCTTTCAAAACCCGTATAACTATCTTATGAAAAATACCTTAAAAACACATGCTTTTACAAAATTAACAATGAGGGAAGATTAACAAGCCTGTAACAATAAGATGTACGGAGAGAAATCACCCTTGAGAGCCCTAGTTGACCAACCTCTTAAAAACCCTAAGTATTCTTGACCTTGAGAATTTGGGAGTTTTTAATACGTTACCTAGATTGTTTCTGAGATATAATGACAACCTAAAATTTTTATAAGACGTGGGTTTCGAGTTGGGTATGATGGGAAATACTAAGAATGCCCTCAACTTAAATGCTGAAAAAGGTCATCTTTGCATATGAGTCAACCCTTGACTCATAGGCACTCCTTATGACTCATCACTACGAGTCATAACCAAGGCAGTACCACCAAGGTACCCTACACTATTATCCTTATGACTCAACCAACCAGACCATAATGAGACTCTATGACTTATACAGTCCAGTTATAGTCAACGCAGAACCCAATTTGAGACTTACACTGGACACCCTATGATTACACCTAATGACTCATCAGATATCCTATGATTACGCCTAACTACTCATCAGATATCCTTATAGAACTTAGTAAGCTACTCGTTCTCAAAGCATAATCAAGCCACAAACCTACTCTCTTGGTTATGACTCATCCTAATGACAAGTCAGGACACCCTATGACTCATAGGGTCCAGTTGTAGCCAGGGCAGAAAGCTCAAAGCTCAAGGAATTTTCAAGGGATGAAACCTGGGGTGTTTCAATTCTCCCTCACTTAGATTATTCATCCTTGAATGATGGTTCAAGAAAATTTCTTGCATGATTGGACTCCATATACCTCTACTCTTACCTTTAACCAAGTTAAAAAACAAAGATTCTAAGGAAATCACTCTTTCCCTTAACAAAGTTATAAAACACAGATATTAATAATAGCATATACCTTAGGTATGATTATCCAGAATGAAAAACAAAAATGGATATTTGGACACCATGTCCTCGTCAGCTTCCCAAGTAGACTCTTCAACCTTGCGGTTCCTTCATAGAACCTTTATCAATGCTATGCCCTTCATCTGCAGCCGATAAACTTGCTAATCTAAAATTTCAACTGGGACTTTCTCATAAGATAAGGAATCCAAAATACTCACCTCCTCCAAAGGAATAATCGTCGAAGGATTACCCACACACTTTCTCAACATCAAAACATGAAACATCGGATGAATAGAGCTCAAACAAGAGGACAACTCCAATTTATATGCAACATTACTGATCCTCTTCAACACCAAGTATGGGCTGACATAAAGGGGACTGAGCTTCCCTTTTTTCCTAAATCGCATTACTCTATTCATGGGAGATACCTTCAAAAGCACACAATCTCCAACCTCAAACTCTAAATCCCTACTTCTTACATCTGTATAGGACTTTTGGTAACTTTGGGAAACTTTGAGTATATCCCAAATCACCTTCACCTTCTTCATCTCTCGGTGAACCAAATTCAAGCCAAACATATGCATCTCAAAAACCTTGAACTACCCAATAGGAGATATACACCTCTTACTACATTGTGATTAAATAGAGCCATCCTAATACTAGAGTGGTAGCTATTATTATACGAAAAAATTATAAGAGGCTAATGATCAACCAAACTACCACCATAGTCAAACACGCAAGATCAAAGCATATTTACTAATATTTGAATAGTCTTTTTCGCTTGCCCATCCAACTACCGATACAAAGCAGTACTAAGGCTCACCTTATTTCGTATACCTCTCCGAACTAAATGTCAAAAGTGTGATAAGAACTGAGCACTACAATCTGACATAATAGAAATACACTCCCTATCCAACTTCACAATCTCTTAGAAGGAAAACTTTGCATAATCCTCTATCAAATAATTAGTCCTTACTGGCAAAAAGCGAGCAGACTTAGTCATCATATCAAAGATGACCCAAATCAAATCGAACTAACTTAGAGAACGATGAAAACTAGTAAAAAAATCCATATTAATTATCTCTCTTTTCCGTATTGGTAACTCAATCTCTTGAGTCAACCCACATGGCCTTAAATTCTCAACCTTCACTTGTTGATACAACATGCTTTAAGCCATAAAATTGGCAATGTTTCGCTTTATATTGTTCGAGCAATAAATCTTTTTAAGATCATGATACATCTTTTTCTAATCAGAAAGAATGGCATAACACAACTCATAAGCCTCATCTAAGATCCTCTCTCTCATCCTATCTACATTGGGAATACATAATCTGCCTTGGTACCTTAATATACCATCGCCACGAATCTTAAAAGCTATAACCTTTTGCTGTCCTACATCCCCCTTAATCTTCATTAAGATAGGATCCAGTACCTGTTTCTCCTTTATCTTATCAATAAGAAATGACTTTGCCACTTCTTGCACAAACACACCACCTTCCTCAAAGTATAAGAGACAAACTCTAAGGTTAGCCAAATGGATAATATATTTCACCAACTCCCTCTTAACCTCATCCACATGAGCTAGACTTCTATGGGTAACATGCTAAGAGCATCAAAAACCATATTAGCTTTACCTATGTGGTAGTGGAGACTTATGTCATAGTCTTTTAGTAAATCAAGACATCTCTTTTGCCTAAGATTTATCATCTTCTAGGTGAACACATATTGTAGGATCTTATGATCAGAAAATATATCCACATATACCCCATACAAATAGTGATGCTGGATCATCAATGTGAACACGGTCGTCAACAACACCAGGTCATGAGTTGGATAATTCTTCTTATACACTCTCAACTGTCTAGAAGCATAGACCACCACCTAACCATAATGCATCAACACACAACCAAGTCCCACATGAGATGCATCACAATAGATGATAAAACCATAGGTGTCGTTAGGCAAAGTCAAAATGGGAGATGAAGTCAACTTATATTTTAGCTTTTCTAAACTAGCCTCGCAAGCATTAGACCACAAGAACTTTACCTTTTTCTGGGTCAAATTAGTTAATGGGGTTGCTATGGTAGAGAAAATTTCCACAACTCTTCTATAGTAACTGGCTGAATGCAAGAATCTCCAAATATAGGTTGGATTCATAGGCCTAGACTACTTCTTAAACACCGTAAATTTCTATTGATCCACATTGATCTCTTCACTAAAAATGACATGACCTAGATAAGTAATAGTTTACAACCAGAAATTGCACTTTGAGAACATAGAATATAAATGATGATCTTTCAAGGTTTGAAAAATGATACGAAGATGGTCAGAGTGATCTACCTCACTCTTGGAATAAAATAGAATATAATCTATAAATATGATGAAAAACAAATCTAAAAAATAAAGGAATACCCTATTCATCAAGTCCATAAATGCCACCTAGGAATTAGTCAAACCAAAAGACATGACTAAGAAGTCATAATGACCATACCAGGTTTGGAAGGCAGTCTTAGAGATATCCCTCTCCCTAATATTTAACGGATGATAACCAGGCCTAAGATCAATCTTAGAGAAATATATAGCCCCCTGAAGCTGGTCAAGCAATTCATCAATCCAAGAAAGATGATGCTTACTCTTTACCTTAACCTTATTCAACTGATGGTAACTAATACACATTTGAAGGGAACCATCGTTCTTACGCACAAACAAAATAAGATTACCCCATGGATACGCACCTTATTCAACATGTTTGTTCAATGTGTAGGGCTAAAGAATGCAGACAAAATCTAGAGAAGTTGAAAAGGTATCATACGAACTCTTTATGAGTTGAATCTATATGGTGCAACTCATGAGTAGGAGTCGTATTATCCTGTGAGAACAATAAGGATTAGATAGTAGATTTTATAATGAATATGACTTGCAGTACGAGTTGTACCCTTTGTGTACGGTTCGTGACCAAGAGTCATACCCCTTTTAGAACCCAAGTACGATCCCAGGTCCATACAAGTCAAATAAATAACCCGTAAGCCTAAGTACGAGTCGTATAGACCACTCATACCCTATCTTATTAGGGTAGATCTCGAGTTTTACCTGGCCCAACCCTTTGATTAAAAGGGGAAAAAAAAAGCTAATCGAGTACCCCGAGACCCTTAAAGCAAACCTAACATATTTTTAACACAAATTTCAAACTGAAAATCACAAAATAAACTTACTTTCAACTCAATTAACTTACGAACAACCTTAATTTTTTCCTATTTTGTTATTTAAACTCAAAATTGAGGAGTGCTAAGATCAGAAAATAAGAACTCATTTCTTCAACTCATCAAGTAAGTTTTCAATCTCATTATCTTTACTTTGCAATTTAAAATAAAGTAGACATGATATTATTAACTTGGTTTAAGTAGAATTTCTACATTTCATAGATTGTTGGTATAATATTTGTGATAGTTATGTTGAAAATTGAAAATGGGGTAGAACTAGGGTTTAGGAATGAATTTTGATGTCTATGTATGTTAAAATATATGACATAGCTGGAAATGTCATAGTGGGTAATTTGGGAATTTCATCAAAGTCAAACATTTAAGTTGGACATCTATGTTGCAGTGGATATGAGGCTTCTTACAACTTGTACCCACCGGTATGGGAGTCTTAATGGGACTCATACCCAATGACAACATAGAAATCTACCAAATTCAAGGTTCTAGAATGGATATGACTTAGCCATATGAGTCGTATCTAAACCATATAACCCATACACACTTATCGTACCCACCTGGGAAGAATGATAATAGAATAAAAATTTCTAACCAACTTACAATTGTTGGTCACGAGTCATACCCAGTTGGTACAGATGATAAGAAAGAGTCGTAAGCTTGCCAGTGAACAAAGGTCATGCACTATCTAGGATATGACTCAGGCATATGATTCATACCTAGTAGGTACGACCAATACCTACCACTCATACCCAACTGAAACCAAGCATATTAAACTTTAATTTTTAATTTTTCTTTTCTTTTCTTAGTTACTAATATTAGTGTACTTGTAGGAACATGCCTCCAGGGAATGTTTCTTCCTCAAAAATAGTTGCTAAGAAGGGGAACAAATGAGCAATAGTTGAGCGTGATGAAACCAGTTTCTTCAAGTCTAAATTAATATAGGAGAGCAGTAGAGAAGATTATGATAGAACTACGTCCAAGAAAGTTAAGAAAAAAAGAAAGGCACATGGTAAGTCTAAGGGTAAGAAAGTAGTTCCACAAGAACCTGAATAACCACCACAAAGGGGGTTGAGAAGAAAGAATGCAACTTTTTTTCCTCCATACACACCAGTGCCAGTTGATGATGATGATGATGAGGCTGAGTCTAGTTCAGCTGAGGAGAGTGAAGATGATGTTTAGGGTCTCGAGGTAGATGCAATCCTTATAGACAAACAGGACCCCTCACTCATATTGACCACTGCTCTAGTACCCATCGCTGAATGATGAGGGTACCCCAGTATACGAAATATGTTTAACATAAGACTATCTCATCTTTTGGGTGGTAAGATAAAGAGATTACGGTACCTAGAGAGGAGAATGATTACTATAGGGATGGCTGAATAAACCAAATTTGTGAAGCGCTTCAGGCAATACGATTTAGGTGGATGATGAGAGCATTGGGTAGATACAGTGAGGTCCTCATTTGTGAGTTCTATATTACATATAAGTGAGAGTTGATGAGGCAGTCTCTATAGGGTGTGTTGTGGAAGAGAGGTGACCCTATTTTCTTTCTCATGATCTGAGGTGTGCGTGTTAATATTTCTCCCCAAACTATTAAGAGATTTTTATATGGGCCAAAATTTCAAACCCTGGCCAACACCAGAGAGATGGACTATATCATGGACGACATTAGAAATATGATGAATTGGATGTTGGGTACTGATGATAAAATAGCAATGTTTAGATGGATAGCTAAGAGGATAGCTACACATACTTAAGCATGCTACTTGGGTTGCAGGAGGAATTGGTGATTCTCAGCAGATAAAGAAAGCATCCCTCAACTTTGCGGGTAAGGCATAGTGAATACTAGCCCTTTAATGGCTATGTCCCATGAAAGGCAATGATGTGCTAAGCTCAGTTCAAGCTGCTATGATAGCAGGTTTCACAACTGGGTATGCATTCGATGTTGGCGAGTTTCTAGCCCAAGATCTGAGAGACAGGGTAGTCAGGAGCAAAAAGGCACTGCTAGCCTACCCCTGCATGATCATGTAAATTTTCTTAGCTACATGATTGGTGGATCTACCAGGAGTTGATGAGATGATCAAGGCCCATCATACTTTTGATATTGGCTTGATTTAAGATGCGGCCAACCCTTTGGCCAGACCTATGTGATAGGATATAGATGTTATGAAGGGATTATTCTAGCAAGATGATGGGACAAACGCCCTTGTTCCAACTAAGACTACTAAGAAAGGTGCACAAACTGAGGTTGTACCTAAATATGTAGTAGGTACTTGTAGTGCCCCACTGCTAGTCCATTATGTGCTACCTAGGCCATGGGGTATACCTCCTGGGGTAATGTTGATCTCTTAGGCTTCTTGGACTAAATTCGTGACTCAATTAGCTACTCCCACTGTGAAGGTAGGTCATATAGAGGGCGGAGTATAAAGTTGGATGGATCAATAGTTTAAAGTAGAAGATAGGAAAGTACAAGAGTGCCTATATACTTTTGATTCAAGGATTACTTGACAGTTGAGAAGTAATCAGATGCCCAATATTGCTGATGTTCGATCTGAGATTACTGAGATTAAGAATATAGTCACCGAACTATCTGCGAGGATGGCAATTGTAGAGCCTATTATAGAGACTATGATTCCCACAGTCGAGATGCCTAATATTTGGGTCATCCTGGAAGATGTGCAGTATGAGGAGACTGAGGAATAAATAAAAGAAAAGAAGAGAAAAAAAGGGATAGAGCTGCTAAGAAGAAGGCTAAACTTGATAGCATCCAGGATAAGCGGGACCATCCGACACAGGTCCAAGAGATTAATATGGGAGCTGGTAGTATGAGATCTTCAGTTCCTAATACTGAGGGGGTGATGTTGTGTCCCAGTCTTCTGTTGTTGCATTCCCGGTTGATGGGATGGTTGCTGATGAGAAAGGACCAGAACTAAGGTCCCACATACGAATGTTGATGTACCAACTCCTTAAGTGCCTAGGTATGACCATGATCCTTACTCTATCTTATTTTTTTTATCACTGAGGACAATGCAATGTTCTTATGTTATGGTAGGGGTACCAAAAAAATTTAGGAGCAATTTGAAAATTATCAAATATAGTTAAAACTGAAAGACTGTTATAACTTGTAGGTTGATGCAGCCAACTGAGATAAGGAGTAGATCAGGGAGCCTACAGTAGTAGATTTTTTATTTTTTATTATGATTGATGGATTTTGAAAAAATTTCAAGTTTTGTTGAAATAGTTTGATTTTTCTTTTATTTTACTTTGTGATTGATGAAACACTACTGATTTGCGTTGATTTTTGAAATGCTATTGTGAAAGTGGTGCCCCCTCAAAAGTTTTTATTAAATGATTTGTGTGATTTATATATTTGTATGATATTGTCGAGTATTTGATAATGGCATTAGGATTAGGGATTTCAGGATAAAATAATTGCACAGTTAGATAACTAGCACTTAGTAGTATAGCCCTATGCCGGTGTGTGTGTGTGTAAGGTTTACTGAGTTCCCGATTATGTTGGAATCTAGAAATTTCCTGATATTGTTTACCAAGGTCTAGGATAGTTAAATAAGATATGATCATAGGCCATTGTTGCATGAGTCCACTCGAGCCTAAAATGTCTTAACCAAAGGAATAAATCCCCTTGATCTAAATATTTGAACCTTTTTAGACCAATTTTTCTTTTTACACCTATCACTTTTATGTTTAACTTACAATGAACTTATTTTAGCCCTGGTACTCCTGTGGATACTGTGTACATTAAATCAAGCAAATGGCCTAAATTGAGGGTGGCTATTATAGGGGTGTGTAGGAGGAAAATGAGTATAAAGGTAATGGGTAGAAGAAAAATAGTTGAAACATGGGAAGGTGCAATGAAAAAAAAACAAAGAAGTGTGCAAGGTCTATAAAAAAATTAAGAATAAGAAAAATAAGTGCTAGAAAGAAACACCTGACCCAAGTGAAATGTGCTTAGAAGAAAAAATGAGACATAAGGGTGGAAATAAAAGAAGTCAAAAGTTGTGAACCACAAGAAGAGCGTAGTGTCCAAGAGGCTTAGTCACTTTAGATATCTATACGTATCATACCAGACCCAAGCCTATGTTACAAGCCAAATAAAGTCCTATAGTTATCCTACTGTGACTGTCTGGCAACTTAGGAAAGAGCATAAGGGTAAGCCTATGGTATTCTGTGCACACCAGTGACACTTCGTTATGAGTGAGAGAGTTGTTTTTTATATCCCTGAATAGAGTACTCTATCCATGAAGAGTGAATGGGGTTTCTTTGACTAGGAGTGGACATGGATTGTATTGGTCGGTTTCTATATTGTTTGATAAATGTAAAGCATGTCTATGCCTAAGTGTCTATTGCTAATATAATGCTATCATCAGATTCCTTCATGTTTCTATATGTGCTAAATTGCTATACGTAACTTAAAAAGTTGAAAAAATAAGAAGGGAACAACAAGATTGAACTTTAATTCAAAATCACTGCCCATGGGTTTGTTTGAGATATTCCTATTTAAGCATCGAATCTGTGCTAGAAATTAGTTATTTGGTTTTGTTTGCCTAAGGAAATGAAAAAGTTTAAGTTGAGGGTATTGATGTAGCGTGGAAACACGACACTATAAATTCTTGAAATTGCAAATTTATGCGTGAACTTAGGGTATTTTGTTAGATAATATGCACTTTGGTGTGAATTATAGGTAAAACAGGTCTACAAAAGTATTTGAAAAAAAAAGAAAAAAAAGTTGAAAAATAAAAACTCTAATCAGTATATGAGTCAATCTCTAAGTCGTAATCAATCGATATGACTCGTATACTGAAACGTATGGATAACAGAACCAAAAACCAAATTGAGGAGCCGTGTATAAGGAAGATACAACTAAAGTACCACAGTCATAAGCCAAGGTACAAGTAATATGCGGAATTCATGAGCATAACAGAACCTGAGCTACTATCTAGAAAATGAAGTATCAAAGCTATATGAGTCAGAAGTCTGAGTATGACTCGTAAAGGGATGACGTATACAAACTAGCGTTCAAGACCTTAAAAGACTAAGTTCCCAGGTGTATACGGATGAAGGACACGAGTCCTACACTAAGTTATGACTCATAAGCGAAAACCGTATGCTGAATAGAAATTTGAAGTAATGGGAAGATCAGACACTGGAACGGATACGATAAATCAGGGTACGACTCGTAAGTTAAGGATATAAGTGAAGACTGAGTTGTATCGACTGTCGACTTAACTTTACCTTTCCCATTTTTAATAAGATTTTTGTGTTATTTTGAGATACTATAAATATCCTAGGGTTTATCTTTTATTAGGTTACACGTTATGACGTTCTTTTACCCGCTATTACACATTATTACCTACTTTTATAATTGTTTTGGAGATTGAAGGATTTTATTCAATTAAAACTTTGGAGTTTATTTTTCTTATTCTTTTGAAACTAATTTTATATGTTCATCATTGATAACCATGGTTTCTTGTACAAACATGAGCGGCTAATCTCCTCAGCTAGGGTTGTGGGAACCCTGGTAGATTAGATGCGTAGAAGAAGTGTGAGACTCAATTGTTATAAAGTTTATCCATGTATCTTATTTCTTCTGAGAAATAATTAAACTCATAGCAGCTGCAGACGCTTGAGATTTTTTGTATTCGTATCCATTCGATAACCAAGAAGCTTGTAATTAGGAAAAACAAGATTTAAGATAGTGATTTGGGGTACGATAACCAAGTATCTTATCTTATCACTTGATCCTACCCCGACAAGTGTAACTAAGGTCGTATCAAGGGGAAATAAAGCAACACCCTGAGATGATAACCAAGTCAAAGGGTGAAATTATCTACTAAGCAGTTGATATACCTATCTTAAAGGATGTGCACGCAGAATAAAAAAATAATTGGGTTCACCATGAGAAATTTACAAAGTTGAGAAGCCAAGGTAACACAAACCTAATGTTCGTCTCATATTGATTTCAACTTAACCGCACTCAAGAATTGGTCACTATATGTAATTGATAACAACCCCCCCTCCCCATAATTTACTTTCCTGTACTACTCGTGGATTACATCAATGCAAGAAACTATTAAGGTTTTCCTTATGGAATTGACCCCAACCTTGTTGGGTTATTATATTTGCAATCGACCGCATTATACTTCAAGTTGAGGTTTAGTTTTGAGCAACATAAATGGACAACATTACTATTTCCTCAAACCCAGCAAAAGAGCATAAAGTAGATAAAACTCTAGAGAGTCAAACTGGACATCCCAAAGCTAAACATCTTTATTCTTCTGAAATTGAAACTATGGAAAATATCATCTTTAGTCCCCAACAACAATTTGAGTCAATTTTGGAACTGAATGAAGTTCAAGAACTGAATGTTGAAGTAAATGTTCTCACCAAATAGTTTTTGGAAGCCCACAATGCTAAAAATACAAGAATGGAGATGTTACTTAAGTCTTTTTCCCTAAATCTCCCTCTACCTAAGCCCTGTTATCCCTTTTCTCTAATCAATTCTGTGTCAGTCTAATATTTTTCCTCTTGTATTGGATTTTGAAGACATTTATTTTATGTGTTTATTTTTGTATGATTATAGTGGTACTGACTTCTGCTTTATGAATGCATGAATTCTGCCCGTGTACTTCATTTGTCTCCTTTATTTTAAGTTTTTCTTAGTGTTAGTGTTGCCCCAGTGGCCATAAGTTAATTAGTTTGTACTTATCTTTACTCTTGGTTTACTATTAATCCTTTTTAATGATGCCAAAAGTGGGAATACTGACTTCATATGTAAGGACCAGGTGTGTGTGTATGTTCGCTCATGTGGTGCATGTTAATAGGGGAAAGTGTTGTAAGGAATAGTGACAGGGGGAAGAAAATATGCTCAGAGTTTTTGTTGCAAATGACAACAATGGACCAGGTCCTTGTGTTGCATGATGGTGGAAGCATGATTTAGGAGGAACATTCGTAATCATAATGATTAAATATAATAGATGAGCTGAAATCTGTATGGCTGGTTTGTCACAATCATACATAGTTTTGATGATGAGCAACTAAGTTTTGATGATGAGCAACTAACTATAAGGGACCAGGTTCCTGGATGTTCATGGAACAGTATAGCTGGTATGCGTGTCTGCACAGTTTTGTCCTCTTGTGTAACAAACTTGTAGATGCTGCTTATACCGAATAAGACACCTGATCCAATGATATTCCATCTCTAATTATCACTAATCTATAAAAGTAAAAAGATGTTTCATCATTAAATGGTTTTTAGCAAATGCAAAGAGTGAAGAGAGCCAGAAAAAACCCATTTCAACACTGCTCAAGTTCTTAGTTGTTTATGTGTGCTTCAATAGAAATTGTTCTTGAGTAAGTTTCGATTTGAAAACGAATTACTCGTGTTATAAGAGTAATGAAATTTTCTCTTTGAGTTGAGAGTTCTTAGGTAGAGTTGCCTAAGTTTTGATACTGATTAGAGTTATTGAGTGTAGAGGGTCCTTGGCAGAGTTGTCAAGATGAGCTTGTAGTAGAGTTATTACAAGAGAAAGAAATCTAGAGTTAGGATCATTGAAGACTATAATCAAGAGTTGATTATAGTGTATTTTGGGGATCTTATGAGGGAAATCCGTGGTTTTTCCATGCCTTGAGAAAGAGAGGGTTTCCACATTAAAATCTTGTGTTTTTACTCTTCCTACACTATCTTTTGATTCCTAGTTACTTTACTGTATTTTGCCTGTGATTGACTTTGAGGGACCTGTTCCCTCACTGTGTGGTGAAACCCTCAAAGTTTCGAACATGGCTTCATAGACACCTTGGGACCATAAACTGTGCTCTGATATAAAGCTTGACATGGAAAGAGATAAGGCCCTGACCGCGATGGGCAACCCAAACCACAAAGGCCCGAGAGACTCCCTAGCATACTATCATAAGCATAATCCATATATAAATAAAATTATGGAAAATATAATAAAATTCAAGTTAATCTTATGATCGAAGTATTTCAAAACAGTTATGGAAATACAATATTTAAATCTCGTCCATAAACCTTCTACTGAAAACCAATTGTCTAAGATGAGACAAGGCCCCCGACTGGAACATAAACTGAATGAAGTCAACATATGAATAAATGCCTTTAGAAAGATGGATGGTTCACCAACTCTATCATATCCAAATGTTCAACTGATGAGATGAACCCTGGAACTATGCCTCAAAGCCTACATTATAAAACAATGCAGCCACCATGAGGACGGTCAATACTTGGAATGTATTGGTATGCAGAACAATCCAAAAACCAACATATATTTCATATAAAATAATTGAGAGCAGTGTGAAAATAATTTAATATAATGGAAATCAAAACACATGGGCATAAATAAGGAAAATTCAAATCAGTTTTTTAAAACATTTACTTAACTCTTTGCTTTAATTATGAGCTCGATCACGTACCCGACATGGTCTAAAAATATCCCACAGGATATGCAGGGTCCGACATTGACTCACCGGTCAAGCCCCTAATCCGAGTCTGCCACAATTATTAGAGTGTCTAATCTAGTATAGAACTTCATATAACAAGTACACAATGATCATCCATATTTCATGACAAGATCAATCCTGCGCAGGTAAAATACGATTTTAAGTAATGAGTTATCTGAACTCATGCCTTCTCGATTAGCCATCTAACTCTTTTTAAGCCCATATGTCAGTGTCTTACAACATGCATACTTTCTCAAAATATAGTCTAAAATCTAAAAATTCTATAGCCTGGTCTAATCTGAGTCTGTCATGGCATTTGTCTTATTTGGTATCACCATACAAAGACTTGCAAGTCGTATAAGCCATATCATATCATGCCATATCATGTCTATAGACTTGTATTTAAAAGAATGTTATTTGACCATCAAAATGATTCATTTATCACATGAGAGTTCTTATTTCAAAAGTACATGAAAACTTATTCAACTTTCAAGACTATAACATATAGTGGCCATTATTTTCATAAATCACATGCAATTCTTTCATTTAACACAAAAGGGCATTTATCAATAAGAAACACCTCTTGAACACATGTAAAAGTACAATGCATATTTGATAAAGATGCATTTAAAACTCAAGTTTATCATCATTCATTAAATAACTCCCAACACTAGTCAATAAAAAAATCTCATGATTCAAAAGGGGGATTTATGCTTCATACTCTCAAATCCACTTCAAAATCTATAATACATATACATATTTTGTATTTATTTGAGAACTCACAACCATTGTTAAATACAAGATTCTTATCATGAAATAGGTTTTTATGTTTCAAACACTTCATAAATCATAACATATACACATAATCAAAATCTCAAACTTGAAGAAAACTCCATGATAAATGCATAATTTCATTATAATATTGGGGTTCCAAAATTCAATTTTTTCAATCAACTTCAAATCCTTAACTTACATACATATATATATAATAAGGATTATTAAAATCAACATACTTATGCCCATTAATTTTAGAATAGTTCTATATACCTTTTTGATGAACAAAAATTCGAGACATCTTAAATCTATGCCTTACAAGTATCAGTCCTGGGATGAAACCCTAACTTTTCCCTATTGGAAGTGGATAGGAGAAGGAGCATTGATAACTAACTAATAATGGATATACAACGCTTATTGAATGATTGAAATCGTAAAGTAGGGTTTAAGGTATAGAAAGAATCAAAATACCCCTAAAGAAACTGAATAAAATTATAAATTTTTTAGCTGACAACTAGGTTGACAGTTTATCAACTAGTTGATAACTTTTCAACTTAGTCGTCAACCTCTAGCTAGAATTGTACATTTTCTGCCAAAGGTTGATGACTTGGTTGACAACTTATCAAATAGTTAATGACTTTTCAACTTAGTCTTCACCTCCTCTAAGAGATTTAGGGTCTTTTATATTTAAGGATGACGACTAATTTGACAGCTCTTCACTCAAGTTGTCACCTTCTCTCAGACAAATACTCACAGGTAAAATAAGCATAACTTTCTACTACGATATTGAATTAAGGTGAAACTAGATGCGTTGGAAAGAAGACTCACTGATATTACATTTGGTATATAGTAGGCCCTATAACTCATTATATTCTAGGATTAATGGTCATTGGAATTTAACACAAATAGTGACGTCAACTAAAACTTAATTGGTAGAAAATTTCTCAACTCGTCTTTGAGTTAGGAGATTTTTGTGACCTCAATTCATATCCAAATATATTCTCACTCTATATAATTTATCATCACATATATATTGACATAGAATTATTGGATTTGGGTCTATATAAGTAGGAACGACAGTTCAAATTTTATCCCAAAAATGTAGGGAGTTACTTGACTTTCCTAAGATTTATTTCTGACTTCAGCAGTAGTTAGTGATATATGGTAATCCTTCACTTCTACTCTAAGTTAAATAGTTCCTAATATAATGGGTTACTTATATTTGTATGATTAAAAGGGCTTTCCATTCTACCGTGTCATAAAGGACTCTAGGTTTATTGTCATCATGGATGCTGAGAACTACATAGATTATTGTGATATCTTGCATAAGATTTTGGTGACATATAAAGGGTATCTAATGTTGTATAGGAAGATTTATGAAGATTCGTCATTTTCTCTAAAGGTGAGCATGAGTATATGACTATTTGAATGGTGATAGAAGTATGACATTTGAGAAATTGTATGGAATTGACATTGAGTTAAAACATTGTTATTTCAGCTCAAGGAGATAGTACTATCTGGTTCGACATTTATGGTATCAGCCTTGGATAAGTGTGATTTAGTTAAAATATATGTAAAGTGGGCTTGAAAATAGTGGATTCTTTTTAAATAAAGGAATGTATGATTCAATATTATAGTGATTGGCAATGTAATTCCATAGTTTCTTTCGTATTTTGTTGGTACAGTGACGGACATCACTGTGGTGGCACAATTAGTGACTTATGGTTTTGATAATGGATTCAGGAAACAGGGTATGTTAAGAAACTCTATTGCGATCAACTCAATTATTGGGTATATAGACTGTACAAAATTAGAGAAAATCATATTATGAAAAAATTTGGCTTAAAACACTAGAGTTGTGTCCTTAAGAGCTAAAATGTGTAGGAATTTTTGTTATTAAAGTGAACTAGTGGTTCTAATATTGTGTTTCCACTTAAGAATGCTTACAGGATGTTTGTAGGGGTATTTTTGGTTCCATGTTAGTTTTGGTACTTTCTGTACCTCTACTTTGAGGACAAATGTGAGTCTTAGTAGTGGATAATATAAAAACTCTTTTTGTGGTTTTTAGAATTTTTAATGTTTAAACCATTTTATCCCTTCCTTATTTTTTTTAAATAAGTTATGAGTTGTAAAAATGGTTTTCACGGTACTTGAAGCATGCGAGAGTGATTATATAAGTTTATGGTTGTGCATAACCTTTAAAGTGACATAGTTTACGTGGCTCAGTATTCTATGATTCGAGCATCAGATGATGATTCTGCCAGTTTCATTATATCTGAAACATTCATTTTGGGTTAGTAGCATAGTTGATTCAAATTTTGAGATCCATTTGTGATTTTTGTACATTGATCGAAATACTTATTTTGTTTTTCTAAATTTGATTTTTGGAAGTAACTTGTTGATAACAACCTTCTTTGGTAAATTTGATGTTTTCATTGATTCTGGAGCGTCAAATTGCCTATTAGCATTATTAGTTGATTTCTAGGGGATCCCAAACGAATTCTGAGGGTCCGTTTGGAGAGCTTTTAAACCATTTTCCTTTCTTGGTTTCAACAATTTTCCTAGTGCAGAGTTTCCTTCAACGCGATTGGGATGCTTTTTGACGCGATCGCAATTTATTGATGTCTAGATCTCATGTTTGGTGATGATTAAAAGGGAGTAAAGCTTCTGTTTGATTCTTCACATTCTAGTTTGACTTTGTCCATCTTCTTTAAAGCAAGTTAAGATTTTTCTTAACTCTTTTCAGAGATGTTTGGTCAATTATTTTTGGATGTTTGCCCTTTTTTAGTCCTTGGAAAAGATGTTTTTGGGGCCACTTTTTTTAGTTCGTTTGCCTTGTTGGATCAAGTCAATTGTTGCTGGAAAAGGTATATTTTTTGGTCAATTAGATTGGATGTGTTTGGATGACCTAATTTTAATATGTTTATTATAGTCAATATTTAATACTATTAAAATAATTTTTTTAAAAAAATGAAAAGAAAATTTTATTTATTGTGAAGTTTTTTAATGAAGAAAAAAAATTTAAATACTATCATTGAGGTCCTTCATACTTTGATATAACTAGATTCTGCGTGCGTGCTTTGCACGAAGATTATTAGTCAATAATTATTTATTACATCAATATTATTTATTCGAATGTACAACATATTGGGTGAATATCAAAAATAGACCCAAATTGGGGTGGCTTTCAAATATAAAAATGCTTTCTTAAAATAGTCTTTACCTATTAACTAATATTCTTTTGGACAAAATTGCCTCTGATCAATGGAGTAAATTACATAAATGATCCTCATAATGAATAACAACTCCATATTTATATCTTTCAACTTTTATTCTTTTTTCTCTTTTTAATTTTACTTTGATTTTTTATTTTTATTTTTAATTTTCTCAACCCCTACTTTTTTCCTTTTTTCCTCTCAACTTCTTTTTTCTTTGTTATTTTATATTATTTTTATTTTTTATTTTTCTTTCCTCTTTTTTTTGTCCTTTTTAGTTTTTCTCTACCCTTACTTTTTTTCTTTACACCTTTCAACGTTTACTTTTATTAAAAAAAAAAAAAACTTCTTTTATTTTTCTTTGATTCTTTTCTTTTTAAATTTTTCTCGAAATTTTTTTTTATTTTTATCAACCTTTATTTTTTTCATATTCTCTCTCAACTTCTGCATTTTCTTTAATTTTTGTTTTTTTAATATTTTTCTTCATTTTCTTCTTTTTTCATATTTTTTATTATTTTTATTCTTTTCTTCAATTTCTTCAATTCAAGTTATATCTAATGAGCAAGAGTAGACACTATCACATTATAAAGGTAAGACTTACGACTTTCAAACAATAAGCTATGTTTCATGGGCAAGAGTTGACACTACTACATTGTAGAGGTAAAACTTATGACTTTCAAACAACAAGTTATGTTTCATGGACAAGAGTCGACAGTACCACATTGTATTTTGATTTATCAGATGTTTTATAACTCTTACCTTAGAGAAAAGACTTAGCTCAGGGAATTTCAAATAACAAATTATACTCCATGGGCAAAAGTTGACTCTACCACATTATGTTTTCATTTATGAGATGTTCTACAACTATTGTCTTAGAAGAAAGACTTAGCTCAAGGACTTTCAAACAACAAGTTATGCTTCATAGGCAAGAGTCGACACTACCACATTGTATTTTGATTTATGAGATGTTCTACAACTATTGTCTTAGAGGCAAGACTTAGCTCGAGGACTTTCAAACAAAAAATTATGTCCCACGGGCAAGAGTTGGCACTACCACGTTATGTCTTCATTTATGAGATGTTCTACAACTCTTGCCTTAGAAGCAAGACTTGACTCAAGGACTTTCAAACTATAAATTATGCCCCACGGGCAAGAGTTAACTCTGCCACGTTATATTTTTATTTATGAGATGTTCTACAACTATTACCTTAGAGGCAAGACTTGGCCCAAGGATTTTCAAACTACAAATTATGCCCCACGGGCAAGAGTTGACTTTACCACGTTATGTTTTCATTTATGAGATGTTCTACAACTATTGCCTTAGAGGCAAGACTTAATTAGCTCAAGGACTTTCAAACTATAAACTGTGCCCCACGGGCAAGAGTTGATACTACTACACTATGCCTTCATTTATGAGATGTTCTACAACTCTAGCCTTAGAGCCAAGACTTAGCTCAAAGACTTTCAAACTACAAATTATGCCCCATGGACAAGAGTTGACACTACCACGTTATGTCTTCATTTAATGTTCTACAACTCTTGTCTTAGAGGCAAGACTTAGCTCAAGAACTTTCAAATAATAAACTATGCCCGCGGGCATGAGTTGACACTACCACATTATACCTTTATTTATGAGATATTCTATAACTCTCACCTTAGAGACACGACTTATCTGAAGAATTTTCAAAGAACTTTGTAAAAACAATTCATGCCCTTAAATTTGTTTTGGTGTCAAAAAAAGAAGATACCTTTGCGAATTATCTAATTTTTTACTTATTAGCAAAATATAATAGAATTTGAGAAAAAGGAAAAAATGATCAAACAAAATAGAGAAATAAAAAAAATAAGAAAAAAGAAGAAGAAAATAAAGATCAAGAAAAAAGTGAAGAATTAAAAAAATTGAGAAAAATAAAAATAAGAGGAGAAATAAAAATAAAGTTTGAGAAAAATGAGGGAGAAAAAGAGAACTGGAAAAAAGAAAAAAATGATCAACCAAAATAGAAAAATAAAAAAAAGAGTGAGAAAAAAAAGGGCAAGAAAAAAATAAAGATTAAGAAAAAAGCGAAGAATTTAAAAAATTGGTAAAAAAAAAAAATGAGTGTAAAAATAAAATAAAGTTTGAGAAAAATGAGGGGCAAAAAAGAGAACTGATAAAAACCAAAAATAAAAGAAAAATAAATGTTAAAAACAAATGAATTACAAAAAGAAAAAAAAATAGATAATGCTTGAGAAAAAATAAAAAAGAGAAAAAAATAAAAGTTGAGACAAATGAATTAAAACATGAAAATAAACTTAAAGAAAAATAAAAAGTAAAAATGATAAAAATAAAATAATAAAATTAAAAGAAAAAATACAAAAATAAAAATAATAAAAAATAGAGTAATAATAATAAAGGAAAAATAAAAAGTAAAAAATAATAAAAAGTTAAAAAAATTAGCATAAATAATTAATGATATAAAATTTATTTAATATTTCAAGAATATTTTATTCGTTCAATATGTAGTGAAAATTATTTGTGCTTTTATAATATGAAGGTAGATAGATAGATAGATAGATAGATAGATAGATAGATAGATAGATAGATAGAGGGAAAAATATAGATATGATGATACTGAAAGCATCTCTCAAAATAATATATTTGACTATAATTAAGTTCAAACTTAGAAATAACAATCGAAAGTGTTGGTATTTTCGTGTCACAAATGGAATTCTCATTATGGAAGAATAAGCATTGGCTGAAATTACGTTGAAAATATTGGGATCTTTATGTAATTATTCTTTCCTCAACTTGAATAAACATTAATTTTCTAATCTATTCTTGTCAGAACATATATAAGCAATTATTCTTTATTCTTTGTTAAGCATTAGCTTTAGGCGTGAGTGGCACATCAACGCTAAGCATCTTTTGCCATTTTTTCCTACTGCCATACTAAAAGAGTAGTCTAATACACCAAAAATGATATTTTTTGGACAGCATTATCGAAGAACAGAATATTACAAAAGCCGCCTAAAACTATATAAAACAGAAGAGTAAAAGCAAAAGAAATGACTAGACAAAAATACTAAAGAAGATTTTGTAAAAATAGTAATGAGGATTTTGTGTATTGCGATATTAATGAAGGATAAAAATCAAATAATATGTCTAAGATGTTTCACGTTTTTAATATAGTATATAGATTTGTTCCACATCCAATATATCTAAGATCATTCATGTTTTTAATATAGTATATATATTTGTTCCAGATCCAATAAAAAGATATGGCACCTGGATCCAACTTAAAGCCAAAAGTAACATGAGGGAAGGATTTTTCAAGTCCATATAAGTAAACCACTAGTTCATTTGTCCAATCAATATCTGCGTGGAGATTGGAAGCTCAAATAAGAATGGGCCTGGCAGATTCGGGATTTTAAACTTATGGGCTCCCAATAAAATAAATTAATATGCAAAAATAATTTGTAAAAAATAGTAATCAAATAGTTTTCATAAATAGTCTAAAAGCAACAACACGTTAAACACGACATATTTAAAAATATTATCATTATAATTGTACTCGACGACTTGTCATGTTTTGAAAACGATCAATGATCTCTTCATTAGGTACAATTTCAAATACCTCATCCTCGATATAAGGAATTAAACAATCATTCAAAAAATCATCACCAATTCTGCTACCCAGGTCATTCTTAATATATTTCATCGAAGAGAAAGTCCTTTCCACCGTTGTAGCTACCACAGGTAATATTAAACTCAACTTTACAAGCAAATAAACAAGTCTTCAAGTCTTGTATAAATTTATTTTCACCAATGTCTCTGAAAGATCCCCAAGTCTTTTCAAGTTAGAGAAATCATTATTTCCTTGTCGCATATAGTCAATATAATTGTCAAGCTCAAAACTAAGATCATCAAGCATGGAAGTACTAAACTCATCCTGATAATAGGTAGCAAGTTTTATAATCTTATTTGTATCATAATTTACAAGAGACTATCTGGACTCAAACTAGCCATACCAAGAAGTAGATCAGTATTCACTTCATCAACACGACTGTTAAGCTCAGTTGCAAATCAATAACTGCATTAAAAATTTCTACACTTAAATAATGAGAATCACAATATCATGCTTGGCACAAAATAGAGAAACATCCTTTACCAAAGAATCCCATTTAGAATCTCTCATAGATTGCAACTGTCTCTTTGTGAAACCAACAAGGTTCATAGCAGTAATGATATCTTGATCTTTTCTTTGCAAATCCATATTCAAATCATGAGTAAGTGCCAACACTTTTAACATCAAATGAAACGTCTACACAAACTCATAAGATCTTATGTCATCTACTAAACTCTTTGTCAATGATTTCTCCTAATAATCTGAACCCTCCTTATCAAGAACTCCTAGTACAAGAATAATTGAGGAGAATAATTTAATAAAGTTATACACTATTTTAAAATAAGAACTCCAGCGAGTATCTCCTGCCCTTTGAATTTTAAGTTCTTGATTCTATTCACTCCTTGTATGAACTTCACCGAGCATCAATAATTCTTCTAGTTTTTCTATTTGATCATCTTTAAGCATATCCCTGCACTTAGAATATCCTCCAACAACATTAAAATGTTAGCAAGAATATCAAACAATTAATCTGCCTTATGATGCTTCTTTACAACAGCTACAACAGTCAATTGTAATTGATGAGCAAAGCAATGTACACAATATACTGAAGGAGTATCTTTCATAATCAAAGTTTTAAGACCATTAAGTTCTTCCTACATGTTACTAGCTCCATCATAACCCTGTTCCCGAATATGAGAAGAACTTAAATTATGCTCTAAAAGCAAAGAATATATAGCATCTTTCAGTGACCGTGGAAATATTTCTTTAACATGAACAACACTAAGAAATCACTCAATAAGCTTACCCTCTTTGTAGAACATGTCACAGAACAATGGCCATTTGTTCTTTTGAGAGACATTCTTAGACTCATCAACTAATATTCCAAAGTAATCTCCGTTAAAGTCTTCGACAATTGCTTTCAACGTTTCTTTAGAACAAGAATTCATAATGTCTTTTTGAATAGTTGCATAAATCATGATATCATTTTGCGGAATATTTTCTAACATAATTTTTTTCACATCTTCCATCCTATCCGCGTACCACTTTAAAAGATCCAAAAAATTTCCTCTTCTTGTAAAAATTTCACTTTCATCATGACCTCGAAATGGCAATCTTTCTTTCAAAAGAATCTTGCAACATCAATTAAAGCATCCAAACGAACTCAATATTCACTTTTAGTTTTCTTAGATTGCTTGTCAAAAGAAACTAATACAAATTGTGCTTGATTATTCATGTCGACATATAAAATTCAACTCGTTAAATTCATACAAAATTTAAGTTTAATTCATAATATTTTAGGTTGATTTACTAATTTGGAAACTATAAATTAATTAGTCCATTCTATTAAATTCAAGTCCAAGGTCTATTACACTTTGGAACCCAAACCCATGCCACGTGTCAGGGTGACTTAGCTTCTCCGTCAAATTAAAAGACCAACAAGGTGATGCCATATGTCCAAATGATGTGGAAATCTCATTCAAATTCAAGAACCAATCAAAAGTTGTCAAGTGTCAAAGTGACATATTTTGGCCAATCACAAACAACCAGACCTGCTCCCTACAACTATAAATAGGGGTAATATAACATTAAAAGGGAGGGACTAAAAAGAGGACTTTGAAAATTATTGGCAACGTTGGCATTGACTATCAAGTTCTTGCAAGGATCAATCAACGGAGTTCTTCCCGGAGATTATTCCAAAGCGACAAAAATATTTTCCGATATTTCCATTTATTTAAATACGTCTCTAGGAGTCTAAATCAACCAATAATTTGAGAAACACGCTACTGGAGGCCCTCGGATCATTTATAAGTTTAGGAGAGAGGAATCAAGAGTCACGAAATTGTACTCACAAAATTCATTAATAAAAATTATTGCTTTTTTATTTTATTTATTTTTGCTTGCAGTTAATTTTCAGCACCACAAAAATTTATTGCGAACAAATTTTGTCACACCTAGTGGGACTAGTTTTGCTCTTCATCTCTTCCTCCTGTAAATCAGAAGCTACAAATTTAACTATTGCGATGGACTTCGTAAAAAGAAATGATGTTACATGCAAAGGTTCTACTACTGTATTTATTAACCTCAGTCGTGTTGGACCAATTACTTACTAAAAGTGTAAAGATAGTTGCCTAGATGAATCTGTATACTTCACTTCTTTGGAGGTGGCGAAAAATAACAACTCTCATGTGATGACTTCTAGGGGCAATCTTGCCTCTATGTTCTTGGGCGAACTCTCTCTAATCAGATCCAACTTTGGTGAACCTAAAGATTCTATGGATTCACTAGTTTCAACCAAGATCAATACCTTAATGGCTGACTCAACTAACATGGATGAGAAGTTCACAATGATGGAGCAAATCATTGAAGCCCTAAAGAAGTCAGTTGACAATAAGAATCTTCATATCGCTTAACTCATGAACAAACTGTAGGCCTATAAACCAGGAGAGTCGAGTCATATCCCTACTTATCCACATAGTTTTACTCCACAGTACAAAGATGTTGAGGAATTACCTGCTAAGTCTAAATTTTAGAAAGAGAAATAATCTATTTTAGTTACAGCTTTATCTGTCCAATAGCTGTAAGATATGATAACAAACACCATCAAGGCTCAAAATGGTGGAGCACCACAGAGTTCGTTGTATTACTCCAAGCCTTACACAAGATGAATTAATTGTGTACCCATGCCAATAAGCTATCAACCACCAAAGTTGCAATAATTTGATGGCCAGGGAAACCTGAGGTAGCATATTGAACACTTTGTTGAAATATGTAGCAATGCTGGAACACATGGCGATCACTTGGTAAAGCAATTTGTTCGTTCATTGAAGGGGAACGCATTTGACTGGTATATTAACATGGAGCATGAGTCAATTGATAGTTGGTAGAATCTCAAGAAAGAATCTCTCAATTGATTTTACAACACCCGATGAACTGTGAGCATGATAGAGTTAACGGGCACTAAGCAAAGAAAGGATGACACTATAATAGATTACAGTAATCGATGGAGATCATTGAGTTTAGACTACAAAGACTGCCTTTTGGAAATATTTGCAGTAGAAATGTGCATTTAAGGAATGCATTAGGGCCTCATATACATACTATAAGGAATCAAACCGTGAACATTTGAAGAGCTTTCTACACGAGCACACGACATAGAGTTAAGCATCGCAAGTCATAGGAAGGCATCCCCTATTATTGACCAGATGAAAGAAAAAATAGAGTTCAAGAAAGATATGACCTCGAAGACTAAAGAGTCTATGGCAGTGAAAGAAACTTCTGTAAAGGTCACAACCAAGCAAAAGGTGAAGGAAGATGAAGACTCGAGGTAATATCTAAGAGAAGATAAATGTTTTCCAACCCTGAAAGAATTAGAAGCTAAGGCTTATCCATTTCCAGATTCAGATGTACCTATGATACTGGATGAATTGATAGTTAAGAAAATCATTGATCTGCCTAAATCAAAAAGGCCTGAGGAAATCAATAAGGTCAATGATCCTAAGTACTACAACTATCATCGTGTCATTGGCCACCCAATGAGAAAGTGCTTTATCTTTATAGAAAAAACCATGAAACTGGTAAGTGAATGAAAAATCATCATCAACATGGATGAAGCAGTAGAGGCAAATCACGCTAGTTTTATTCTCAAGAAGAAGGAGTGTTCAATGTTGCAAACCATGCCAAGCTCAATCTTCTTGCAGATTGGGAGCTGCGAGCCAGTTGAAGTGGATTTTCCAAGGAAAACTATTAAAGGCTCATTAGGAAGAAACAACAAAGCTAAAGGTAATGATGATAATGGTTGAACCTTGGTTTTTTATAAGAAAATGAGACATCAAGTGGCTCTAAGAATACAACTTCCTAAGCCAAGAGTGATAAAGTGTAACATGGAGCATATATGACCACAAAAAATTGCTAAGCTTGATACTAGAAATAAGATTGATGGTACATTGTCACGGAAAGACCAAAGGCCTATTACATTGTATGAGTTCTTTCTAGAAAAATTTTTTGAAGATAGTCAAATTGGTGCCACACATATAATTTTTAGTACAGAGGAAGTAAAGGAAAGCAAAGGAGGGCATTATCTAATAATAACACAAAATTTCATGCTAATAAAGAAGTTGCATCATGTTGTACTGTAATTTCCTTCACGGATGATGATTTATTGTTAGGGTCTAAACTATATAACAGACCTTTATTTATGGTTGGGTCTATTAGAGAACAATATCTCAATCACATATTGATTGATAATGGTTCGGCATTCAATATTTTGTCAAAGATAGTGCTCAAAAGGATTGGAATCTCTACTGATGAATTGTCGAAAAGCAACAAAACGATTCAAGGCTTCAATTAAAGAAGAAAATGAGCCATGGGAAAGATTCATGTAGGATTATCCATTGGGGACATGAAATCAAATATTTTGATTCATGTTATAGATGTCAAAACATCATATAACTTGCTTCTTGGACGCCTCTAGATGCATGAAAATAGAGTGGTATCATCTACTTTGCAGCAATGCAAAAACTATGTAAAGGATGGTAAAGTAGTCAAAATTGATGTGGATATCAATCCTTTTATGGAGACAGAGTAGTACTTTGCGGATGCAAAATTCTACTTTGATTCTTGTGAATTAGGTATCGAGAAACCAACACTAGCCAACCCAACTAATGTTGTTTTAAAAGAAATAGAGGTTCAACAGATTGCTATTAAGATGCCTAAGGAGAGAACTGAAAAATTCTCCACTAAGCTTTCATCATCTAAAGGAAACATCCAAATAAAGATAGATGAAGAACATTTAATTTTTTTCTATATCCCTTGTGAGCATCGGAAGGACAGACAACCCTTGCTAGAAGTATGTACTCAACAAAGCCACCCTCCAAGTAGAGAAATAAGCTATAAGGTATAATAAGATTTGAAGGAGATTATGACTGTCCCAGTTATACAGATCCCATCTATCACACTTGAGCTCCCGAAAAGCAATAATTTAGATCATAATATAAAAGATTAGTTTGAAGAGAAAGCCTTTACGTTGCTTGAAAAATCAGGTTACAATTTCTCCAAGCCAATGAGACTAGGTGAGCTCAAATATGATATCACTGGTAAGAAGATACATGGTCTTACAGAGGCACAAATACAGTTAAGAAAACAAGGGCATTATGCTGCCACTCCTAAGTTTGGCCTGGGATTTAAATTGCCCAAACCTCTTTGAATTTCTACTAAGAAGGGCAAGGAAACAACTTCATCATATCATGCCTCAATAGAAAAAGACAAGGAATCTGAGGATGAGAAATCCCACAACAAACTTCTGTGTTTGAATGCATAGGAAGTTTAACACCTCGTGTTTTTGTATTTAAAAGATTGGGTTACAAGGACAAAAAGTAGTGCCTCTAAACAAATGGAAAAAGAGGATAACACCTCAAGAACTTCTATCTTTTAGTGTTTGGGAACCATAAGAAAGTCATTAGCACAAAAGGGTTGTTGGAGAATGAAAATCAAGGTTTTCTTGAAGGAATCGATGACAAAGACATTCATAATATCTTCCCATCACGTATAAAGAGAAAGGTTGTGTTGTCAATCACCATAAATGATTTGCTAAAAGTGAAAAAATCACCATTATGTTCATAAACCAGTTTTGTGGAGAGACAAAGAAGGAGCAAGAAGAAGTCATCACGATATTCGAAAAAAGTCAATTGGAAGATTCCAACTTTGTACAAGTATCCTATGATATAATAGTGGAAGAAGGTCTATAATTTAATAGTGTGGATGATAATGTTTGATGTGTGAGCAGATGCTAACATATTTGAGGCTTTTAACAGAGAATAATTGCAAAGTTTTATGCAAATTTTGTCGTTTTTGATTGTTTTCTCTTTGATATTGCAGTAAAAGTCAAGATATAAGAGAACCATCAATAATAGAAGTAAAAGAGTTAATTTCTGAGCAAGTAGAGAGAGAAGTATAGCTGACGACTTGTCTTATAAGATGTCAGCCTTGTAATAAGCTATCAGAGTCATCGTCAACTGTAGACAGTGTAAGAAAGTTAGAGCAGAAGTGTGACGACATCTCAGATAAGTCATCACAATTTTGATAAGCCGTTGAGAATGCCATCAGCCAAAGGAAGTACAAGAGATTTTAAGTGAAGAAGTGATCAAATTGTCTGATATGTCGTCAAAGCCTTGATAAACCGTCAGGAGTTGCCATCAACCTAAGGCAAAAATCATCAAACTTGGAGGAGGAGCTGACGACATCCCCTGATAAGTTGTCAAGTGTCTGATAAGCCATCAAGCATGTCATCACACATAAGCAGAAGGGAAAAAATGGGAATCATGTCTGACGACATGGTCTGATAAGTTATCAGATCTTTGATAAGCCGTCACACATGTCGTCAGCTAAGGAGAAAAATCTAAATTTTTAATTTCAATTTTTTCTTAAGTTACGAATATTAATAGCAGATTTTAGGGTTTCATTGAAGAAGGCTTAATATCTTGAACTTATTCAAAAGACTACTTTACTTCTCTTTGGGGCTCAAAACTTAGACTTCAATTTTCAAATCTTTGATTTTGTTGTGGGAATTTTCTCTTAAACTTAAAAGAGAATCAACTTCAGACTTCATCTTTTGTAAGTTTAATTACTTTGAATGATGATTATAATTATTTCCATCTCTTTCTTTCTCATGTGGAACTAAATCCCACAACTAGGGTTGTGGGATCTATAATTATTCCCCCATGGATTTAATAGTTGGTTAGGATTTGAGTGATTGTGGGGAAATCTTGATGATTCCTTTGTTATGATTGTTATTTATTGGCTGCAAACAATAAATCCCGCCTTATGTTGATTTGCTTGAACTAAGAAATAAACTAAAGGTAGTGAATTATCAACAAGAATTAGGGAAGGTTAAGCTCTCATCTAATGATTAATGTTGTAACAAGATTGATCAACTTGAGATAAAATCGGTATTAATAGAATGATTTCCTAAGTTCTAAAGAATTAGGGAGTTCAACATCTAAGTGGGCTGAGACACACTTCAATGGACTGTCGAAACTGATAATTTGGTGTTTCCCATAAGTCATGAGAATCCAGTACTACAACTCTTATTTAATGGAGGATTACTAATCATAGTAATCACATCTCTAGTTTATCCATATCATTGATTTGAAATATTTCAGTTTAAGCTTCGAGTTCTAAGGAGAATTGAAGTGTTAATAACTTTTATTCAATCATTAAAAAACCCCATTTTATTTTTTCGTATCATTTTTTGAATTCAACTTATATCTATAGTTACAAATTAGTTTAATCGCCACTCACATTGTTCCTCGTGGATTCGACCCCAACTCAAAAGTTGGGTAAATATATTAACGATGATCGTCTTGCACTAAATTGACGTGTAAGTTAAACTTTATCAAAAATGGTGTCGTTTTTGGGGAACAATTTGGCGTATTGAGTTTGTTTGGAATTTTAGTCTACTTGCTTGAATTCAAACTTGTAAATATTTATTTATAGTTTTATTTTATTTTTTATGTTAGGTAGATTTTTATTTTAGTTTACTTATTACTATGGCATCGTGGAATGAACATGAGCTTCATGGTTGGAAATTTTATCTTTGATTGTCCATGTCTAATTTGTGATGGGCCTCACTTTTGGCAAGATTGTAGATATGATCCCCGAAGAGAGATATGTGCACCATCTCCATCCTACCGGGAGTATATCATTCTTTATGTGGTGGTCAAGATGGACATTGGAGTGATTTCCCAAATGCCCCCTCCCCCTATTGCGCCAACCCAAATTTTAGCTCTTCTTATGAGTTTGATAGGTCTTATAGTCAAGAAAAAGAAGAATGAAGCACTGAGAAGAGTAGAATTGAAGCTATGTTTCAACAAATTTTGGATCTCCAAAAAAAACGTATGATATCATATGTGATATGCATCAAGATATGAAGCCAATCATTCATGGGGAGATAGATATAGAGGTCAATCATTCAAATCATTCTTCTATATTATGCTTAGATGATATGTTGTCTGTGGAATCATTTAAAATAATGGAAGAGTGTGAAGATGAGGAGCAAGAACCCTATATTATTATTGAGCTTGATGATGAGTAACCCTCAGTGATTTCTCAACCAATCGAACCAACCATGATAGATGATGCCAAGATTGAGGAAATGGTGCTAGATAAAAAAGAAAAAATCAAGCCAATCTCTTATAAAGACTCTAGCCTAATTCGGGGTGAAGAGGTCGAGAAGGATGCAACTCTAAAATTAGGGAGAAGACATCACTCGAATCACTTTTCAACATTATTCTTAGCGGATGTGATGAAAGTCAAATCACCCAAGCAAATGATGAATTTTGAAAATGAGGAAAAATATTCCTATATTTTGGAGTTTGTCATGCCGAAAGGATATAATACAACCCCAATCCTGAATGCCAAAAAGGTTAAAGATTGATTTCCATTTAGTGGATTTTTAAGATTCTCACCGTTGCCAAATGAGCCCACACAAAAGTCCGGTGCAAAATTGGGCTACGAGTTTAAGTCTTCAAAGTAGCGTGATAGAACTTTCCTTATCATGCTATCACATTTTCTGAACGCACCTAAAAGATGTAAAGATCAAAAAATGGGCCGATGATTTAAATCTTCTAAATGGAGAGATAACGGATGAAGCACTTTTAAGGTATCTTGATGAATTCTAAGTAGTCAAGATAACCTAGTCGTGCCGTGACACTAAATTTGGGGCTGCTTAGGTGGCAACCCAAGGTATTTTGTTGTTTGTATTCGTATTAGGTGACCGACATCAGATCTTCGCACCCATGGTGCCACAGGTATGCTTCTAACTCTTTTGTTTTGGTTTGACGCATTAGGGACATTACATGATTTTAAGTTTAGGGTAGGGCTACTTGTGGGTGTTGATGTCCTCTTGGGGTTTTTGTTGTCGTGCCTCTTTTCCCCGGAGTCTTTTTCCTAGTAGAGCCGGCATATTTAGGCGTATTGTGATTTGTTGTAAAATATTATAGTTGACTAGGAGAAATACAAGTACCTTTAGTTAGTTAACATATTTTTTTTTATTTTTGAACACCTCTCCAATGGTCTATTTTATAACTGTGTGATATGTATTTTTGTGTGACCATTGTGCATCTTGTTATGGCATTAGTACTAGTGACATGATAACCATTACTAAACAATTGTGTGAACCTAATGGATAGTATCTTGTGATGTACCTTTGGGACATGTGTGTGTGAGATACTACCTAGTTCTCGTTGTGTGTTAAATCCAGAATTTTCCTGGTTGGTCTTTCCTTGGTTGTAGGATAGCGGTTAGGAGAGGATCATAGGTCGTTGTTGATATTAGTTCACTTTTAGCCTAAATGACCTTCCATGTGTGAATAATATCCCTTGATCCTAATTTTGAGCCTGAATGCCTATTCTATTTATTATACCTATCACCTTCCTATTTGTATCACAATGAACCTATTTTGGGCCTGGTTTTCCTTGGACATTATGCACTTTGACTTAGGCAAATAGCCTAAGTTGAGGGTAGCTATCATAGGGGTGGTGATGTAAAGTTAGTATGAAGAAGGATAAAAAAATATGCAAGGCTAGGTGTGGTAGAAAAAGAATGAAAAGCAAGAAATGATTGTCAAAAAGACCGCACCCATTCGAAGTATGTGTGATCAAGAAAGGAGAGAATTAGGTAAAGGTAAATAAGTGAGACCCAAAAATTTAATGCAGTCCCAAGGAGGCTTAGTCACCTTAAATATCATCGAG
The DNA here is from genome assembly GCF_002878395.1 of Capsicum annuum. Taxonomy (NCBI): domain Eukaryota; kingdom Viridiplantae; phylum Streptophyta; class Magnoliopsida; order Solanales; family Solanaceae; genus Capsicum; species Capsicum annuum. Next base: position 2,597,196 of record NW_025855126.1, read on the forward strand.
TATTATACCAGCCCTTATTCTATGTTACAAGGTGAAGAAAAAGACCTATAGTGATCCTAGCTTACCTGTCTGAAAACCTTGGTAATGAAAATAAGGGCAACCTTATGGTATTTGGCATACATTGACTAGAACTTCTTTTTGAGAGTGAGTGTCTCTTGACCAACCCCGTATTGACATGCTTGAGTTCACATATGAGTGAGGAGGGACCTCTTTGTTGTAAGGGCACTCTGGTTACGTTACAACTTGCTAACTTGTTTGGATAGTGTAATCTTGGTATATGCATGGTTGTTGTTGCTGAATTGATACCATATCTTGATTCCTGTGTGTTGCATTGTTGTCCTTCAATAATATGCACATTTGTTTTTTAAATTAATTAACCTTGGAGATGGTGAAAATGTTTTGAGATAATATGGATAGTTGACTGCCAAATGTACTTTGTATCCTCTTAGTTGTGTTTTAGTTGCTTAAGGCAAGCAATTGTTTTAAGTTGAGAGTGTTGATGTGTGAGCAGATGCTAACACATTTGAGGCTTTTAACTGAGAATAATTGCAAAGTCTTAAGCAACTTTTGTCGTTTTTGATTGTTTTCTGTTTGATATTGCAGTAAAAGTCAAAATGCAAGAGAACCAATAATATTAGAAGTAAAAGAGTTAATTTCTAAGCAAATAGAGAGGGAAGTATAGCTGACGACTTGTCGGATAAGTCGTCAGCCTTGTGATAAGCTATCAAAGTCATCGTCAGTTATAGACAGTGTGAGGAAGTTAAAGTAGAAGTGTGACGACATCTTTGATAAGTTGTCACAATTCTGATAAGCCACCGAGAATGCCATCAGCTTAAGGTAGTAAAAGAGATTTGAAGTGAAGAAGTGACGTGTAACACCCCAAATCTGATACCCAGAATGCTACACGGCGCTCATGACCCTGAAGGACCATAATCTAACCCATGACTGATATCTATACCTGTATACTACATAAAATACTTTATAATGGGGAAACATGAACTGAAAGGCCATAAGGTTCAATAATGAACATGATCTGAATGATATAACATCTATGTGGGGTAATAGAATACCCAAAACAAAACTGAACATACTGAAGTCTGAAACATGATTATCTAGAAAGCCTCTAACTGACTAAACTATCTGAGTAAGGAGTTGATGGGATATGTCCCCAACTAACTCCAACTAATAAACTGATTAATGAGATAATAGGGAAATAATCATGTCCTCGAAAGATGAGGACTCACTTCTAACTCTGTCTGTGGATATCTAGAATCTACTGTTGCTCTGGAGCTCGTGTCTTTGAACCTATGGTATAAGACACCATAGCGCAAATGCATCAGTACTTTGAATGTACTAGTATGCATGTAAGGTAGGCTAAATGCGTGGGGTTCATATGCATGAACAATAATAATAACTGACTAACTATCATGAGCGTGAGAATACTTGCATGAGACATAACAATTGACACTAATACTATGATAACATGATTACTGAATATGAATATAACTGATAACATGGGTAACTGTATCTGACAGTCCTGAATCTGATAGAACTATCTGAGTTCTGTACTGTATTTGAGTTTACTGTATTTGATAGTCCTAAACTTTTAAAAAATATCTGAGTTCTATTACTAAGACTAATTGACTATATTTGAAAGTCATGATTCTGTAACATGAAACATTGGGAAGTAGTTATCTTACCGGCATGCCCCTGATACGCCATTATGGCAGAGTTGGGGTCCAATCTATAACCTCAATTGGAAAGGTGTCAATACCACACCATCGGTAAGGACAAGCTGTGGGTGACCCTCATCTGATAGTGTCCCCTATACGAGAACTGTGGAGCCCTTATCTGACAGTGCTTATCCACCTCATCAGATAGTGTTGATGTCTCAACTTATGCTGGCTACATAGTTCTAGAATGCAAGACTGGCTTCTAATAATCACACCCTCATCTGATAATGTGCGTTCCCATCCTTGGGTTCACTCGGTGCTAATTCCTACTCCCATCAGAATAGACTCTAAACATAATTTACTGAACTGAACATGGGTTGAGTTACTGAAGTTCCGTTGACTGATCGAATACTACTGATATTTGACAACTGACTGAGTTTATGAGATCTTAGAGATTTCTTGAGTCATAAGACTGTCTGAAGTCTAAGGATTCATAGCTTGACTGAGAGTATCATGGAAACATGACATGGCTCTAGGAACACAACTAATGTTTCGGGTAAGAGTATCCCCAGGACTCGATGAAAGGAAACTGACCAAGCATAACTTACTTGAACATATAACTAACATCATAATCCATAATACATTTATAGAAGCATTTCATCAAAACATATGATAGGCATAACTTGTACATACATGGGGATTTCATGGTATCATTCTAGTTAGGCACTTTTCCTTCATCGAGGCGTTTAATCAAACATATTATAGGCATGGTACATGTAAACATCATTGTAC